>NC_088929.1:42550000-42837500 GCF_038396675.1 Hydra vulgaris
TGTTAAACTAAAATTAAAAAAAGTTTAGGGCAAAGGATAGCCCCTTGGGGAACCTCTGAAGTTACAGGAAATGAAGAAAAGTTCTGTCCATCAAGGACAACTTTTATACTACAATTGGTAAAAAAAAGATTCAATAATCTCAAAGATGTTACATGATACACTGTAAGAAGAAAGCTTATGGAAAGACCAGCATGCCAAACTTTATCAGAAGCTTTAGAAATGTTGAGACTTTTAGCCTCTTCATAGAAATCTATATTGATAATCAGAAGGTAAGTTTTTAGATTCAAGATGAAAGATAAAGTGTTAGTTAATTAAAGACTCAAAAACTTTGCTTATGATGGTAATAAGACTAATAGGACAGTAGTTAGACAAGTCA
This sequence comes from Hydra vulgaris, assembly GCF_038396675.1. Taxonomy (NCBI): domain Eukaryota; kingdom Metazoa; phylum Cnidaria; class Hydrozoa; order Anthoathecata; family Hydridae; genus Hydra; species Hydra vulgaris. Next base: position 42,550,377 of record NC_088929.1, read on the forward strand.
GATCGCACTCCAGAGTTTTCGAAAATAGAGATAACTGTTGCCGCTTTTCAGCAGGCTGGAAACAACAACTCTGATAAGTACTTGTTAAAAGTTTTAACGAAGGTATAGTTTAAATCTATATTTAAAAGTATAGATGACAGCTCCAGAGAACACTTCTGCAAGACTAAAACATGTATGTTGTCTAGACCACAAGCTGTAGAAGAGTCTTAATCAGGCAGGATGTGATTAGTGGAATCAAGAGATGATATTGATGAGAAGTTCTTAGCAAACAGTTCAGCTTTGTCTTTAGGTGGGGTGATAAAATCTGAACCATACAAAGGTGGAATAACAGGTTTGCCTTTATTATAGATACTATTAAAGATTCTCCAGAAGTCACAAGAGCCTAATTTTTCAGATAAAATAAGATAATTTTGTGACCTAAGAATAGCGGGCTTCGGCGTTCAACAAAACCTATTTCCAAAAGTCGAATCTGTCGATTAATTGTCTCACATGCCGAGGCCAGGCATGTGAGACAGTGCTTTTTGTGAGACTAATTTGAGTTCAGCTGTCTCTCAAGAGGAGATAGCTGAACTAAAATTAGTCTCACAAAAAGCAAATAGGTCTGATGAACAATGCAAGAGGTAAAACTCAGCCGAAGAAAAGTTCCTGCGAAGACCACATCAATAAAGATATTAATGAATTTATAAAACTTAGTGATGAAATTGGTTTTTTGTGTTTTATAGTTTTTAGTACTTTTTTACTCATTTAAAGGATTTGACTCAAAGCACACATATTACTCAGTACACTATTTTTTAGTGCAAGCAATTACCTCATTACTATTACTATATCTCAAGCTATAACAAAGGGCTTTAAATGTGGCCTCAACAATGCACACCAAAAATATGAACAAGCACACCATTCTTGTGTAACATGGCACTGTTAGTACTCTGGCTCTTTGAGAGCTACCGCAAATTTTGATATACCAGACTACCAGCTGGCTTCAGAGTCATAAAACTAGGTTTTAGAGCCGTACCTTTGTTAGGAGATAATAGTGATTTGGCATAGTTATAAAAATAGAGACACAAGCAAAACTCATGTATTTAGTCATGTGCATCAAACATTCAACATCCTAAACTTGAAACAATGTGTTATAAATATATCTTCGCCAGCCTAATAGATGAGGAAGGGGTGCAAAGCTGGTCAATAAATAGAATCTGTTTACCCCTTAAGTCTTTGCCTTGAAGGCCTTCTACAAAACAGTAGCTGGATGTTTTTAATGTCTGTCCAAGATGAGTATGTTTATTGAGACACTGCCTCTAGCCTTTACTCCCAAAGCTCCAAGACAGGGGCTGTGTTAAGTCAGAGTTGGCTTCTCTTTGCCTTTGCCTAAAAAAACTATCCTACAAGGCAGCAGGACATGAAGCAGGTTGTACTAGTTACCAGTTGCAGGATAACCTGTCCTAACAAAAAGTCTATCAATAACACTATCTACCATATTTATATATATATATATATATATATATATATATATACATTTATATATATATATATATATATATATATATATATATATATATATATATATATATATATATATATATATATATACTTGCTTATTTAAATGCACTTTTAGTTGAAAAAAAGTTTAAGTTAAAAAATGCTGTATGTATATATATATATATATATATATATATATATATATATATAATATATATATATATATATATATATATATACATATATATATATATATATATATATATATATATATATATATATATATATATATATATATATATATATATTTACTATACATATTTATGTGAGCTGTTGCTCGCTTTTTTTGCTTATCTAAATCGATACATCTTTTTTAAAAAAAGAAAGAGAAAACGAAGAATAATGAATGAAAAGTCTGCTGCCCCATCCCAAACCCTGAGTCAATGTAGCAGCACTCAACTGCGAGTCAAGCTATTTGTCAGTCGATGTATGTACTTAAGCTCCCGGCAGCAGGCTACTTTAGTATGATGTCACACTGCTCACCTAAATCAGCAGAATAAGATAGTCGATGTAGCAACACTTGGCGCATGTTTTACAGTTAAAAAATAAAAATAAAATAAAACATTCAGAATATTTTTAAAAACAATTATAATGTTTTTTAAAGTATTCTAGTCTTTTAATTTACATTTTTGTGGTGTAATTACTTCTTGTAATTAAATCAATGTGTTTTGACATAATCTTACCTTAATTTTGTCAGCTTTAATACCACAAACAAGCGAAGAGCCATTTTTTACCACAAACACGTTTTCTTAGCCGTAAAGTATAGGAATATATATATATATATATATATATATATATATATATACATACATACATACATACATACATACATACATACATACATACATACATACATACATACATACATACATATGTACACACATACATACATACATACAAAAAGCATTTTTTATTTTTTATTAGAATTTTGTCTTTGAAGTTTTACAGTTTGGTATTCAATTTATTTATTATTTTTCATTATTAGTTTTCCAATTTAGCTGATTTAGTAACACTATGCCTGCTGCACTTTGCCAAGACCATACACTTAATGTTCCTGAATTAAACAGTTCTAAAATTTTAAATGGAGATTATACAAATAAAGAAATTACGAAAGACAACTTTGAAGATGAAAAGGTGAAAGAAAAATTAAAAAATGAACCTCAAAAACAAGTTGAAGTTGTTAATGAGAATCCTACTTTAAATGATTGTGATTCTAAAGGTAATAAAGTTAGTACCATCCATTTAAAAAAACTTTCAAATCTTCCAATATTAAATATTGTAAATAATTTTAATTACATTTTTATATGATAGGGTGTCTGCAATATCAGGGAAAAGTCAGGGAATTCAGATATCTGCAAAAAAATCAGGGGATTATTAGGGAAATTAGGGTAAATTTTAGAAAAATTAGGGTGAAATCAGGGAAAATGTCTCTATATCAAACTTAGATAACTTAAATATGTTGTATATGGTACACATAATAAAAAGTTTATTTGGCAGATCCACCTTAAAATTTTGCCAGACCCTGTATGATCTAATTTTAAAAAAAGAGTTATTTTAAAGAATCCATTATAAATCTATTGAATGTTATAAAATTTCTTTTTGTCAACCTTGGTCCAAAAAGAATTATGCTTCTTTTAAGAATAAGGTTGACAAAAATTTTTTGCTATTTACAAATTTATATAATATTTACTAATTTTAAAAACTTTAAAAACAAAGAAAACCGAAAATAAAATTTCTTTAAATGAAGATAATACCTGCTCAAACCCAAACCCTTAGTTAATGTATGTACTGAAGCAACATAGTTATTTCAGTATGATATTTTTTTTAATGCAAAGCTAAGTGTTCAAATATATTTACATATATAGTCTGCAAAATCAGGTTGGTATTTGGCAATGCTGATGCAAAAGCTGACTAATCTTAGGTTTATGATGGCATGCAGCTGCCGACCTTAAATTCCTTAGGTGTCAGCATGCAAAAATAAATATATATATAAAAAATGTAATATTTGTTCATTATAAATTCATAGTTTATTTATTGTAATTACTTTTATCAAGTTTAGCAAGTTTTATTTAAAAAAAAAACAAATCATAATGCCTAACAAACTTTTATTAAAAAATGGGCATTAAAGATATGAATTTTTGCTGACCTGACGTTGACTAAGTACCGCACCCATGTTCTGACCTGAAATCAATCCAATTTTGCAGGCTGTTTTTTTTAAATGATTTTTTACTAATTTATATATATATATATATATATATATATATATATATATATATATATATATATATATATATATATATATATATATATATATATGTATATGTATATGTATATGTATATGTATATGTATATGTATATATATATTTGTGTATTCTTTTTGTTGTCACGTTTTTTCACGTTTTGTTTTAATAAAGTTATCTTAAAAAGTAATAGTTAAACTAATTTTATTATGTGAAAATTTTATTATTAATATTTTATAACATTTTTATTAGAGGTTCCTGTAAAGATTTTAGATATCAAAATTCAAATAAGTGGTGTTGCAGATATTGTTACAATTCAACTTTCTAATCATGATACTGTGCAAGACATACGACAAGTTGTGCTAGAAAAACCAGAGTGCTGTCATCGTACATGTTTTTCATTATATTTGGATAATACTCGACTTGATGATTTTATGGAGCTACATGATATAACAGCACTAAATAATGATTCTGTAATAAAAGTTGTTGATGGTAAGTCTATTTTTTCTAACAAAATGTTTATATGTAAAACTATCCAAGTTTCCAATTTTGAAAAATATCTACTTATAATATTAAACAGCTTATATAAATTAATAAGAAGTTACCTCAGTTCTGGTTTGATAGTTTAATAATTTGAATTTTTTTTGTGTAAAAAAAGTATTCAACACTTCTTTTTTTTGTCAAGTTCTTGGTTGTTATTTGTTACTTGTGTTTTAACTTTTAGTTGCTTGTTGTCAATTTTAATTGTTTTGTAAATTAGTCGTAACTTTTAGTTGATTGTTGTTTTGTAAGTTAGTTGTTGATAAATCTTTTTTTTATTTTATTTCAAAATATAAATATTTGCCTAAAAATAATTTTGTTTAGCTCTATAACTTTTTAATTCTTTTGTGACTTAACACCTGAGTGCTGGATGTCAATTTATTTGAGTTCTTTTTTTTTTCTTTGGAGTTAAATGTTTGTTAATAAAAATATAGGTTAAAAAGTTTACAAATTTTAATCATGGTTAGTAAATTTCAAGGTTAATCCTTATGGCAATTCCCGAACTTCAGAGTCATAAGTATATACATTTGTAGGGAAACTATACAATCTTTTAGTTTTAGTCAAGAGAGACATTCAGTTTTTAGAATTAAGATAAAAAAAAACTTAGCAAATTTAAAAATTAGCATTTAAAATAAGTATGCAAAAGTATAATTTTTTTAACATCTATTTATTTTTTTAACTTTTAATGCTTCTGAAGAGGCTAAAAATTTCACCTGTTTTTTGTTATATTGCAACATTTGGTAACCCTGAAATGTTTAGTTTTACAGTTCATGCTTTATAATTATAGAAATTTTAATTTTGTTGTTGAACTTCTTTTGCTTACTTTTAATTATAAAATTAGAATAATTTTTAAATCAATTTAAACAATTAAATGTGAAAATAATTGAGCAGCAATTTATAGATAATTACATAACTGTCATTAGGAGAAAACTGTAGATTGTATAAGCTTTGGTTCTACTATCATCAAGAATTGGAAGATATAACTTAGATAAAACTTATTTTTTAGGGTGTTTTTGAACAAAAATAAAATTTGGTATAGTTAATCTACCATATTAAAATCTCCCAAGTATTTACTTAGGAATCAACACAAACTCAAAGCTAATTTTTACACACCATGTAAAGATAAAAGGTCATTTAATTTTTACTTATGTAATTATTCTTAGTCTGGATTCGAGGCTAAATACAAAAAATTATTAGACATTTAGCATTTTAAGAATAATATAATCGTTGTATATAATCGAATTTTAAGAATAATATAATCATTGTAATATAATCGAATATAATGAATTAAATATGTTAAGTTTTTTTAAATAATTATTTCTTAAATAATCATTTTTAAAAATTTGCAACTAAAAATGATTTTTTATTTAAAAAAAATTAGCGAGTAACAAATAAAAAAATTACAATAATTTATCTACTTTAAGTTAATTAAAAGTTTATTATTTTATTAGTATTTTGTTGTGAAAGCAAAGATTATTTTTCCCAACACCAAACCCAACATAAAATTATAAAAAAAAAGTTATAAAAAAAGTTTAACTTAAGTTTTGTGCAAATTTTTGATACAGCCTCGAGCTGTATCAAAAATTTGCACTCGGGCTTTTTTTTTACTCAAAATTAAATTTATCTGAATTTAATTTTGAGTAAAAAAAAAATGTTTAGGAAAAAAACCCGAAAAAATAATTGAAATAAAAATGAGCTAATTTTTTTCAAGCATAAAATTTAAATATTGAATTATTTAAATATTTAGTAATATTTTTTAATAAATTTGGCGGTTAAGTTAAACCCAAACATTAACTTTGATTTTAATAAGCTTAAATATTTTTTTTAATCAGAATTTATATATATTTTTAAAATCAAAATTAAACTATATATTTTTTATCAGAATAAAATTATACATTTTTATACATTATACATTAAATTAGTTTTAAATTAAATCATATATTAAATCAAAAGTTGCATAAATGTTCTTGTGCTCGTCAGATGATAAATAAGTTTTTATTATATATACTTCATTTATGGTTGTTTTTTTTTTACGCTCCGTTTAATAACTTCGTATATTAAAAAAAATTGTCGTTAACTATAAACAATTTTGTTTTCTGCTACTAAATATTTCGATGAAATAATTACCTTAGTAGATAATAAGTTTTGGCATGGGGCAGCAATCTTTTCATTCATTTTTTTTTCTTCTTTCTCTAAAAAAGCCGTATCGATTTGGATGTATATAACAAGCTAGTTATTTTCCAAATTTAATCGATTTAAGTTTTATAAATTATAAATAAAATTTCTTATCTACAAATGATGAAGCAATAAAATAAATAATAAAAGTTATTAGTAAAGGTTTACAATTTTAAAATCAAATCAGCTCAATTTTATTTTATTGTAGAGCCATACAGTGTGAGAGAATCTCGAATCCACATTAGGAGATTACGTGATTTACTTTTTACAATGATTGAACCAAATGCATTTAATGCCATCGATAATCTTTCGTTGTCATATTGTTCTGCTATAACAGAAGTTGATATTGAAGAGGAAGCTTTAAAGAATTTTAAAGAACCCAACAGTGTCAAAGTCACATCTGATATTCTTCCTCCTCAATGGGCAACATTGGAGAATGGAGAAAGTCCATTATTAGAACCGCTTGTTATTAAAAGTAATGACGTTCAGGTTAGCATAAACAAATTTACACTAAATGCATGTATATATATAAGTATATATATATATATATATATATATATATATATATATATATTATATATATATATATATATATATATATATATATATATATATATATATATATATATATATATATATATATATATATATATATATATGTAAATATATATATATATATATATATATATATATATATATATATGTAAATATATATATATATATATATATATATATATATATACATGTATATATATATATATATATATATATATATATATATAATATATATATATATATATATATATATATATATATATATACATGTATATATATACATATATATATAGGCTGTTACACGCATAAAAGTTACATATTTTTGATGTAACTATGAACGCTAAGGTTTAATTATATTTTTCTTTTGCTAACTAAAAAGAAACGCTTATTAAAAAAAGTAAAATTTCTTTGTAAAGAAAAAATTTATTAAACTTAAAATTTATTAAACAAAGAATAAATGATATAAAAAAACGAATTAAAAATTGCTATTTTTATAATAAATGTTTTATTATTCAACTAGTGTGTATTTTTCTGGAAAAAAACATGATTACATAAATTATATAAAATATTATATAAGAGTATCTTATATAATTTGATAATTTATTATAATTTATTATAATATTTATTATATTTATTGATAATTTATTATAGTTATATAATTTGATAATGTTTATTATAAATAATCTTTTTAATTAATTTTTATTATTTAAATGCATTTTGCATAATATATAAGAAATTTAATTAAAAGTTATTTTTTTATTTTCTTTTTAGTTAATTGTTATTATTATAATTTTTTTTTGTTTAGTAAATTAAACAAAAAAAATTTAGCTGAGTTTTGTTCTGCAAATTTTTGAAACTTTTAATATTTCAAAACATGCAAAAAGTCATGGTCTTAAGAAATTATTTTATGCGTAGACAGGCAAGGCGTCAGTCTGCACGCACTGCCTGTTACAGCCTGATATATATATTTATATATATATATATAATTATGATATATGATCTATAAAAATAAAAGATATATAATCTTTTATTTATATTTATATTATGTATTTATACTACATAATTATATATATATATTATATAAAATATGCATGCTGGTCTACTCCATAAGCTTTCTTCTTATGGTGTATCTGGTAACATCTTTAAGATTATTGAATCCTTCCTTTCCATATGTAGTATAAAAGTTGTCCTCGATAGACAGCACTCTTCTTATTCTGTAACTTCAGGGGTTCCTTAAGGTTCGAGCCTTGGCCCTATACTCTTTTTAATTTACATTAACGATCTTCCAGATATTCTCACATCTAAGGTGGCACTGTTCGATGATGATGCTACCATTTATTCTTGTCATGATAAGAAGCCAACACTTTCTGATTGCTTGGAGGGGGCATTTGAGCTTGAGAAGGATCTCACTTCTGCTACAGCATGGGGCTCACAGTGGCTGGTGAACTTTAATTCAGATAAAACTCAATTTTTTTCAGCCAATCGTTATTGCAATAATTTAGATCTTCCTATATTTATGAATGATAATGTACTCGATAAGTCATCCACCCTTCATCTTCTAGGATTAACTCTTACTTCCAATTTTTCTTGGATTTCAATATATCAAATCCGTTGCAAAATTAGCACATGCTAAAGTTGCATCTCTTTATCGAGCTCATCACTTTCTTACTCCGGATTCTATTCTCTATCTCTATAAATCTCAAATCCGGCCTTGTATGGAATACTGTTGCCATATCTGGAGCGGATCTTCTAATGATGCCCTTACTCTTTTAGACAAGGTGCAAAAACGCATTGTAAACAATGTTAGACATGCTCTTGCCTCCAACCATTATCACATCGTCGTAATGTTGCTTCTCTTTCTCTTTTCTACAAATACTATAATGCGCACTACTCTAAAGAGCTTGCGTCTCTTTCGCCATCTATTAGAATTCATTCTCGTGTTACTCGTCATTCAATTAGGTCTCATCCTTTTTCTGTGACTGTTCCTAAGTGCTCCAAAAACTCCTATTTGTCTAGTTTTTTTCCTCGAACATCAGTTCTTTGGAATTCGCTTCCTTCATCTTGCTTTCCTGATTCATATAATTTGCAATCTTTTAAGTTGTCTGTTAATCGTTATCTTGCTCTACAATCTTCATCTTTTCTCTTCCAGTAACTTCCAACTAATTAGTGGTTGCTTGCAGCCTTGTTGGAAGCGAAGATGTTAAAAAAAAAAAGTTAAAAATAAGTTTATAGCGTTTTTCTTATTAAAAGAATTAATAATACTATCGGTAAAATAGATAAGCTGGTAAAATAATCCGAAAAAAAAAAATCAAAAATAAATCTTGAAAACGCATCATTTATGTTATATTTGCGTAAAACATTAAAGAAGATAAATAAATTTTTTTTTTTTTAATTTATTATTATTTATAAATATATTGATATTATTATTTATTAACCAATATTTATAAATACAAAAATTAATTTTTAAAAAAAAATTTACAAATACAAAATTTACGTAAATTTTGTAAGTTAAAAAAAAAATTAATCTTAGCATTTAAATATATTTTTTTATTACCTAATATACTAAATATTTTTTTAGTACCTAATATACTAGATATTTAAATGTGGCGATAAACTTTAGTTGCTGCCCTAGTGTGGTGAAAGAATCTCACTCTGCCCCTTAAATGCCTTTGTTACTTATTTAAATTAAATTAACTAAAGTAGCACATTGCAACAAAAGTTTTTTTAACAAACATTCTAATTGATGGAAATCGATGAGCCAACCAAGTTTCTCAACTAAAAGTTATTGAGCTTTCAAAAATGTTTATTTAAAAGCTGTCAATTTAAATAAGTTTTTTAACTTTTAAATTTAATGATAAAAATTATAATATAAAGTTAGATGAACAAAAATACGAATATCTATATAAAAAAGTTTATTTAAATATAATAATTTTATTTAAGTATTTTGAAATTTTTAGTTTTTACGTACTAAAGTATTTAAAAACTTAAATATTCAAAAAATTTTCATATAATTAGGGTTGCCAGACGTCTGGCTTTTACGGAAGAGAACAGCACCAAACCTGTAAAAATAAATATTTTTACTGTGTTCTTCGTAAAAGCTGGATATCTGGCAACCTTACAAAATACTGAGAAAACTTGACGACATGTTGGAAGCTTCATCCCGGAAATATTTGGAGAAATAGACCCCACAAGAAAAATGTCAGTACTTGTTTGTTTCTCAGTTAAAGTAAGCATCAAACTTTAGGATCAAACTTTAGGACTAGTTTTAAAACATCAATTTTAAATATTAACCTTTCAACAAAATATGGTTAAGTAAAATATTCATAAGCCCACAAATGTAAGATACTTGCATATTTTACTTTTAGTCTAAGAGATTTGCATTCAAATTTTATATTAATTTTGTTCTTTTACTTTATTTTTTAATTTATACTTTATTTTTGTGCCATTAAAGTGAGAGTTAGTTCCTTTGATATATATATATATATGTACATATATATATATATATATATATATATATATATATATATATATATATATATATATATATATATATATATATATATATATATATATATATATATATATATATATATATATATATATATATATATATATATATATATATATATATATATATATACATGTACTAATCTTAAGTAAAAACCTTGTAAATAAAAGCTACTAAATATATTGTTAATGCTAATAGTAATAATCGTCCACAGCTGTAACAAAGCAAACATTAAAAGTTAAAGGAGTAAAATGCTAGTAATGATAATAATAAGAGTGGTAGTAGTAACAATAATAACAATACAATGATAAGAGTATAATGATAATAATAAAAATAAAATGACAACAATAAAAATAATTACAATTATCATAAAAAGAATAATAGTCATTTAGTATTAGTCACACACATACACCTTTTATTAATGTGATTTTTATTATTATCATATTTTATTAATGTGATTTATACTATACTGTGATTTAAAAACTCAAATAGATAATCAAATATATTAATAAAGTTGGTTATATAAAAACCTTACACGACAGTAATTATGAAAATATTAGAATATAAAATTATGTTCATACACACATTATGTTACATACACACATATATAGACACATAAATAAACACACATATATATATACACACATACATACACATATACATATATATACATACACATACACACATATATACACACATATATACATACATATATATATACATACACACATACATATTTACATATATACATACATATATATATATATACATATATACACATATATATATATATACATACATATACATACACATACACACGCACACATATAAATATATACAAACATACACATACACACATACACATCCATGTATACATATACACATACATACATATACACTCACACTTATTCACATGCGCTTATCACAAACACTTATACATATATACGCATATCTTTGGATTTATAAACTGTTTTTGATTAGGAAGGAATGGAATAGGTTACTCTTAAAAACATAAATTGAATGGAGAGCTTTTAGGTCATAGGGAAGGTTATTCCAAGATTTTATACTTTGGTTTTTTATGGACTTATATCCATAAGTAACAGAACAATGATTTAAGACTGCAAGATTGAGATTATCAGTTGATCGAAGATAGTATCGGTTATTTGCATTTTTTGGGAAGAAATTGTTGAAGGTAAGAGGTAGGTTTTTGTGTTGGTGGTTCCAGACAAACTGGCAATTCAAGAATTGAACAAGGTCACATAGTTAAAGGATCTTAGAAGTAAGATAAAGCACATTAGGATTGGATTTGTAATTCTGAAAATGTATTATTTTTAAAGCTTTGTTTTGAAGATGAGATATCCTTAAAACTTCTTGCTGTTGAGATTGTCCCCATATTTGACAAGCATATCGTATATGCGAGCCAAAAATGGCATGATATATGTTTAACAATGCTTTCAGATTGACATAATGGCGAAGTTTAGCCAGCATTCCATTTGATCTGCTCAATTTCAAGGCTAAGTCTTTGAGGTGGGATACAAACGATAGGTTGGAATCAATTATAATTCCAAGATATTTGATTGAGTTTACAGGAATGATTTTCTGGCCACTTAATCTAAAGTTTAAATTTTTATTGATTTTTGTTTTTTTAGATTTGAATATGACCAGTTCAGTTTTGTTACAGTTGAGGGAAAGCTTATTTGAGCGAAGCCACTGAATTAAATTGGCAAGATCATGATTAATGTATTTGTTAATTTTTTAAAGATTTGTTGATAATGAGCAAGTTAGTATCATCAGCAAAGTGGTAAGGAGTTGCATTTTTAATTGAGTTATTGAGGTCATTATATAGAGAAGAAAAAGTAGTTGTCCTAATACTGAGCCTTGAGGAACACCGTTGGAACATTTTATTTGAGTAGATTTTGAGTCACCGACTGAGACAAACTGAGATCTGTTGTGAAGATAGGAGGTAAACCATTTAAGAGGTATTCCTCTGATTCCATAATATTCTAATTTCTTGAGTAGGATAGAATGATCTACTGTATCAAAAGCTTTTTGTAGATCTACAAAGACACCGCATGCAAAGTTTTTATTATCAAGAGCTTTTCTAATTGACTCAGTAATTTTAATAAGTGAGTGAGTCGTGGAATGATTAGCACAAAACCCATACTGGTGTTTGTAAAGGCATTTAAATTTATTCAAAAATGCATAGAGCCTCTTATGCATAGCTTTTTCGAAGAGTTTGCTTAGGTTTGAAAGAAGAGAGATAGGTCGGTAGTTAGACATATCCATTATAGAACCTTTCTTAAATATTGGAATGACTTTAGCAACTTTGAAAGCATCTGGGAATAAACCGTTTTGAAATGAGTTATTTATAATAATACTGAGAGGTTTAGAAATTATGTCTGGAATAAGTTTAAGAAGGAATGTAGGAAGGCTATTAGGACCAAAGCTTTTTCCACTTTTAATAGTGGTTTTAATAAAACCAGAGATTTCATTCTCTGTGACAGGATCAATAAAGAACGTATTAGAATTTGGAGAGTTGAAATAGTCAGTAAATTTGGATGTTGAAGGCATGTTTTTGTTTTGAAGTTTGTTTTGGATAGTAACAAAAAAGTTGTTTAATATATTTGATACAGTAGTTGGATCTGTTATAATATTTTCTTTCAATTTAAGTTTGAGAGTTGAACTATAGTAGGAAGGTTTTATGTTAATGATTTCTTTTATCCCTTTCCAAGTATTCTTAATATTGTTTAAGTTTTTACTAAAATAGGTTGTGTAATAAGATTTTTTACTACTTTTTAGTAGATTGCTGATTCTGTTTCTATAAAACTTAAATTTAGAAAACAGCTCATTTTTAGTATTAATATCTTTACATTTTGTGTGTTTTTTATATAGTTTGTTTTTAATAGAAATAGATTTAAGTATGCCATTGGTGATCCATGGTTTTGATTTAAGTTTAATTTGCTGCTTAGTTAGTTTTTTGTATGGAGCATGTTGGTCTAATATTTTTTCAAATGTCTTTAAAAGAAAACTGATAGATTGATTTGTATCATCATCTTTTTTAATATAAAGGGCCCAGTTAATGTTGGAAACATCTTCAATAAATATATTTTTGTTAAAGTTCTTGAAGCATCGCCTGTAGAATATACTTTTTTTAGGGTGATTAGTTTTTCTTGGAATGCAGATAAATTGAGCCATATGATCAGATATTGAAATAGTAAGATTTGGTCAGGTGAATTAAAGTTTATAAAGATGTTATCAATAAGTGTTTGTGATTTAGCTGTTATGCGTGTCGGTAGAGTAATAACAGGATGTAGTGAAAAAGAAATAAGCGAGTCAAGGTAGCTAGATATAGGATTTGATTCATTATATTTTAGTATATCTATATTAAAATCCCCCATAAGTAAAATACTTTTTTTTTCAATATTTAATTTATCTAATAGTGGAGTTAAATAATTATTAGTGAAATTGTCTTGATTCACAGAGGGATGTCGATATATATGCAACCAATTATTATTTTTTTTTAAGTGAGGCTTTATAATTTCAACAAAAATGTACTCAAGACATTTGAAAGAGTAGATCTTGATGTCATTGCCAACTATGTAGTTTAAATTAGAGTTTAGATATAGAAGAGCAACCCCTTTTTAGCCTAAGTGGGGCAATGCTCAATGTTAAAACCATTTATAGATATGCTTGTTATATTTAAATCATTTACATGCAAGTTTGACTCACTAATAACAAAGGTAATGTATTAAGAGTGCTAATAAACCTGCAGAGATCATCAATGTGATATGGTAAAGAAGCAATGTTGAGATGAATATAAAGATCTGAATTAGGAATAATTTTTTTATTGTAATCTATGGTGTCAGAGTATTTGCAATTAATTGAACCTTGAGGATTATTTATATTTGGAATGGAATTTCGTGGACTTGATGTAGTGTCAGGAGAATATTGTAAATAAGTATTCTTGTTTGATAATGTTTGGTCAAGCTTAAAGTCAGAAAGAAGCCAAATTGAATATTTTTAGATGGCATAGCGAGGTATTATGATTTTAAAACAATTTGGTTATATTTAGTAATTTATGATCTTAGAAAAAAATGGAGTTTGTTAGATGAAATATAGCTTGTAAACAGTAATGAAAAATTATAAACTCAAGGAGATGAGAGATAATAATACAGTAGCTATAATACATAACATAAAACATTAGCAACTACGTACAAATACAGCAAAATAGTAATACAACAATACAACAAAGCAAGTAATACATGTAATACAACAAATACAACAAAGGAGTTACCATAAAATGACACAAAGGAGTTACCATAAAACATAGAAATAAGATCAGCAATTTTTTGCTGACTCCAAACTCTTTAGGTCGGCATTGCCAAATGCCTACCCTAATTCCAAGGGTTGATATATATATCTATATATCTATATATATATATATATATATATATATATATATATATATATATATATATATATATATATATATATATATATATATATATATATATATATATAAATATATCTATATATATATCTATATATATATCTATATATATATATATATATCTATATATATATGTATATCTATATATATATATATATATATATATATATATATATATATATATATATATATATATATATATATATATATATATATATATATATATATAAATAAATATATATATATATATATAAATATATATATATATATAAATATATAAATATATATATATATATATATATATATATATTTATATATATATATATATATATATATATATATATATATATATATATATATATATATATATATATATATATATATATATATATATATACAGGCCTTGTTTTAAATAAAAAATGCTTAACACATTAGCCTAATGTGTTAGACCTAATTTGACATCATAAAGTTCTCTTAATAATAAATAATTACGTAATAATATTAATTACCGCAAACCAAGTTAAATATTATTCAACTTGTTTTTTATTATTACTATTAGAAAATGTTTATTTTCTTTCATTTTTTTTTTTTTAAATTTAATAATTATATTTAATATTTTATTTTAAAATTTTTTTGATATAAACAAATTTTATTTCTCAACATTATAAATGAATTAAAATATGTTAAATTTTTTATTAATGAATATTTCTTAAATAATCATTTTTAAAAATTTGCAACTAAAAATGATTTAAAAAAAAAAAAAAAAAAGTCATGAATTAAAGAAAATTCTTCATCACTGTGTAGTCTTGTGCCTATCTAAACATAGTAGCAACATATGCATTTATTCCATTTTTCTTATTTTGTTATATGTGTTTTATTAAAGGCATTAAAAGGAAATTGCGAGTCCAAAATAAAATAGAAAATGGTTTTTCAATGATTCCACACAAATAAAAAATCGATTTAAGTTTATCAATTAAATGTTTTTCAAAGATAATTAAAGGTATATTAAATACATTTTTTTTTTACCTTTGATGGACAAGTGGTACAAATTACATGTTCAAAGTATGGTATTTGCAATATCCAATCGTTCCTTATGAGTGCTTCTTATTTTTATTGATAAGAAAAATCAAATTACACACATACTGCTTTTTTAAATCTACTGATTCTAATTTAGTTTATAAACAAATATAATTGTATTTAGTCAAAATGCATTTGCTAATTTATTTTTTTACAAAATTTCTTTAGAAAAATTGAAAAATCAAAACATCAATAACTCCTCAACAAAAATATAAAGCTAAAAATGAGGCTGAATTAGTTTGTAACGTAGATATATAATCTTTTAATATAATATGTAATGGTATTATCTTTAAGATAATCAAAGCCAAAAGTTTTTTCTATCAGTCAGATTTATTCTAGAGCTAAATTTGTCATTATTCTTTTTTATTGTCATTAATTAGTGCATTTTGTGGATCTTAAAATCAACTATGTTCTATTGTTTTGAGAAATACAAGACTAATATTTTCAGATTCATCAGGTTTTAAACTCCTTTGGTACACATTTTAAATAAAACAGTTGTGAATCCATGAATCCATGATCAGATGTTGCTACTATTCAGGTTGGTTATGCAGATAATTTCAAGTGTTTTAGTCAGAATGAACTCAAGCTATACACTATGTATAAATTCAATTTATTTATTTTTTTGCCAAAAAACTTTTAAACTTTTACCATTGTATCTGACAATTGAGCAACTAATGGCTTGTGCTAAAGGACAAAAAATAAGAAATTACAATATTTTTTAAAATTGCTATTGAGTGTTCAATATGAAGAAAACTCACTTAAAAATTTCATAAGTAGAAGCTTATAAACAAGTTTAGTTGTGATTAGGTTTAATTATGAACACTTCAATTTAAAAAAATTCTAATATCTCATCTTGAGTCTAAAAACTTAAAAGTCTAAAATCTTACTCTATGGAATAGAGTAAGATTTTTGACTACTAAGATTTAATAAAAATTCAATTATCTTGTTCTAATGTTTTTTATAACAGAAAAGTTCTATTGCTAAACTAGAGCATCTGTCCCATCATCCTAATGTTGCATCACTTTCTCTTTTATACAAATAGTACCATGGTTGGTGCTCAAACAAGCTAGCATTACTTGTTCCATAAACCAAAACTCAATGTCATATGACTCATCATTTAGCTAAGTTGTATGTTTTTACTGTAACTCCTTTATGTTCAAAAAACTTTTATTCGTCTAGTTTTTTTCCATAAACATCAGTGCTTTGGAATTCTCTCCTGCCGGATTCCCTGATTCTTATGATTTACAGTTTTAAAAGTCTTCTATTAACTGCTTTTTTGCTCCTAAACTTACTTGTTTTCTGTTTCTCCCAACCTGATTAGTAATTGCTTGCAGCTTAGGAGTCAATTTACTAACATCAACAACAACAACAAAAGCACACTTTATGTGTGTTTTTATTGTTGTTCATATATGTTTTGTAATTGTTCATATATTACTTTTATTTTAATATAAGCTATAAAGATATGATAAGAAAAACACTATTTTAATATTTTAGTAAAATATTTTAATGAGTTGAAAAGCATTTAGGAAACTTAGTGGAAAAGTTTACAGCATAAACATAAATTTAGAACAATAATGTAAATTGAATAAAAATTGAAAATATAGAATATTATAAAATAATAAAAATTCTGTTGTATTTATAAAAAAATTATTTTAAAGAATTATTTTTTATTTGAATATTTTTTATTTGAATTAAAATGTCAAGATAATTGATATTCTTTTATTAATGAGTTGTTGCCATGAAACCATGAAAAAAAGCAAATAATTTTTTTATTTTCATGCAAAGTTAGCATGAAAAATCGTTACAATTTGTTTTTTTTGGCAGAAAAAAATTTAAAAGTGTTTAGTTCTGTTAATGACTTACTACTACATCATTCATTATAATGTTACACCATTCCTCCATTACATTATTACATTACATCATTCCTTCATTATATTTATTTCATTATATTATATTATATCATTTATTCATTCATCATAACATGACATCATTACTTCATAACATCATAACATTAGATCCAGGATAACAAGTAATAGAAATTATATTTTTAAAACTATCAGTTATTTGTGATTTTTTTTTAAAGCTGCCTGCTTGTTTAACAGATCTTCGTTATTCATCATGGAATCCTCCTCCTGGATATCGCAAACTGGCAGGTAATTATCTATGCTGTTTTTAATCCATGATATTTTTTTATTTATACACAAAGTGTATTATAGTACCAATAGTGCATCATCCATAGCTTTGGTCTTTAAAACCTAAAATATAAGTTAATATACAATTGTTACAGTTGTTGTGAACCATTAAATTCTTACTAGTAGCTTTGAATAGTTAAGTGTTCTTACTGGGGGTTTAACACCTCTTTGAAAATTTAGTTTTAAATGTTCTGTATTGTCAGTTAAATTAAGAAGATTAAGATTACTCTTTTGCCAACAAAAAACATAAACATGAACACAAACAAAGCAAAAACATAAAATATTTTTGCTCATCTGCAACTTTAGCTCATTTGAATGCTCAATATTTTGATAATTTTGTTGCTTTAAAAAACATTTTGCAAATCATAAGATTTATTTACAAATCATTGATTTTTTTTACCTGCTCAATCAAGAACATATTTATTAATACATCTCAGGTACATTATACTAAGAGGCATTTTTAGTTAACATCTTTCAATGATTTATGATAGCTTAGATATGTAATTATTAGGGTTAACTGCATTAATATGTCCAGCAATTTTAGAATGTTTGCTTTTTTTTATTTTATTTGTTTTTCAATAAAAATAACCCATAAAAAAGTAACCAAACTTGCCAAAGATTTTGTTAAGATCTAAAAGTTAAAATACACAGAAATGGGTCGATAAACAGTAAGCGAAGCAATGAAGTGATAAATAATAAGCTGATTCTGAAAAATGGTATGAATGCTCTATGATCAATAGCATCAGAAATTTCAAATTAAGATTAGTAAGGAGTTTAAAAGTTTTATAGTTGAGTCACAAAACATTTAACTGAACTAAAAACATTTAAAACATTAGGTGGTATCCAATGTCATGCAGAATCCAGAGGTTTTAAAAAGCCATGTAGCACAAAAACAGTCCTATATTTCGATAACTATAAGTCAATCCTAGGTTATGTTTTTGTAAACTTACCAAAAAATTGAATCAAAACTATGAAGACATCTGTTACCAAATTTAGGTAAACATTTTTCTCTGGAAAAATGTTGGTGTATATGCAGCTGCTAGAAAGGGGTCAGAGATTAGCTCACAAGATTAGGATTGGATGGTCTTTGGAAAAGTGGAAGCAAGTAATTTTCAGTAAAAAAAGTAACTGAAGAAATAATTTTAAAAAGCAAAGTTCTTGTTAAAAGATTTAAATCTAAAAAATGTATGAATTGAAAACAAAAAATTTATGATCTACCAAAATCTACCAATAAAGAAACAAATGCTAACTTGGCATGTAAAAAAAAAAATGTTTTAGTTATATTGTCTTCGAAAAACACAGTTATGTCAATACCAACCATGTCAGCAACAAGTCAAAGGAATCGACTGTGGCTTGTTTCCCAACTTTGTTGTACAAGTTGCAAGGAGGCAGTGAAATTGTTGGTATTTGGGGCTGCTTTTTACCAGAATAGGCGATAGAGATGCTAGAAAAAAGCATGGTTTCAGTAGTAGACATGCTGATTGATTGAAATAAATGGTGGTAGTTTCAACTAGGTATGGCATCTGTTCACACAGCCTATATAGCCAAAGCATGGAGAAAAGAAAGCAAAGCAGGTGTATTTCCCTGGCCGACTCAATTACCAGGTTTGAGTCATATTAAATCTTATTGGGCAAAAAAATCTACAAGTAGCCTGAGGTAAAAACCATTTGAAGAGTTCCTACAAAAATTTTTAACTATGTTCTTAAATGGGTGCAAAAAATATGTGTAGCTTGCAAAAAAGCATGTTGAAGATATTTTAAATATTAAAAAAAAGGGTTTTTTTATAGTTCTTTGAAAAGTCTTTTATGCAGTTGAATGTAATTATAAAAAAAGAAAAAACGGAGTTAAAAATGCAAATATTGGTTTAAAGACAGGTGTAAAGATTAAGAACAATGCTATCTCATTCAAAAAATTAATTGAATGTTTTTTTGCATATTGTGTAATGATCTTTTGGTTTTTAAATTGTTTATTTTTGTTATCATGTTTAGATGTTTATTTTTGTTGGGCTAATTTTGAAATATCAGTTTTTATTATTGATAATCACATTTTTTGGTTTTTTAGTTTTTTATTATATGATTCTTTAAATTAGCTTTAAGTAACAAAGTCGTAATGCATCTATTTTTTTGAAAGCACTGTGTGTGTGTATGTGTGTGTGTACATGTTTACAACATATTTTTGGTTTGTTTACGTAAAATTTGTTGAACAAAATTTCTACCCTTTCTTTGTTTGTATGTGTTGAATAATTAAAAAAATAAAGTTTGTTTTTTCAGGAGATTTACTTTATCTGGAGGTTACATTGCTTGAAGATGTTGATTGTATACATTATATAACATCTTCTTCTACTGGTTTTTTTGTAAACAAGTAAGTACCTGATATTTAAGCAAATTATATATATATATTATTTTATGTTCTCATATGCATGCGGCAGCTGTTAATATTGTGTCAAGCTATTAAAAAAACTCCTGATACCATTGAAATAAGAAAGTGCTGGTGAGTCCTTTGACAATGCCAAAGTATAAACAGATAAGATAAATTGTTATTAGAATAATAGTAATGCGCATTAAACACATTACATAGTCAGTTCATAAATTCTCTATATACTTACATTCAAACAGTTCATAAATTTTCTACTTAAATAAAGTTAATTACTATATTCTTTAAACAACTGTTGTCTAAGGCTATTCCCTTCTAATGCTATGCTTTTAAAAGAGTAAAACCTATTAAATATATGTAAAACACTTGCCAAATAATAAATTAAAAAATTCGACACTTTAACAATTAAAATTAGCATATTTTACTTGTTTATATTTATATAATTTTCATAGCTGATACATTGTGTGTCAGCTATTTCATTTTTTTATCCACTTTGGTTTTCTTTGTCTTTTTTTAAGAGGTTCTAATTGATATAGAATAGTCGACATTGTATCAGTTTAGCTATCAAAATCCAAATTCAAAAAATAACAAAAGTACCTTTATCCATATGTAAATTATCAAAATTTATTTAAGTTAAAGAGTTTGTCAAATATCTCTGTAAATAATTAATTATAAAAATTTGGAAAGTATCATTTCAATAGAAAAAAAATGTTGTAGTGATAAATGGCCTAGATAAAACTAGAACAAATTTGACCTTTTTTACATAAAAATAGAAAAGATTTAAAATGTGTAGGTGATTAACGTCTTTTTATATATTTATTATATTTAGGAAAGTACCAAAAAAATCTCAATTTTATTTGTCTTTTGCGCTCTATAAAAAAATATTCTTATATTTAGCATTCTTTAAAACAAAAAATATATACATTATGTATGTAAACTTAAAAATAATCACAGATATAAACAAATATCCATACAATTGTTTTAAATAAGTTTCATTAATAACAGAGATTATCTTTTCTGGAATTCCAGAATTCCTGTTATTTCTTTAAAAATTTTATTATTGCAGATATCCAAATAGTTTTTTGGAAATACAAGTTTTTTTTGTAACTTTGTCATCAAAACAATTAAAACAGTAAAGGTATTGTTCATCAATTACCCAACCCTATATTTGGTTAGGTTAGGCATTGTTTGTTGTGTACATATATATATATATATATATATATATATATATATATATATATATATATATATATATATATATATATATATATATATATATATATATATATATATATATATTTATATATATATATATATATATATATATATATATATATATATATATATATATATATATTATAAATAAAACTCCATTTTTTTTTTTTTTTTTGCAACTAAGTTTGATGTTAGATGCAATCATCAGGTAAAAAATCTGAAAAATAATACTTTACAAGAAAAAAATGCGTTAGAAAAATCTAATCTTTTGGTTTGTGTTTATCCAGCAAAAATTTGTTCTCATGGCAACACTTGGATACTAGTTCGCTTTTTTTTTTGTTTAATAATTCTTTGGGATTTTTATACAATAAAATGATTAGTTTTTCGTATAAGCGTAATAGGCATTTTTTAATTATGTTGTTGTAGGCGGGGTGCTTTTTATGATGGATCATTTTAAATTCAGTGTTGTTTTTAACTTATCTGTTTTATCCCATAGATATTTTAAAAAGCGTGGTTGAATTTTTAAGTTTTTTGTTTTTGAACGGTTGTTTGTGGTTCGCTCATTTAATTTTCCACACGCCTGTTGAGCATATATATGTTTTGTTGGGTGTGTTTGGGAATGATGCAATGCACTTATAAATTTGTTTTTCGGCAATTTCCGTTCATAGGGCTGGTTTCGTTTAGTTAACAAATCGGAAATAATTTTTTCTTTTTGGCCATCAATCATATCATCTTGTTTTTTAACAATTATGCCATCAGATGTGCTAGAAACTTAATCTTTAGCAACTTTATGAAGATCCTCAAAGATATACTAAATGTTTCCATGTGAGAACGATTAGTTACTCCAGCACATAGGAAGTCATTGTTATAGAAAGAAATAGTTATCATGGTATCATGAAACCTTGCTCTGGGAAATAAAAACACAGATGGAATGAAATTTCAGATGGCATTTCCAATATAACACACATAGTAATTAGCTGCCCACATTCAGCAGACACACACTGTCTCACTTCTTTTATTCCACGTTGTTCTATAATAGGCGATTGCAGTACTGTCATTATGTTGGTTTCATCAATATTATAAATCAGAAGTAAAATTATGTTTTTTTAAAATCTTTTTGTAGTTGTCAAAAAATCGATTTAAATTGTGCTGATTAAAACTTGTTGAACAAGACAAACTTGTATTTTCAGGTTTATGAAGTGAAAGTTCGTTGTGACGTTTCATGAAACCTTTTAATCACTCTATACCAGCTTGTTTATTTTCTCTCAGTATAGCCGGACACTTGCTAAATTTCAAAGCATATTGAAATGCTATTTCCCTTGCTTATTTGTATGTCAAACCATAATTTATTTTAGAGCTTTTTATAAGCTAGTCTTTCAACATCTTCTCCTCATCGTTATTAAATGCTTGTGAAACAGTATACTTAGTTGTGAGCCCTAACTTGGTATTGCATAATAAATATTGTTTATATTTCTTTATTCGGTAATGTAAAGTATTACGCTCTATATTATAAGTATTACCAGCTTGGATCTGTTTCATAAACCCATTTACAACTTGGATAACAGCATTGTTAATATCTTCCTCTTTAATTTCTCTCTCTTTTTCTTATAGTTTTGAACCATTTTTAACTTTAAATCAGAATATTAGCTGTAATAATGAATTTTTATAAGTCCGGAAAATCTAAAAATGAATCAAAAGTGCCCCATTCATAATGTTCAAAAGTGCCCCAACAGCATTGTTATTAAACAATAATTTTTCCAATTAAGACAAGCTCAATTTTTGATATTTTTTGTGAAGTTGTATACGTTAGACTTGTTATATCTTATAAATAACATAAAACTTGTTGCTTATTAAAAACGCAGTTAGGAAAATCCTACAACTTTATACCAAAATGTTTACAATTAGTTCTCAAAAACAAACCAGTCATATAGATCATCCAATTTGTATCAAATTTAAGGAAAGACAAATGACAGTTTGAACATAGATATTATTTTCACAAAATATTTAATTATACTAGTTTTAAAAATTCACAAACACTTCAAAAATTCATTTTTTCAAAGCTGCCCCCTTTCTTCCCTTTTTTTAAAAAATTTTAAAGCATAAAAACATTTTTTTATTTTTTATTTTATTTTTATTATTTTTATTTAAGGAGAAAAATAAGTTAATAATAATTAGTAAAGTGTAAATTATTTATAAATTTACTTACAAATAGTTTAATAAATTTGTTTATAAATTTATTTATAATAATTAATAATAATAATTAACATAAATGTTTTATTTTTTTTGTTCATCAATTTCAAAACGTTTTCAAAAAATTTCAAAGTTGGTGAAAATTGCACCGAAAAACTTATGGTTTACAAATCAATCTGAAAGTGTCAGTTTTTTTCTCTCTATTTTATAGATCAACAAAATTGAAATTTGATCCAAAACCAAGTAATGATACTCCAAGATCACAGACATTAGCTGGCTTGCTAATGCTGGTAAGAATGTTGTTCTAAAATTTTAGGTGTTTGTTAGACAGAATAGGATTAATAACAATAAAAATAACAATAATGATAATAATGCAAGCCTTCTCAGGAGACAAGTGTGGTCGCACGTCTTATATGACCACTAGGGTGTTTCATATTTTATCAATTTTTGAAATTGAGCTCACGAATCGATTTGTAAATTGACCATTTATATGAAAATATGTTTGTGCAAAATATATATAATTTTTAGGGTCCCAACCAGTTCGATTTTGGGCAAAAATGTTGGGTGTTTTAAACGTCTGGTGGGGACCTTAAGATTTATCCTATAAAAATTTTTTATCTTTTAAATAATATACGATGGATTAAATATTAATTACATAAAAGAAGCATGTTAAAAAATTAAGAAATTATTCTCCAGAATCTTCTGAAATTGGTTAAAAAAATGTTTTTTTTTTACAAAAACCTATTTTATAACTCAGTGCCGTATTTTATAAATTGGTAGCATATCTTAATTTTTTCAACATGCTAACTGGCAGGGACCCTAAAAATTATATATATTTTTTGCTCAAACTTATTTTCGCATAAATGGTCAATTTATAAATCGATTTGCAAGTTCAATTTCAAAAATTGATAAAATATGAATCACCCTTATGAATATGCATATAACTTTTTTTTTTTTTTTAACAATTTGGCCATGGCTCCTTACATGTTTTAAGTTAGCGCATTTAAAAAAAGCGCTGAATAAACAAATGTAAACTTAAACTAAAATTTAAAATTAAAAAAACTATAAGCTGGAAAGAGAAATAAAAGTAAAAAAATGCTAAACTAAACTTAAATAAAAATCTTAATTAATAATAAAATGAATAGAAAATTAACCAGAAAAATAAAATCATAAAAGTATATCTTTATTTTAATTTAAAAGTTTACTATAAAGAGTTAAGAAAAAATCGAAGTTTCAAAGTTAAATAATTATCTAAAAATTTGAAACTCTGATATTTTCTTATGTCTACATCAAAAAAATAAAATAAAATTAGCTGTTTAATAGGATTTGAATCCAATGCTGAAATAACAGTCACCCCTCATAAGCGACACAACTAATCAACATATATAGGAAAAATTATTAGCTTTAAATTAATTGAAACACTTTTATACTAAATTTAGTTTGAACTATTAATTGAAACGCTTTTAAATTAAAAAATATATTAGTTTTATGCTTCTATTTTCTCTGGTTTATTCTTTCTTTATTTTATTGTTCTTAAAGTTTGTTTTTTAATTCAGTTTATGGTTTGTTTATTTTTAATTTTCTTTTTAAATTAGTTTGGTTTATTTCAATATGCAAAAAACTGTAGCCAAGTTGTCAAAAAACTGTAGCCAAGTTGTCAAAAAACTGTAGCCAAGTTGTCAAAAAACTGTAGCCAAGTTGTCAAAACAAAATTGTCTACTGAGCTTGATAATAATTATCACAAACTGATTTGTAACTAAATTTGTGCTTTTTAAAACGATTAAACTTTAAAACTTTGAACACATGTTGTCATTAAGACGTAGCATAAAGAAATCCACTTTTTAAATTCAGGGTATAATATATAATAATAATGTAAAAATATAAATAACATTTACTAATTAAATAACAAATTATTTACCTAATTTTTTACTCAATAAATTGGAAATTATATTTATAATTTACTAATTGAATAACAAATCCTGCAAAAGTTTGTTGATAACTTAAGAAAACTAACGTAAAATTTTTTTTTATAATAATTACTTCTTTACTTAAAATACTAAAATCCGCCATTCTTTTTTGAGGTCGTATTAAAGATTCAAGTTTAAAGACTCAAATAGAAATAAGCGTCTGTTTCCTGTGACTTCCATTACCTGAAATTTTATAAAAAGTACTATAATCTGGATTTTTTTGACTTTGTGGTTACTGGAAAATGTTTTCTATTACCTAAACCCAGAAAATCTGCATCTGCCATAATTGCTAAAAAGGGTATCACATGATATAAAAAATATATCACATTTGAAGAATTTATAAATCGCATTTATAAGTTAAAGAAATCTCACTGGACCATTAGTGTGAGTCCTAGTATGGTAGAATTTAAAATGAATAACTCAAACTAAACTTCTTTGATATGAAATTAATGCTAATATCTGTTTTGCTTTTGCTATATCAGGTGTAATAGCTTCTATGATAAATATTTACAGCATGCATACTAAACAACACACAAAAATTGATGCAACATATCTCAGTCTCTAAACATCATGGCTAGACCACCAGCATCTCTCAACACCTTCACAAGATCTTTAAGAATGTTGGAGCTGTATTAAAAACTGGGATAGGATTTGGGACTTTTAGCTTTTGTAGTGTAGTCTTATTATATTGTGTTATCTTTTTCAAATTTAAAAACGCAGAGGTCTACAGTACATTGTTAATGATAGTCATGGATTTCGCTAAGCTGGGTACCGTCTTCCATTTGAAAAGCCACAAAAGTTTAACGGCAATAGGCAAGTAATAAAAAGTGCCTGCTAATTGTTTAAATTTCTTGTTACTGTTCCTTACAATATTTGTTTATATATGGGCTGTCCTGTGGCACCACCAAAGCCTATTTTGTATCTCAGAGAAAGTCTATCCGGGGTGCCTTCAGTGCTAAGGACATCCTACTATGCCTTGCATATTCTATTTGCTGTATGATCCACCAAAGCTTGCAGTTTTATTTCAGCTGAAAAGTCTGAGACAGATATATCTGCAAGATAGCATAACAGTTTTGCATCCTGAACATCATTATATGAAGGATATATATCAACTCCCTTTTCAACTGCTTGATTTTAAATAATTTGGTAGGAAGTTTTTGTCAATCTAGCATCTAAAAGAAGACAAAGAGCTTCTTCTTTAGACATTCTACAATCTTTTTTTTGAGGTTTTTTTTATTGGATTTTCTTTTCTCCGTTTAATTTTTGAAGCAAATTGTAACACAGAAGCATAATACATTTCAGTTAAGTGGCTAACTTTATGTTTTTTGGTTTTAATATAGTAGTCATCAAAGTTTGCCTTAATTGGTCTTCCAATAGGTATTGGTGTTACATTTAAATCATCAGGAACATTTTATTTTTTATTTTCAAGACATTCGGACAACCAGACATGAAACAAGCTCCAAATATTTATATGTTTATTTTAATGTGATAAAAAAGATGTTTTGCTAAAAAATTGTGATGATGATGACGGGAACGCCAAAAAAAGCCAGAATGTTAGCCCCCCTGCCCCTAAGATAAAACTTGTAAAAATCATGTATTAGAGACCCAGCTGACATCCGCCGACAATAGGTAAAATATATAAAGTATATCGACAATTTACATATTGGGCAAGATATAAGTCTCAAATTTCTGGAGCACCTTGGACCGTAAAAGTGAAATTTCCACTAAAAAGAGCACTTTAAATACGCCATCATTAGAAATCATTTGATATAGCTTATATGCAAAATAATTTTGCATTAGCTCATATGATAGATAATACTTAGTTTTATTTAATTATGCAATAAAAAAATGAAGTTTTAAAAAT
The DNA here is from genome assembly GCF_038396675.1 of Hydra vulgaris. NCBI lineage: Eukaryota > Metazoa > Cnidaria > Hydrozoa > Anthoathecata > Hydridae > Hydra > Hydra vulgaris. The sequence continues at coordinate 42,578,259 of NC_088929.1, forward strand.
TAATAACATTATTTATTCTAATTATTCTCATATGTTATGTTAATTTTTTTTTTTTTTTTTGTTATAAATTTTATTAAGAAGGTAGCAAGCGCTAATAATAATGTCTGGCACCAATAAATAATTTAAATTAATGAACTAAAAAAAGTTAACACATATTTTCTCTAGACGATATGACAGAAAATAATTGCAATGACATTTAAAGAAAATGCTTTACACCTCATCTCAACCTTGTAACTACAGCAAGGAATTTAGTAACTGCTTTTAACCACAATTCTTGTTTCATTCTTGTTCAGATATTTCAGTTAATCAAAAAGTTAATTGAGTAATTTTAATTGAACTAAATCTAACTTCCATCACTAATCCTCCTCACATTGTAAAAGTTTGATAATTTATTTTAAAATTATTCTGTTAAGTTCAACCATAAAAAATTCTTATCATAAGCAGATATTTAGAACTATTTTCTTAGACACTTTCCTTTACTAAATTATTTTGTTGTTATTACTATTGATTTTATTAGTGTTAAATGAAATAAAAACATGTTCATTTAACTCACCAAATGTTTTTAAAATGTTTTAACTTAAAATAAAATTGTTATAATGATCAGTTGTTAATTTGCGCAACAAGAATAAATTATATTTTTCAGTAATACAAAATTAATTTTTTTTGCTAGATGAGTCCATTATTCAAAAAGAATTTCAGTATTGTTCAAAAGACAAGGTTTGGAATTATTTATATTTAAAAAAATATTTTATCAATCTTTATATAATTCTTTATCTTGAGGTTATTTGAGTATGTAAATAATTTTTTGGGATTGTTAATAGGTGTTAAATTAGCAAGTCTTTAAGATTTTTTTGTAGATGTTTGATTAATAATTTTTTGGGTTTTTACAAGATGTTTATTTGAGGATTGTTTATTACATTTGTTTTTTCAATTTGATTTGTGATAATTTTACAACACTTACTATATAAATAGTTATTATATATTTTGTTAAATTTTTTTGTAGCTCAAAAAAGAATCCTCTGGAACTTGTTGCTTCCCCTCATCAAGGTAATACAAAACAATCATTAAGTGAAATTTGAAAATTTTTGTAAAATTTAAAATATAAATTATAAAAATAATATGATAAATTAATGAAGTCAGTTTTTTTTTTTTTAGTTTTTTCATGGGTATCACCACAGTTTGAGCATCACCAAGATCCATTCAGAGCAGAAGATTGTAAGTAATATTCATATTAATTATATTTTTATTATATGTGGTAGTGGTGTAATGGTAGAGCGCTCGCCTCATAAGCGAGAAGTTTTGAGTTCGATCCCTGTCATGTCCTTGGCAGTACCACGTTCAACTTGTTTATCCACGCAGCAGCCTTGTTCATCAAAGTTTGTATTTCGGAGTTATAGAGTTGAGAGAGGGTTGTAACCACAACTAAAGTAGCCTCCTTGACTGTAGTGGCCTTTAGGAAGTGAATTAAAATAAAAAATAAAATAATATAGTAGAAACTCATTAACTCGTACCCTGGATTATTCGGTTTTTTACTAAGTCAGCTGGATCTTTAATTCTCCTTGAACTTTCTCTATTAACTTAATTATCACTTATATCCTGGTTACGTTTGACCATTTGGTAACTTGTACTGTTTTGTTTTTTATTATGAATTGCATATAAGTGCATATAATACAACAATATAATATTTAAAATATCAAACTTCAAATGTTCAAAAATTAAAAAATTTTGTTGTGTCAAATATAATTGAACAAAATAACCATTTTCAAAAAATACTTCATTTTAGTTCAATTAAACTATTTAATAAGGCAAGATGTCAAAGGTTGCTTAAAGAAAACTAAAAGCAAGACCTATTATAGAAAAGTTCAAAATACTCAAAGAAATCATCTGTATTCATATCAAAAAAGTATAGTGTTCCAAAGTAAACATTGTCTGGATGAATTAAAAAAAGGAAAAATATATATAAAGTTGAAAAAAAAAGTTTTAAAAAAAGAGTCAGTATCTCTTTAAATAAGGATTAGAATAAAGTATGTTGTATGTGACTTTTAAACGCCCAAAACCAAAACATTCCTGTCTCTGGAACCATTTTCAAAGCCAAGGCTTTGCATTTTGCGAAAAAAACCTGGGTGTGACAATATTCAATGTCTAAAATCTCTTCGAGTCAAACATTTTCAAAAAGTCTGACATACCAGGAGCTTTTCGTAATGAGGACATTTGCTAAGTCTTGAGTGTCCCAGTTAATGGGATTCCACTGTATATTGTATAGTGTGTGTGTTAATTTATATATATATATATATATATATATATATATATATATATATATATATATATATATATATATATATATATATATATATATATATATATAGTGCTGCGACATCAACTGAGGGTTGGGCATGGAGCAGCAATCTTTTCATTCATTATTCTTTGTTTTGTTGTAAAAAAAAAAAGAGCCATATTGATTAAGATAAGCAAAAAAATTGAGCAAATGCTTATATAAATATGCTATAATGTATATATATGTGTGTGTGTATATGTTTGTGTGTGTATATATGTTTGTGTGTGTGTATATATATATATGTGTATATATATATGTTTGTGTGTGTGTATATATTATATATATATATATATATATATATATATATATATATATATATATATATATATATATATATATATATATATATATATATATTTATATGGACACACACAGATACGTACATATTCACATGTATTTATGTCACTATAAAGCAATAATTTTTTTATTAAAAATCAAGAAGACCATAATATTTTTTTAAAGAATGATTATTTATAGCTGTGACTAATCGTATTGGCTATGAGGAACAAATTCCTGGACAACTACGTGATTGGAATGAAGAGCTGCAATCAGCCAAAGAGCTTCCCAAAAAAACACTTCACCAGAGAATTTTGAGAGATAGAGCTCTATATAAGGTACGCTGTATGGTATTTTCAAAAAAAAAAAGTCAATAACATTATCTTAATAACATTAAATTACTAAAAGCAATAACATTTTAGATAACAAGTGATTTTGTGTCTGCTGCATCGAGGGGTGCGGTAGCAGTAGTTGATGGAAATGTTATGGCAATAAATCCTGGTGAAGAAGTAAAGTAAGCAATTTTCTCAACCTTTTGCAGAGGATGAAGAAATTTTATTATGATGTGTTTAATATTCAATGTTTAAAATCCTTGTGTAAAATTTTTATTTTCAAGATTTATTAAATGAATAACAAATATTTTCTCATCAAATTTTAACTGCTTAACTCTTAAATTATAAATCCAATTAATATACTTTATAAATAAATATAGATTAATATGTGATATCATTATTATTGTAATTAAATTGTAGTTATATTATATATATTATTTTTATTGCTGTACATTATTTTTTTATATTTTATTATCCCCATGGCTGAGTAGATGTTATGGTGCTTAAAATTCAATGACCAGCCCACACACATATTCATTTGAAAGTTCCACAATGCATATCAGATCAGCGCTTGCTGACTATGTGATTGTAGCTAAAATCTCACAAAGACTTTACTAATCAACTTTTTTTTTTTTGTGATTAGCAATATCCTATTGCTCACTGATTAATCTGGCAATTTCAATTACTTGAAATAAAATAAAATTAAAAAAAATTGTGATAAATTTCATTCATTTAGGTTAAAAATAATTAATGTAATAGAAATAATAAAATCTTTAAATATTTATTTTTATTTTCATCCTGTAATGTTGTTATACCTTGCTGAATATTTTTCTATAGTTGTGTTGGTATTGTTTTATTTTAGAATGCGCATGTATATATGGAACAATATATTCTTCAGTTTTGCATGTGACTCTCGGGATCATTATAAAAAATATGGAGGGGATGCTGCTGCATATGCTGCAGCTTCTCTTGATTTAAAAGGAATTGAAGTGTACAATAAACTTGATCTGGATGGATTGTATACTCTTGGTACAGTGGTTATTGATTACCGTGGATACCGCATTATTGCACAATCAATTATTCCTGGTATACTTCAACGAGAACAAGAAAATTCTGTTGTTTATGGAAGTGTTGATGGAGGAAAAACAATCTCTACTGAACCTAAATTTCTAGAAAAGGTTTTATTTATTGAATTAGGTTTTTATTTTTAATTAAATATTACTAATCTTTTTTTCAATTTTTTTTTTTCAATTGGCAAAATAGAAATTATTTTTTTAAACTTTTTACTGCATTCTTTAATAGTATATTTTTGTTTATTTTAAAGCTAAAAATAGCTGGATTATCATTGAGAATTCGACCTCATAAGTATGTTTGTTTCAGTTTTATTGATTTTTTTTTGTTTTAACTCATGGTTGAGTTCTTTGTGTTGATATAAATTATTGTTTCTGCTTTGAATTTATAATTTTTGTTATAGAGTAATAAATGAAAAAGGAGAAGATGTAGAGCTCTGCTCTTCGTTTGAATGCAAGGTAATCTTAACTTATTAAACAAAAGCTCCCAAATAGCTGAGTAGTTGCTCAGCTTTTTTTTTATTCACGTGAAGCTGACCAATTACTGAGTAAAAGGAATTTTGTTTGTTTTTTTATTTACCCGGCCTACTTATTAAAATGTTCTCCTATAAAAGTTTTAATGCATGTTGTGTTTGTTTATAGAGTTTCCATATTTTGTTATTATAAATTTAAAATTTTGCACCGTGGAAGTTCTTTATATTATTTATTGATTTAAAAAAAAGAAGCAGAAAGACAAATTCTGTCATGACATTGTAGCTTTTTGAGTGTGATGTTTTTGTGGCATAAAAGTAGAAAATAAACTAAAAAATTAAAAATAAAACAATCATCAGAAAGAAGGGTGTATACACATGATATACAAATACAATAAATACAAGATTCTTGTGCCCACAACTGCAGGAATCCCTTTTGGAGATTAAAATAAGTTTCATGGCTCTTACCTGAGAGAAGTTTGATATATTACAATTTGATAAAAGTATGTGTTTGTAATATAGATAGTCAAAGCATCTTTTATCTATGTATTTATCAAAACTCCAAGTGAAGCTTTGTATCTTTGTTATAACCACTTTATCAAAGCAGCTCCCACTAATCAGAGGCAAAACAAACATTAGATCAATACACTTGTTCTTATAGGTTTTGCTGAAACTTTCTTGTACAAGATGATCTAATGAAGCAACCCTACATCTGTTTGCTGTTTATTATAAAGACAAAAAGATCAACTCATGTGACTGATATGTTACAGTTATCAATCATATTTGTCATGACCAAACAATAGTTCATTGTTTTCACACAAAGCTATTTCATCATTAATACAATACTAAGTGATGAAGCAATGTCATAGTAAATTAAAAAAAACTTCTAATAAAGCTAAGAGACTCTTTACATAATTTAATTTATGTTTTCATTTCTATTTGCATTAAATATTTTTTATCTTTTTGTTGATAATATTAGTAACCATGATACGAAACAATACAAAAAAGTATCTTCTATACAAATATAGATTTTTGTCTAGAAGCTATCAATTGTATTACATGTGTACATTTCTTTCTGATAATTATTTTTAATTTTCACTTTCTTGTAATAACTTTAGTGGTATTTTTTAGTTCAAACAAAAAAACAAAAGCACTCAAAATATTGCACAAGATAAATTTTTTTTTTTGTCTTCAAAGTAGATAAAGTTCATGGTACAAGTTTCATAATTTATTTTAACTTTTTTTGCCATTTTTTATACTATGACTACATAGCAATAAGAAATTAAGTTTTTTTTTATGTAGTTAAGCTCCACTTATTATAGATGTAATATTGTATAAAGGTTGTATACATATATATTATACTAATTATTTCATGATATTTTAGGGAATTATCGGAGCTGATGGCAGATATTATATTCTAGACTTGTTCCGAACATTTCCACCAGATATAAACTTTCTAGAAGGTTTTAAAGTTTATTTTTGATATTATAATGTAATGTAGTTATTATTATATTAAGTTAAATAAAATAGTTATTTCTTTTTAGTTGAAAATGTAAAAAGAAATTTAATAGATGGTGAAGCTTATCCAGATAAAATAAATAAAGATAAAAATCAGTTTTCTTATCCAAAAGGTCACACACATCAACTTGTTTCAATGAGACCACCAATTGTTGAAGCATTTATTGGGTAATCATTTTGATTATATTTCAATTATTTTAGTAATTATTTTAGTTTAATTGGTGATCTTAGATGCATCTTTATGAATTTTTATCTTAGTTCAAAATATGTTTCATTTGTAAAAGTAATTGCTGTTCACAAACTTTATGATGAAAAAGTGAAACATGAAAAGGAAGATTCAAAAAAAGAAAAATTGACAGAAAACAATGAGGATTCAAAAAGTTTAACTGTAAGTAATACAAATCTATTCACAAATATGTAACAGAAATTTTATTAATTTTTTTATTTTAATTTTTTTTTAATTAGGATTTATTGTAATTAACTTTTCAAAATTTTTTATTAATTAAAAAAAAGCTTTTTTTAATTTTATTCAAATGTCGTTATATATTTTTTGTTCTTTATTTTTTCTCTACGCTAAACTCTTTAAACCTCCAAAATAGAAGTTATTCGTAGTCATTCATATTTATCATAAATCTATAAATATAGTTGTCATTGATTTTAATTTTAACAAAACAGAATAGTTTGTTGTATTTGTTAAAATCTATTAGCACTAATATTCAAATTGGGTGATTCAGGGAAGACTTACCATTCTCAATCACTGTCCTAAAATAATTTATTAGAGTTTTCTGTTCTTTTTTGAGTGATGGACATCATTAACCTTTAAGCAGTTGATTAATTTTTATAGAATTGAGCATAAATCATCTGCAATTAAGCATAAATCATCTGCATAAAATAGCTCACATGAAATGAGCTTTTAAGTCAATAAAAATGGTGTGTTATTGATGAATTCATTGATTTTTTTTTTTGCATTAGTTCTTTCTAAAATCTTCATTGCCTTGTCAAGCAACTTTAAGTTCTTGACATTTTAGTATCTCTCTCTGCTTCGTGAAGCTTTACCATCCAGTTTACAAAATATTTGCACATTTGCATTGGAAAAATCCCACTGAACACCCTGAAGCAAGAGTAGATTCAACTACATTTACAAAAAATTTTTAAACTTTGTTTAAAGGACATCATTAGAAGCACCAGCTTAAATATTCCATACAAGAATTATTAAGAAATTTATAGATGTAGCAACCAAAATAATATTTGTAGAAAAGAAAACAAGATAATTTAACAACCTTAAAACAATGGAAGAGAGAGACTCAAGCTTGACAGATAAAGCCAATATGACAACAGTTTTCCATACAAGGACAAATGATAGATAGAGGTAGAGAATGGAATTGGGGATAAGATGATGGCAAGCACAATGGTTTGCAATGATTGAATATATGGTTTCCATAAGAGGTCAGAGATGATGCTTTTGACAAAATGTTAAAAATTGTTGAAAATTATTGGTGTATTATTTACTAAACACTTGGTTTTTTAAAGCGTGTAATCTTATCAAGGAGACACAAAAAAATCTGGTCCCTTTAAATTAAGATTTCTCTAAAACTATAAATGCTTTTTATTTCAATTTTTCTATATTAAATGTGTTTACATCAATTAGTTTTAACTTAATTTTAATGGACTTGATGGGTTGTTTGCAACATATCAAATTTTATAGTGGGCTGATGCTATCATTTTGCAGATTTTTTCTTTTTTCACCTTATTGGTGACATTAATCCACTTTTTTGGAAGTACTTTTTTATTTTTTGTTACTCCACCTGTTTTACGAAGAAGTCCTTTAACTACTGCCAAAAAATCTTCAATCTTGAACTCTTCAGGATGATTTGGAGGAATCGCATCTTTAGGAACAATTTTCACATTATTATTTTTGCACCACTGTAGAGCTTTTTTAGAATAGTGGGAAGTAGTGAGATCTGGTCAAAAGAGACATCTGTATTTTTGTTTTTTTATAAATGACAAAAGTCTTTTTTGGAGGCATTCTTTGATGTAGAAATCTGCAGTTAAGGTCTTAGTGATTTATAGAAAGTTTTTTTTCTTCCATTTCAAGGTATTCTTTCAAAACTTTGTGTGTTTTTAAACTTATTTATAAAATCTGTACATCTGTAGATCTTAGATTTTGGGACATTAGTACGTTTAGCAATCAAGTGATAAGAAGTCAATGAAAAAATAACTTTTTTAAGCACCTCAATTTGTTTCATAAACATTTCACAAATCATTGATTTGTAAATAAAAGTTTATCAACACAATTAAAGAATGTTTAATTAAAAAACTAAAAGAAATAAAAAGCATTTTTGGTTTTAGAGAATCTCAATTTAAAGTTGACCGGATTTTTCCGTGTCCACACGATATTAAATTTTTTATTTATTGCTTTCAAAAATCTTGAAACTAAAAGCAATGTGGACAATGTTTTGGGGTTACAGGATTTGAGGTAAGTTTGAAAAAAAATTTTAAATTTGTTTAAAAAAAGTAGCTTCCTTGAGTGTACCTCTACCTTGGAAGTTGAATTAAAAAAAAACATTTTTATTGTCCCCTCAGACATAAGATATATATAAAAAAACTCATTTTCATTTCATCTCTTATCACTTGAAAAATTTCTCCTTGCTAAATATTTTTATTTTAGATTTTTATTAATAAAACAGATATTCATGTTTTTATTTAATTTAAGTTATTTTTTGTGAACTTACTTTTAAATACATCTTTTAAAAAGTTTCTTATAAAATTTGTTACACATGTTTTTTGTCATGTTTTTAAATTTTATAAATATTTTTAATCACTATCTGGTTATTTTAAAAAACTTTAATTTTGTGTAAAGTATTAATTCAAAAACTTGCTTTAATATTTTTATGAAAGTATTGTTTGAAAGAAAAAATGTATAGTGTTTTTCGATATTAACACTACTAAATGCAAATCAATGCAACGTTAAAATGTGTGAAAATCTTATGGAACTTTAGCAGTTTTACAATATTTGCAAAATGTGAATGAAAGAGTGTGACCATTAGAATCAAAATAGTTAGCGGAAATTAAATTAAAAAAATTAGAGAAAATGGAAAATCAAATTAAAATTAGAGGAAAAGTATTTTGAGAATATTTTCATCCTTTGAAGAGGTTATAAGATCAAATCTATGAAGGATGAAATTTTATATGTATGAAAGATGGAATTTTATACTTGCCTTTGTTAATAATATTGTTAATGGCTCAAGATAAAATAGAAAGTTTAGTTATCTGAGAAAAATAATCGTTAGTTTCATACTTTTTGAATCGATTTCTTGCAAAATAATAAACTCTCTGCTTAACTAATAAATTAAAAATGAAGTTATTTCATCAAACTATTTCTCCTGAGTTTAATGAAACAATTTGATTGAATAATTTAAGAAAAACTTTAATATCATTTTAACTATCATAATAATTCACTTTCTTCAAATGTGTAGAAAAATCTTGGTATTTTTTTAACTGTATATTTTATTAGTATAGAAAAGCCTAATAGTTATTTTTGAATAGTAATACTGCTGACATATTTTTTATATTCTGACATAAAGTTGTACCTTTTTTAAAAAGTTATTATCTGTCATTTAGAAAATTATAAAAGAATCCCAGTTTTAAGGTAGCAACAAAAAGTGTGAATATAAGTTGAATATGGCATAGAAGAAGTTTGAGATAAAAGTTTTAGGTACATCAATGCATGGTCTGAAACACCTAAAAAGAAATATTAAGTACTGTTTTAAATTATAAAAGAAAATGACCGAATGAATGAAAATGAAATAAATCATAGATGTTGCATAACAACCCAATCAATATAGTATGCAGATGTTTGCTAATTAATCTAAATTTGTAACAAAAGGGCTCTTTATGCAGCTTTGGTAGTGCACTTCAAAAGTATTGACAGATATATCTTCTATTCACAACATGGCAAGGTTAATGCTCTGAGGTTTTAACATTGTAGGCTCCTATAAGGCTGCAGCACATGTAGTTGCACTAGACTACATTTAGCACCAGTAGCAGGGTGATCAGGATGATCTTGACCTTACCTGAATTTACCGTAACATATTATTGGATTTAATAAAAGTACTAGAATAAATTACATTTTATTGTAACAAAATACTCAATAGAGCGTATTACTAAAACCCATTATAGAATTTTTTAATAAGTTTTTAAGTAATTTTTAAGTATTTAAAATACATTTTAAAAGTAGTTTTTGTAATTAGCAATATAAGCAATTTGTTTAGAATACAAAAGTAAATGGCACAGTTGAAAATGAAACTTTAGAATCAAATGAAGTTGACAAAGAAAGTACTTGTAATGGAGCTGATATAACAAAAGAAGAAAGCAATCATATTCAGGTTGATAAATTAAAAGAAGAGGAAGATAAATCAGGTGATTATTTTGGTTTACTTAATAAGTGCCATTAAACAGGTTTTTCTTTTTTTTTTAATATAAGTAGGTCAGTTTTTATTTAACATTTCAGTTAAGGTTTTCTCAGAGTTAAGCCTATTTTAACATCTCAGAGCCTATTTTAAATAACTATAGTATTAGATTAAAATCTTTAATATAAGATAACATTTTTTTTAGATTTTCAAAGTTTTTGAAGTTTTCAAAGTTTTCAAACATTTTAAAGTTACATATTAGAATCAATCAAATTAAACATTTTTAAAAATTGATTTAGAAAAATTGGATGTTTACACTTTTTTATAAATAATATTTTTTTGAATAAAAATTAAGTTTAGTAAAAAAAATTTCTGATAGTTCAATTGTTAGAATTGAATTTTTTAAACCTTTTTTTTTATAAACTTTTTTTTTATCTTAGATAAGGTGCTTTTGTTTCAGGTCTTATAATTTGTAATTTTGTCTTGACATCATCAGAAAATCAAAAACCTCTCTAATCTTTCATAATTTTCTCATATTTTTTACCATTTATTACATAAAAATGGTTTGAGATTTTTAGACTGTAATGCATTACTAAATCTTTGTCAATGCTAAATAATTTGTCAACACTAAATGATATTCTAGTCAATACTGAATGAAATAGCAATGTCACATTTATTACAATAAGAGAATCAAAATGATTTGTTAAAATGGGAAATAAAATTTCCAGATTGATATTGTAGCTGGGTTAAAATAAGTTTTTTTTGGTAGAATTGAAGCTAATAATGTTATAAAAATGTTATTATATTTTCTATCCTTGTACAAATAACTAAGACTGAAAATCTATCCATACAAATAACGAATAAGGCTAACCACTATGTAACTATTATCATTTATATTTATATATTTATTTTTTCAAAACTTTATGTATGAATCTAATAAAGTAATAAAGTTTTTTGCACTTAGTCAGATATGATTATTCATTTTGCATATTTTATATATTATATATATATTGTATATTTTCATAAATTATAAATCTTTTAAGTAGTTGCTTTGATATTGTTCTTACCCGAATAAGATGCCGCTTTGGACTTTCTTCTTTTGTTTGCATTGACAAATAAGAATTTAAATCAAGCTTAGCATGCACCACTTTCTTTTTGACTGGGGGTTTTGACTTTTTTGTCTTCTCAGTTAATTAGGCGGTAGTGGTGTAGTGGTAGAGCGCTCACTTCATAAGCAAGAGGTTCCGAGTTCGATCCCCACCACATCTCTGATAGTACCGCGCTCAACTTGTTTCTCTGCGCAGCGGTCTTGTTCGTTAAGGTTCATGTTTCGAAGAAATAGAGTCAAAAGAGGGTTATAACCACAATTAGGCAGCCTCTTCGTCTGTAGTGACCTTCTCGGCCTTGAAGAGGTGAATTAAAATAAAAAATAAAAAAAAGTTGCCAAGCATTTGTTCATTCTTTTAACTTTTACTCGCTCTTGCTGTTTCTTTTTCTCTTTTACTTCCGCCAGAATGGATACAACTTGATCTGACGTCACAACAGATGCTGTTTGAAGCTCTTGCACAACAGTGCGAACTTAAGCTTAAAACAGTATAATAAAGAAAACAGTTCAATAAAGAAAAAATATTTTTATGACCATGCATATTACTAAGTTCAAAAAAATAAAAGATAAAATAGTAAGATAAAATTAAAAAATGTTCATAACTAAGCTACAGCTTTTTTGGGCAAAGGAAACCATCTATGGCTGATTATGACAGAACTAATACTGAATCTCTTTTGTTTAAAAGCTACCACAGGCAAAGAAGACATCATTTTTATTGTTGATTTATCAGAAGAAGAATAATGGCAATTAATTCCACTAGTAGAGGGTTGGCTCTTGAGAGAACGTGGATTTGTGGATGTGTTGGTTCGTGTTTCCAATTGGCTGTTTTGTTCAAATGCAAAATCAAAACAGTTTCTTCAATTGCTTGTTTTAAGCACGTCAAATCTGGGACAATCCAATACAAAGTTATCGCAGCTTTTTAAAATTCTGTATAAATATTTGAAATGCTCCTTTTACCAGAGGGTATAGATGTTACAAAATTTTACACAAGTTAATAAAGAACATATAACTGTAGAAAGTTGTTTAAAATTTAACTATGTATATATATATATTGTGTTTACAAAATGTATTTATTACTTACAGTTTTATGTATGACCCAGTTGCCTGTACTTCAAAGAAACCTATTTATGGTTTGTTTCTTACTTGGCTTAGTCTGGGTACTTCCATTCAAATATAGTATTGGTTCTACTTGAGTTGAAGCTTCAACAAAACCATCTTGATTAAAGCCAAATTGATAGAAAAACCTAATATCTGTTTCTATATGCTGAAAACTTATGTCATTTAATAATATAACTAAAAAAAGTATTTAAATTAAAATATAATTCATATATATACTTTGAAGATTATTCTGAAAAAGACAAAAAGTTTTATAAACAATTAAAATTATCAATTAACTAAAGATTAAACTAATTAAAAAATAACTAGTAATTTCCAGTAGTCTAATTAAAAATTAGACTGTGAGTTTTGCAAAGAAAAGTGAGTTTTGCGAAGACTGGAAAATATTTAACTGCTTATTGCACAGCTATATTAATTAAAATTTTGCTATTTTGACAAGTGTGACAGTGTTCTTATTTTAACATAAAGAAAAAAAGTTTTTTTTGGTGGCGATTACTTGCAAGAGGTTTTGCTTCCAAATTTAGGGTGGGTGTAAGGTAGTGGCTGCCACCACCACCTTACCCCCTCCTTATTAAATTCATTGACTAATTCTATGTTTATAAAGTATTTCTGCATCCTAATAACAACCAGAGAAAGAAAAAAATGCATTTATAAATAATATATTTTTTGAGTGGTTATCCAAAAATTTAACTAAAATTTGTCATTAAGCATTAAGGATTTTTGGGCAAAGTTTTTTTTGCAATAAATTATGTGCCTTAATTTTTAAAGCTGCTATGGTCAAGTATTATTCAGTTACAAAGAAAACATCAGAGTTTTTTTTAGGTATGATTTCAAAACTTTCTAACAATTGGTTTTTGCTCTCCATGTTTTCTAGTGACCAAGTGGCGAAGGCTAGTTTGCATAGCGAACATGGGAGAGATATCATTATAAAAAAAAATTGTAACTAGAAAACATTTTGATTTAAAAAACAATATACTTGAATATAATAAAGAAATCATAGTATAAAAGTTGTTTTATGCTGTGCATATAAAATCTTTTTCTATTGGCTGATAACTATGCAATCACCCACGCAATGCATGATTGTTTAGTTTGTTGCCAGCACACATTTTTCACATTTAGAAGTAGTTATCTAAGATTTGACTTTATATGTATATATATATATATATATATATATATATATATATATATATATATATATGTGTGTTGTATTTATTTTTTAAGATTTAATAGCTATTGAAGCAGCTGCTAAAGCAATTGGATCTTTAAATCCAAGAGGTAATTTTAATTATTTTCTAAGTTATTTAGTTATACTTAGTTAGAAATTTTAATGTTGAATGTTTTTAATTGTATTATTATATCTAATTTAAATTAATTTATTAAAAGTTCAAAAGTTTTACTTTAACTAAATAACTAATAACTTTACTTTTGTATAATATTTTATGTTTATGTAACTGAGGTCACAAAAGATAAAATATTTAATAACTTTACTTTTGTATAATATTTTATGTTTTAACTAAATATCATAAAATATTGTATATATTTACAAAGGACTTAAAATAGAATACTTATTTTACTTATCAATAATGATAACGAGTTATTTATTTCCTTCTAATAAAACTTTATCGATTTTTTTTCCCCCTAAGGCTTCTCTTTCTAATTAAAAATTTTATTAATTTTGACCAAAAAAGTTTAGCAAAAACCAGAAATATTTTAACATTCAATTTTTGATCTTTGCTTAAGTTTTTTTTTCGGTAATAACATGTTTTTTTTTTTGTTTTTTTAGAATTTGATATTCGATTTAATCCTGATGCTTATGTTCAAGAGGTGAAATTAAGTGGATCTGAAGTAAGAAATTAAAATTTTAATTCTAGTTTTTTTTAGTATTCAATCTGAAGTCTCAATAAAATCTTTATTTGTTTGTTTGTTTGTTTGTAAAGTGGTTTACAGAATGATTATTTTAAAATTTAGCTCTTAAAATGCTGCTTTGCATAATGTGTTGAAAAAATTCTTTGAATAAATTACTTTTTTTTTTTAAACTTGTTAAAATGCATTTAATTTCATTTTAATGTTACACATGAATATATAAAAGTAAAAAAAAGTTTTTTATTTTAAGGAAGAGATTGATAAACTTGACAAACTCTTGATTGAAGACATTGCATTGTTTATGTCTTCTACTGTTATTTCAAAAATGGTAGAGGATTTTACCACATTAAATTCTTCACCTATTGATGGAATTGCATTGACTGATATTTTGCATTCACGAGGTATAAATATTCGTTATCTTGGTAAAATAGCACACATGGTTACTGAAAAAGAGACTGCTGCGCATATATTTGTAAGTATATATTTAAATATGTCCTATTTGTTACCTTTTAATTTACTGTATTCGGTTTTCATGCTACTTTGTTAACTCTATTTCATTTGTTGTTGTTTTTCATTGTCTATTTGCTTTATTCTATTTCATTAGTTTTTTAGTTGTTACCTTCTGCTCCATCTATTTAGTTTTATTTTGTTTAATAATATCCATTATTTTGCTTTTTTTACTATGTTTTACTTTATTTTGTTGCTGTTGGTGTTCTGTTTTATATGTTCTGTTCTATTAAAATTTAAACATGGTTATTTCTCTCATATTTCATCATTAAATTTCTCATTTAAAGGTTATTTTTCTCATTTCATCAATAAATTTTTATAGAAAATTGTTGTAAAAGAAATGATTATCAGAAGTGCGAGAAAACATTTTAAAGAATTTATTCAAAGTGGTAACTTATTTAATTTTACTGTTTAATATTTTATATTGATGAAGACTTTTTAAAATTTTATGTTTAGACTGTTAGAAATTTAATGATCTTACTAATTTATGAAGCATTGTCTTATCATTCTTCTATAAAATATAGATTTAGAATATAAGACTTTTATTGAATATGTCTTTTATAGATTTATATATTACACTGGTTACTAATGTCGTTTTTTTTTTCATTCAAATTTTGTACAGTACAGAATAAGTTGATAGTTTTGATATAACTTAAAAGTTAGACTTGAAATAACTTATTAGTTTTGAATAATTAAATATATTAAATTATGTCATTTGATTGTTTTGTTTTTTAAAGCTGTAACAGTATAAATGTTTTGTGGAATTTAAGTTACTTTATATAATATTTTAAATGTAATAACTTGATAATTATTTTAATAACTTGTGATTTGTTTGCCTATTTCTTTTTCATTTTTTTATTTTCCTTACAATAAAAAATAATACAGGTAAAAAAAAATTTTTTTTTTTTTTGATAATAAAATTACAAGCAAGTTTCGTAATGAGAAACTTTAGAAGTTTAAGATTTGACTTCATGTTTGGTCATGAAATTTGACTTCATGTTTGGTCATGGAATTTGACTTCATGTTTGGTCATGGAATTTGACTTCATGTTTGGTCATAAAAGAGTTATAGTAAAAAAATATCGGTAAAATATTTTTTTATGCAAAAACAATGCTAAAAATTACTTGCGTTCACAGATAAAATAATTTTTTTGAATAAAGGCTTCATAGATAATAGTACTTCCAGTTAGTAATTAAAAAGACAGGCTGTTTTTTTTTTGACTTTTTAATCGTGTGTACTTCCAGTTAGTAATTAAAAAGACAGGCTGTTTTTTTTTTGACATTTTTAATTTTAGTGTGAAAGGCAGTTAGCTTTCACTTGTGAAATGTTGTTAGCACTTACTTTTGAAATGTGTTTGGCTCTCACTGGTGCATTTACTAAATACAACCAGTACTTTAAAATGTCTGGTGTTTTCAAAATTCAAGATCAGTTACTGATAAACATGGTAAAGCTAGTGTAAAGCAAGCTTTTAAAATTATCAATAGCAAAATAGCAACAAAAAAAAATGCAAGCGAGACAACTGTTGCAAGATTTTCCTGTGTAACAAGTCTTTTCTGTTTACTTTCAAAAAAAAATTTCTTTTCAGTTTTTCCAAATTTCTATTTCAAAGTGTTTCTTTAAAAATTTAATTTGATCCAATAACTTTATTTATTATGTTGTGTAGTTCTACACATTATAAGTTACTTGTTTATTATGCCATAAAGATCCTAGTGCTGGATATCATAAGTTACTTGTTTATTATGTGATGTAGTTTCTAGTGCTACATATCTCAAGTTACTTTAAAACAATACTTCTAATAAAAGTCAATGACTGGTTATTTATTTCATATAGTTTTTTTTTCTAGTTTATTTCTTTTTTATTAAATTTTAATTTTTTTAAATAATTTATAGTCATATTACTTTTTTTAAATTATTTTCACAGGTGCCAGATTTTTTGTTTACATGTAGTTTCAATTTGATACTATGCTATAGTTTCAATGAGAGTTTTTATTTTAAATGGAAAACAACTGTCAACTAACTTTATTTAAATAATAAGCTTTTAATAAAAATTTTATTGTTTAAAAACTAGTTTTAATTTAAATTTTGTGATCATTCTAAAAAAAGTAATAAAAATGAAGTAAATAAAAATATGTAGTAAATTAAAAAAATGTAGTAAATAAAGTATATAAATAGGTTGTGTTAAAAACAGCTTTTAAACTTTAAAACTAACTTATCCATAAGTTTGTTAACACAATACATATTTTAAAACTTAAAACAAAAGATAACAGTTTCAGAGTAATAAAAATGGCATTCTGCGTACATAAATTTCAATTTTTTATGTAAATAATTTTCAATGTGATATACACAATAAATACTGTTCCTTCTAACTGCATCTTGTGTGACAGTTTTTGTTTTTTTTTGTCATTGTGATGTTTTATTTCTTATTTTTTAATCTATCTGGTATATTTATTATATTATTGTAGAGCATGCTGTCAGAGTCCTATTTAATTTTTGGACTTGTGTGTCTTTTAGAACATGTAATACTGTTCTGATAAATTTAAATCAATCAATCAACATTTGCACTAAAAAAATAACTGAAAATAACAAAAACAAAAAAATTATATAACATGTTTATAAAATTTTCATATTGTAAACTTTTATTTTTTAGCCAATCAAAAGTGTTTATCAGCAGCAGTCAGTCACTTTTTAAATTGTTTTTTGGTAAATGGATTTTTATTTATTTTTTTGCTAAATAAAAAACCATAAATTTTATACTTTTTTTTTTTACCTAATAATTTTACCATTTTTAAGATTTTTTAAAATTAACATTACTTTATGAATAAATGCTTTTTATCACTTAAGAAGAAAAAAAATTTGTTCAAATATTTTATCATTTTGGCTTTGAAGCTAAAATAAGTATTTATAAAAGAATAAATACCACACTTGCATTGTACATTATGCACATTGTATAATATGCACATTGCTTTATCATTCATTATTCATTCAATATTAGATTCATTCTTATATTTTACGCTGTGCACGTTGTTTTGAAATATTTATCAGTTTAAAGAATTATGTGTGTATATATATATATTTATATTTATATATATATATATATATATATATATATATATATATATATATATATATATATATATATAAATGATTTATGACTACATAATATATTGTGTTATCTGATTGCAATGGTGTGCATTTATCATATCACTTTTGTCTAAACATACATCACCGAACCTAGCTTCTCATCTCTATTATCATCTTTATCTCATCATCATTAATACTTAATAACCTTTACGTAACCTTGTTTCTCTACTTAACCTTGTTTCCAACTTGTTTCTCTAAGCTGCAACTTTGTCCGTAAATGTTTTAAGTTAAATTATATTTTTAATTTTTTTTCCATAGTGTTTTAAGAAAACATTAGAAAAAAATTAGTATTCTTTTTAACTATAATAATATCCTATGTCTTGAGGGGGTGTATATTATTTTGAAAAACTTTTTTAAATTTGTTCTTACTCAAATCATAATTTACCTACACCTTTACTTACACAATAAGTTCTATCATTGCATCCTATACCATAACATAACACCCTCGCTACACCTACGCATACATCTTTACTTGTGACTATGCCTCATTTATGTTAACCCCTGCAAAGAAAAACAGAAAAGTTTGTTAATAGAATCAATTTACAGTATTTTGTTATTTTTTAAATTTCTGATTTTATATAACTTAATTGATTATATAAATTGAGATAAAAATTATTTTTAGAGTTCATTTCCAAATCCACAACCACAAGTTCCAGCTGAAGAAGTATTTTATTAATTTCATTTTTTCTTGTTACAATTTATAAAGAATTTTGTTATTAATAACCTAATTTTTTTAGAATCAAAAAAAAAAGAAGAATAAAAAACGACAACAAAAGAGTCATTTGTCAAATAATAAAAGTAAGCAAAAATATTTTTATATATTATTTTATACTGCTAGTTTTTATTTCTATTCTAATTTTGTCTGTATATTTGTTTTAGGGTCAGGGTTATATATATTTACTGTTTTTATTTATTTACAAGTTTTCTCTTTGTATTTTTAAGTGATTTGGATGTCATTATCTCCAGAAATATTATGGACCTTTATTACAAACTATATGGAGAAGCATTTTGGATATAAACTAGAATGGTAAGCTGAGCATGTTACAAAATTAAAATGTATACATGGTATATACATTCAAATACATACTACTAATTAAGTTTAACTGAAAAATCACTCATCTAAAGATAGCATGGGGTATCTGCACATCTAAAAGATCCATTACAACAACAAAAGTTCTTTTAACAATAACTGTATTTTTTACTATATAGGTTTGTATATATATATATATATATATATATATATATATATATATATATATATATATATATATATATATATATATATATATATATATATATATATATATATATATATATATGTATATGTATATATATATGTATATGTGTATATATATATATATATATATATATATATATATATATATATATATATATATATATATATATATATATATGTATACAAACAGGTACATACATATATATCAATAAATACAGATTTAGCAGCGCATGAAACATAGCATAATGACTGAAATAGCCATTTGCAGGGTCTACAGTACATGCATCAGCTGAGTGATTAACAAAATCAAGATGAACTGATCTGTCTAATGTTTTTTCACATTAAAAGTTCTAAAAGAACACCTTCTTAACAATCCTACAATTCAACTTTTGAAAATGAGGCAGGAAGGATAAGTTATTTTATTTCAACAATGAACTCTAAAAAAACTCTATGTTATTTAAAAATAAACTCAAATTAAATGGCAAAAAGTTACTGACTTCAAATTAAAGACATACATATTCACAAATTTTAAACATCTACAATTTTTGAGGACAGCACAGAAAACAAATTCATTTAAAGACATGGTAGACAATAGACTATCATATCATTAAATGAATTTGTTTTCAATAAAGCTATTAAACCTTTTAAACAGGAATTTAAGAAAATTGGGTTATAATTGTAAACTTATGAAGATACAAAAAATCAAAAATGCAAGTACAAATCTAAATAGTATAGCCCTCCATTCAATTGTTAAAACATGCAAACAAAAATAAAAAGTGGTTTCCTATTTTTCTAGCATTAGATGCCCTTTACATCCCAGTGTTACTACATAAATTACAGCTATTAGAAAAATGATAATAAAAAAATAAAGTTTAGTTATAGATGTATGCCATATGTCCAAATGTCATGTAAAGTCCATAGTTAATTAAAAAAACCTGTTCAGTAAAAAAGACAGTATTAACTAAGTGTTGACAATCAAACTAACTTATTATTTCCTTCTTTAATACTGAACTCTGAATGATTGTTTTTTGTTGTTGTTATTGTGTTGTTTTTTACCTCAGATCATCGCTTTACTTTAGTTTTGGTTTTTTATTAAACTGATTTTAGTTTATGTTTTTAATTTGCAATTATGCCAAAAGGCATGAAACTTTGAGTCTTAATAAAATATTGTTTTTCTTTATTTACCCAAAAAATATTTAAAAAATAATTATAGCACTTTGTATTTAAACCTGTCTGCATTAAAACCAATATTTTAAAACAGGCGCTACAATTTGTAAGAGTAGTATAGAGATTAAATCCAACATGTTCTTAATAGTATCGCAATCAACTTGTACCAACTTTGTTTATCAATTTGTATTTGTTGTTCTAGGGCTGAAAGAAGGTCGATAAAAGAACAAAAAAAGAAAATAAATTTTTCAAAAACTAATTTACTAATTCATTCGGTGATGAATATAAAAACAACATTTCGTAATTAGTAATTAAATATTGTTTTTTATATTCAATACTTTCTTGATGATCAATTTGTGAGTTTCTAAAACATTTATTTTATCTCAGCATAATTTGCTTACAAATTATGCTGAGATAAAATAAATGTTTTAGCTGTTGATTTATTAAAAAAGTGAGGTGGGGTGAAAAAGTTTGTTTTACTCTCTTATTGTAGAATGTTGATATTTTAGTGCAAATATCGATGATTTTATTTCAAAGTTCCATTTGCAAAAAGTCAGTTTTTTGAGAGAATTCTGCAAAAAAACTGGAATTCAAGTTCTGCTACGAGAATATGATTTCAGTTCAAAGAAAAATCCAACATTTCACACAGATGACATCATTAACATGTTTCCTGTTGTTAAATATACAACTCCCAAAGCTACAGATGCATGTGCGATATTTGAAACAGCACAAAATAGATTGCAAGCAGGTTTTTATTTTTATGATTGCTAATGTTTTTTTTCTTTTTGTCAACCTGTTTTGTAGATAAGTATTTAACAATTCATTTTATTGTATTGTGTTTAATGTGGAATGGATGTAAGCTGTTTAAAATGGTCATTAAAGGCCTAAAATGATAATTGTATTTTACTATTGTTTTAAAAAAGAAACAAGCCTAAATATGTATAAACAGTAAATTTGTTTTTACATGTTTAGGCAGATTTTATATATTTTACATGTTTAGATGAATTTATATTTTTCTATCTTATTTTTTTAAATTATTTTATATTCAATAGTGAATATCAGTCAATAATGTTCTCAAGCTCTTTTGACGAATCTTAATTTTTTTTTATGCATGTTAAATAAAACTAATGTGCTAATTACCTTAAATTGTAGGATTTTTTGGTGAAGCGCATGAGTTGATGGTTGAAGCATTGAACATGTTTAATCAAGTGTATGGTCCTTTACATGAAGATATTGTCGTTTGCTATCGTGCAATTGCTAGAATTCATTACCTTGCAGATGATGCTCCACAAGCAGTTTCATTTCAAAAGAAAGCAGTCATAGTTGCTGAAAGAATTTTTGGAATTGATCATCCAGAAACATTAGTTGCATATGTAAATTTGTTTTATATATATTTTAATGATTTGTTTTTTAATTTTTATATCTTTTTAATGTATATAAATGTTTCTATATAAAATTTAGTATTTTTTTAAAGGTCCATTTAGCACTTTATTGTTATCATGCGGGACTAGCTAATGCATCATTAAAGCTAATGTATCGTTCAAGATATTTAACTTTGCTTGCATTTGGAGATGATCATCCAGATATGGCTGCTTTTGATGTATGATGAATTAGTTTAAAAATTGTTCAGTAGAATTTTCCAAAATTTTTAAATGTGGAGTTATGTTTAGCAAATAAATTGAGTTACAAATTTAAATTTTATAGTATAACTGTTTATAAATTAGACAAACATTGGTTTAATGCTTCACAACCAAAGAGAGTTTTCTGTTGGATGCAAGTTTCTTGAGCGCTCTTGTTATCTACAGATGAAGTATCATGGACCTAAAAGTATTCATACTGCTACTAGTCACCACCTTGTTGCAAGAGCATTAACTGCTCTTGGAGAATACAAATCAGCATTGAATAGTGAAAAGATGACGTTTTCAATCTATCAAAGCCATGTAATAATGATATATAATTAATAATGAAACATGGAATGATTAGACAACTTATAAAATAAGATTTGTTTTTTTTATTAACTTATATTATAAATTTTTTATATTATATTATGAATTAGATAATTTTCAATGGTTTTTGTAATTTTTCAAAATTAGTTTGGTGATGGAGATCCAAGAACCAAAGAAAGTTCTGAAGCTTTAAAAACAATCCTTAACCAGGCAGTAATGCTACAAAAAACTGTACGTGTACTCTTTTAATGATTTGTGTTTTTTTTTCTCTTTAAGCTTGTGTTATTTTAACTTTACTTATTTCTTATTTTAAAAATGCTTAAATATTTTCACTGATAAACTTTCAAAACAATAATGAACTTGAAAAAAGAAATTCCTTTTTTGTCTCATTAAGTTAGTTTTATTGGAAATTACTAAAGTCTTATATTGTTAGTTTCTAAACCATAGCTGATATAAAATAAGTAAGCATATAAAAGATTCATTAGGTGTATATTGAATATATATTGAAATTAGATAACAAACATAAATTGATTTAAATTGTATTGAAAATTAATGTAAATGTAAAATTCACAAGTCACTACAAGTCCCAAGCTTTTACATAAGAGAAATCAGATTCAAGATTGACTGCCTGTTCTAAGCAATAATAAAGTGAAAACTTTTTGTCAAGACAGGAGTATAAAGTTCAGTCCTGAGCAAACATAGCCACTTAGATGTAAGTTTGTCAGAAAGATCATTAATGTAGATAAGAAACAATACAGGACCAACAATAGGACCTTGTGCTACCTCAAAAATTACTGGATATGAAGAAGAGTGTTAGCCTTCAAGGATGACTTTAATAAAGTAGTTAGAAATGATTTAAAGATCTCAAAAACTTTTCCCATGTGAGGCATGCTTAAAGAGAATGTTAGCGTGTCAAATTTCATCTAAAACTTTTGATATGTCAAGAGCAATAGCCCTTGCCTTGTCGTCTTCATTTTGTCATAATACACAAAATTCATATTGATTGTCAGAGAGTTATTAGACTCAAGATGAGATGTTGAAAATTTATCGAAAAATATCTCAAAGCCCTCGGTAATAATAGAGAGAAGACTGATCAGACAATAGTTGGAGGGGTTGAAATGTTCTCCAGAGTTATTACACAGATGCATTTCCAGCAGGCAGGAAAACAACTTTCAGTCAAGCACTTATTAAATAGTTAAAAGAATTAAAGAAAGCTCTGATAAACACATTTGTAAGACTATAATAGAAATGTTGTCTATATCACAAAATGTAGGAGGGTTTAATTGAGAAATGACTTTAGCGACAGAAGCCAGAGTGATGAGGATGTCTAACAATGGGTTAACTTGTTTAACTGGAATGGCAGGAAGAGTATGACCATTAGATTCAAGTGTCGAATTAGAGGAAACGTTTTTGCAAGTACTCAAATATAAATACATAAATTTTTTATCCTTAAGAGAATTCATAAGATCAGACCCATGGTTTAGAGATGAGATGTTCAGCTTACTTTTGTTAATAATAATGTTAACAATTTTCCAAAAAAATTTTGAGCCTAACTTCTGAGATAAGATACGAGATTTAGTAAACTAAGAATAATAGAACTCAGCATCAGGTACCACTTCTTTACATTGATTTCTTGCAATAATAAAAAAACAAAGCTAAGGTTGGAAACAAGACACAAATCAAAGAGTGAAGGTAAGTGATTAAGGTTGTCAGGAAATTCTGCTAAGTTAAGTTAACTTTCCAAGTAAGAGATTGAGAAAAACAGAAGTAGAAGAAAATTGAGAAATACAGAAAAACTTTAGTGCCAGCAGGGTCAGTGCTATTTAGTGTGAAAAAAGTTATCAGTAACAACAATATTGGTATAGTGGTAAAGGGAAAGGGCTACGTTAATTTGATCAGAAATTATATATAAAAACAGTTTTTTTGAAGAAGAAGAAGAAGAAGAAGAAGAATGAAAAAGAATAAAGAAAAAGGTAATATAGTCAAGTAGTGCTAAGCAGAAGCACGTAAAAGAATGGTCAGAGAATTCCAACCTGGTTTTTTGACAGGTGAATTGATGTGTAAATATATACCCAGGTTAAGTATGTGATTATTGGAGTCTTTGCTAATTCCAAGATCCAAAGATAAATGAGATAATTAAAGTATGTATGTATGTGTATATATATATATATATATATATATATAATATATATATATATATATATATATATATATATATATATATATATATATATATATATATATATGAATGATAGTTTACAGGTGAGCGAACACTGCGCCAGAAGTTCTTACAGAACACAAACATACATAAATAATAATGGGTGAGCTAGCACAGTAACTCAGACAACTACATAACAGGCAAAAATAGATAACACTATAGACATGACAGATATTAGATAGTATTAATAACAGGAAGTTAATTTCTTTTAGCTTAGAAAGTGAATCCTGCATGTCGCAGGACATTTGAAAAGTTAAACTGAATTACACGTTACTAGGAGCAGGATGATCATGATGATTGAAGCCTAACCTCACACTTATTAACTTAAACTGTTAAATTGAAAATTAAATTGAAGTTGAGTCATGCTAAAGATAATAGTAAATTAATTTTTGCAATATTCTTCAATTTTGCAAAAATCATTTGATCTTGTTGATTGTGACGAGTTACTGCAAACCTTAATGAATATTTTTCCAAGCTAACTTACATCCCTGATTGCAGCAGAGTAATTTGAGATGTATTTTGGGCTTTGTCTTGTACATTCTCTTTATTTCTAACATAAACAGCTACTTTCTTCTTGAAACTATTCTTGAAAAATATGCTGATGACATCCCTACCATTATCTTCAATAAAGTTCCTGCCAACTTAAATCAATCCATTGTTGGTGGTGTTGCACTTTAGTCTGGTTAATGGTATGAAACACAACAGCTCTAAATATAAATTCATTAGAAATAATCCCTGATGCTTCAATAGTCATACTCTATCATCATCCATACCAAATAATAATGAGCTCAAAATCGTAATTAGTTATTAGTTAAAAATACCTTGGTACCCTGCTCAACAAGAATCTTGATTAATTATTTGAACACTCTCAGCCCAACCTTCTAATCAAATTGGGCACTCTCAGCCCAACCTTTTACAAAGATCTTACACTATTAGCCACATGATATGACATTAAAGCACTTCTAGACAGGATCTGTATTTATAAACTAGAAAAGATCCTTGCTGACACACATCTAATACCCTTAAAAATAGCTTGCACCAATAGCAAAAAACTCAACAGATTCCCATTTGCTCTAAATACTGCCACCACTACTACCTATTAAAAATCCTTTGTTCAAAAATACCTCTGTATTCTTCATAGTGGTGTTAGCAACCTCTACATCCCTCGCAATATTTGAAGTTCTGCTGCTTTTTAATGCTTGTTCTCTTACATACTCTTTAACTTGCATTCTTAACTAACTTTAGTTTAATATTTAGCATTAGATAAAATTGTACATTATCAATTTCAAAATATATATAGAGATAAAGATATAAATATAGATAGTTATAAATACAGATACTATATATATATG
Source organism: Hydra vulgaris (assembly GCF_038396675.1). NCBI lineage: Eukaryota > Metazoa > Cnidaria > Hydrozoa > Anthoathecata > Hydridae > Hydra > Hydra vulgaris. Next base: position 42,604,320 of record NC_088929.1, read on the forward strand.
TATATATATGTATATATATATATATATATATATATATATATATATATATATATATATATATATATATATATATATATATATATATATATATATATATACTGCTGTACTGCTTGTTATTTAAGAATAATACAAGTCAAATAAGGTCTTGTTTAGTCAACTTTTATTATTTATTTTTACAATATCTTTAAAAGTACTTTATGTTATTTGTTATTTGTTATTACAGCTTAGGCAAAACAACAACTGATGCTCATATATTACATTCCTAATTTTGTATTTAGTTGAAAGATATAACAGAGAAAGGTTCGATCAGTTCTACCCGACTTCCTCATCTTGATGACGAAAAGGAAGATAAAATTGTTTTGGCAATGGTAAATAAGATAAAAGATTTAAGTGCAACTGATCAACCTGTTAAGATTCCAAACTCAAGTAAAACGTGAAAGTTTTTTATTGATTCAAGGTGATTATAATTTTAAACAGTTTTTATTGTTTATGTTAAATATCAAAGATTTTATTATACTTGATATCAATAAGTTATTGTTTTTATTCTTTATGTTTGAACCAAAACTTTTTAGTACTATGATTCTTTTAATTTTTCATTAACGCATTGGCGTTTTAATTGTATGTCAAAAAACACAATTACTAAGTATTATAGTAAGTGTATATGTGTGTATACACGCACACACACTTAAATACATACATGACAAAAATGAGTTGAACACCTAATATTTACATCAAAAAAGTTTTTGTATGCATTTATAACAAAGAGGTATTTTAATTAAAAAAAAAATGTATGTGAGTATAAAGAAGTTACAGTATAAAATATGTTTTAGTACTGTGTGAGGACTCCTTTAAAAAAAACCTTTAGAGCCTCTATTTTTTGTGGCATTGAGGCAACAAGAGACTCACTATTTTTGGGTCTTTTTATATGAAACCACACCTTTATTATGGCATTTCTCAAATATGCTAGTTCTTTTTGGAAACTCCTGCTTTCAATTTCACCCAATAATTTTCAATAGAATTTTAGTTGGGTGATTTACCTGGCTAAAGGTCAAGAAAATAAATTGCATTTACTTGGAGTTATGTTTTGACAATTTTTACCTATTGGCAAGTTGTCCCATTGTGCATGAAAATATCAAGCTTTCTAATTCGAAACCATTTAGACATTATTAGCTCACTTTGTTGTAAATAGTGTTGTAAAAAAAAGTCTCACCTTATTGTTAAAGGTGTAGAGCATGACTGTTGAAAGCGATTTCACCCTAAATCATTGCTGCACATTGCTTAATAGAAGGTGAAATGTATCAGAGATTGAAACATGAGTTTAAGGCTGGCAATCATTAATTGCATGAACAACTAACTGCATTAACATTAACTGCATGAACAACTAACATGAGGCCGGTAAACAATAACTAACGGCGTAACTTGTGCTGCAAACTGCTTAATTTGCTCTTCGTTTGAGATGTTGCCAAATTTAAAAGTTAAAATCCTTGTGATCTTTGCAAAATTTGAGGAGATCACACACATTTTGTTAAAGAAAACGATGGCTTTAGTGCAACACAGTACGATCAAAGATTGTACTGTGCTGCATTAAAGCCATTATTTATATTAGGCAGGCAGTATCATTTATATTAGGAGGCAGTTGAGAACTTTGCAGCAAAGCAGTGAATCATTTTGTCAAATTTGAGTTGTAACTCTCTATTTTCCACAGGATTTTTCTGGATTGATGCCATCTGTTAACTTTAATGATCTCCTGAACATTTTTCTTGTGCATTTTTATACGTACGTCAATCAATTGCTCAAACTTTCCATCTTGTTGTACTTATGAACGTTTAGCAAGTGAATGTAGCCATACTCTAAGATATTATTGAATAACACATAATTTTAATCTGTATCAGAGCATATAATATATTTTCCTATTGGTTGATAACTACGCAATTACTCATTCATGATTGTTAAGTGTATTGCCAACATGTATGTTTTGCATTTTTTGTGGCATTTCAAATAATGTATCCCTTAAAGTGTGGTACCATTACTGAACCTTTCTATTATTTAATTATATTATAATTTATATATTTGTGTATACATGCACATGTGTTCTGGTATAAAGTGATTTTTTTTGTAAAATTAATACACTTGTTTTAAATGGAAAAGTAAAAAAATTTATTCAAAGTATTGACTATTTCTTTCTATACATTTTGACCACCTTTCTGGCAATTTGTGGATATCACACTAATAGAAATATTCGTCTTTTGATGCAAACCAATAAGACATCAAATTTTCTACTTCGTAAGAATCAAAGTTTTGCTTAGCCAGTGCATGTCCCATCGATGAAAACAAATGGTAGCTGAAAGGGCCCAAGTCTAGTGAATACGGCAGGTGGAGTAGCAGCTCCCAGTCAAGTGCTTTGATTGAATCCTAAATTTGTTTTGATTTGTGTGCAGGTGTATTGTCATATAATAAAATTAGTTTTGTGTGTCTTCTGCCCTATTCTGGTCATTTTTCGATCAATGCATGGTTCAAATTGATCATTTGTTGTCTGTAGCAATTAGTATTAAGATTTTCACCAGGTTTTAGAAGCTCATGATATTCCATACCTTTCTGATTCCACCAAACACAGAGCATTGGTTTCTTGCCGAATTGATTTGGTTTTGTAGTCGGTGCTGATGATTGTCCCAAATCAAGCCATGGTTTTTCCATTTAGGATTCTTAAAATAAATATATTGTTAATTGCCAAAAATTCGATACAAAACTGGTTTACTTTCATGTCTTTAAAGCAAAAATTCACAAGTATTTTTTCGGTTTTCCATGTCTTTCATACAATTTATGTGGCACTCGCTTTCCACACTTTTGGATCTTTCCCATGACTTTTAAACAGGCAGAAATCTTTTGTTTTGCAGCATTTAACATTTTATTTATATATATATATATTTATATATATATATATATATATATATATATATATATATATATATATATATATATATATATATATATATAAGGGTCGTCCATAAAGTACGTACGCTCATAGGGGGGAGGGGGAGTCTTCAAAAAGCGTATGGGAGGGGGGGGGAGGGTTCAATTTAAAAGTAGGTACTTCGATTTTCTAATTTATCAACATTAACCAGCTAATCAATAGAAAAGTTACATTCTGACTAAAGATTCTAGTTTGCCAACATTAAAAGATGTATGGTATATGGAGTAGAGGGTATAGTTTTCCTTTATGCACACACATGTATGGGCGTCCTCAGAATTTTTTGATCTTCCAGATATGACACTTTCACACGTCGTGCAAACTCATAACTTAAGTTTGTTTATACCTATGCCAAATGAGGAGGCCTTGCAAAATATCGGGATGGCGGAGGCCTGTGAACAAAAAGCCTTAAAACGCTTACCCTCCCGACCCCCAAAATGAGAGGGGTGTAAATTTTTTGTAATTTACAATATTTTACTACAAAAATTAAAATCTCTCGATAAATTTAAATTTAGTTTTAGATGTTAAAGTTAAAAATTTTGCAACATATTTCCCTCACGTTTGGGCAGGGAAGGGGGAGGCAAACGCTTTAGGGCTTTTTGTTCCCAGGCCTCCGCCATCCAAATTTTTTGCAAGGCCGCCTCATTTGGCATATTAACAAACTTAAGTTTGCACGATGTGTGAAAGTGTTCTATCTGGAACATCAAAAAATTCTGAGGGGACCCATGTACACATGCCATCCCTTATATACTGGCCCTGAGTAAGACCTGAGGGCCGTGGTTGATGGGACGGAGTCACCCCTAAAAAAAAACGTGTCAATGGAGTCTCAAAATCTTCCAAATTTGACCGCTAGGTTTTGCTAAAATAAAAAGCTTCTTAAATTAGCAAAAGAGCACAAAATTTGCTGTTGCCCCCTCCCACTGGGTTTTACCCTTTGTTTTCAATATTACTGATCTTACGTAAGACTCGTTTTTTACTTACTAAAGAGGGGTGCCTGAAAAAAACGTCCACCTTAAGTATAGTTTATTTACATTTGATTCGTTATTAAAACAAAAAAAAGGTTTACATGGATTTCACTGGGAATCGAAACCTGGATCTCCGTCTACTATTTCCGCCGCATTAACCTCTCGCCCAAATACACACTTACCTTCGATGTATTTTAAATTTATTTAAATTATTTTTTGCATATATGCTTAAAGACGTTTTTAAAATGCGCAAACAAAGAGCTTTGGGGTCGTATAAAGTATCTAAGGTACCCTCCGTCTTTTTTCTTTTTAAATAAACTTTTTTATTGAGAAAAAAAAATAAAGGATCGAAGGGGTATTTAAGGGGGGTGGGGGGGACATAAAAGTACTCAGGGCAACCGGGGGAGGGGGGTCAAATTTCAAAATTTTTGGCGTACGTACTTTATGGACGACCCCTATATATATATATATATATATATATATATATATATATATATATATATATATATATATATATATATATATATATATATATATATATATATATATATATATATATATATATATATATATATATATATATATATATATATATATATATATATATATGTATATATGTCTATATATATATATGTCTGTATATATATATATATATATATATATATATATATATATATATATATATATATATATATATATATGTATGTATATATGTCTATATATATATATGTCTGTATATATATATATATATATATATATATATATATATATATATATATATATATGTATGTATGTATATATGTCTATATATATATATATGTCTATATATATATATATATATATATATATATATATATATGTATATATATATATATATATATGGATGTATGTATTATTAAATACAAAAAAAAAGAAAGTAAAAAAATGCTCAATAATTTAAAAATTTGATTTAAATTTTTAAAATAAAACATATAATTAAAACGTAGAAAAACAACGATTTATTGGATTTCATTTCATTAAAATACATATTTTAAAATAAGTCTTGATCGTCTTTAAGGCACGAAACTTCAAGTCCCATAAATTGTTTTTTTTTTCCCTCATTTTAGTTATAATTATTATTAATATTATTATATATGTGTGTGTGTAATTAAAACAAACACTTATAAGTAGAACTAATTTTATTTATTATTGTTTAGGTTTTTCACGATATTCAAAAATTTCATTCAATTTATTCAATGCATAAATGACAACTTAAACTCCAGGCCCCTAAAATTTCAAACATTTTTTGTTGATGTATGCTATAATGAAAGAGTCTTATTTAAAAAGTTTTATCATTGGCTAGAAGAGATGAAAATTTTTTAATGAAATAAATATATACTGCTAAAAATCTAAAACGATATCTGAATTTGTTATTTTTGTTACATTTGAGTTGTTGTTTTTTTATACGCAATTATATAATATTTTCTGATCGTTTTTTTAGTTTAATTATTTTGTAGAGCACTCTTGTAGACTTTAAAACGAAAATCACGATATTTTGCAGAAATAATATTTATAATAACGTTATAAACATAATATTGATATATTTAGACGCGCTTGCAGAAGTTGCTTAAAGCTAAACACCTATTTTATTTCAGAGGTTATAAGTTTTCGTCCTTTTCTCGCCTCTTTTTTTTTAATGTTTTATATCATATTAAGGGTGCATCTAAATTCTTACATTTATTGCATTACATTAATATACATTTATTATATTTTTACGTCATTGAACAGTAAAAGTATGAGTTGTGCAAAAAAAAACAAGTGTTTTGCTTTTACCGTCGAATAAATTTTTTTTCATCACCTTAATTTGTTATTTGCCAATACGCACTCTCTTTTTTTAAGTATTGTACTATGCTTAAACATAATATTCTCTAATAATTTTTAAAGCATTAATATTATGCTTAATATTATAAGAATTTGAACCTTTTTGCTTAAAGTATAGTATATTTGTGCTAAACTAATTTGAGTCTATTTGCCTAAAGAATATACGTACTCGCTAAATATTTGTACTTGCAAATCTTATTTTAGTTTAATCATACGTTAAGTTATTTTTTCTTAATTTGCACCTATTAGAGTGCAAGTATTTCATAATTGCGAACTTTTGAGTTTTACTTACGAACTTCTTTACTCCTTTCTGCAGGGATTATCTTTTTCCGGATATTTTTCTCAACTTTTCCGGATATCCAAAACGTTTTCCATACAAGTTTAGGTATATATTTTTTTAATATATTTGTTTTTTAAGCTTTTCCACTAATCACTCATAAAAATAAAGAAAAATTGGAAACGATTCAGCTAAAGAAGAAAATAGGCGATAATATAATCTAGATATTTTACCTAAACAATTTTCCGTTTTTTTAAAAATATGACCTGGGTGATCTATGTTCCTGAAACTCTTTACTTTTATTAAGGTGGTTCCTACGTAATCAAAAAAAGTTTCTTTTTATTCATGAACCATTAATTTTCTCAAAACTAGGTATAGAATGTGTAAAAAAAATATATTTTTGAACTCCTAAAATATATTGATGACATATAGGCCACAATAAGAGTCAAAATAACCCCAAAAAATAGAGTTTACTAGAAACACAATCACTCATGAGTAAAAGCTTATTTTACTTTCAAACTTGGTATACTTGTGCGTGCTACCTGTATCTAGTGCGTGAGTTTTTTTTATTAAAAGATCTTGTTTCTACTAAAAGTTATGCTTCAAAACAACTGTATTTTCCAAAAATCTGCTACTTAGCCTCCAATCTTAGTTCCCTAACCACGACTTACAAAAAATAAATTTATTTGAAAAAAACTCAGGCACTAGCAGTACACTGGATGAATAAGCCCTGAAAATTTCAAGTATTTATCACTATTAATTCAAAAGTGATGATGTTTTTCGTGAGACAATTTTCTTGAAAAACGATGTGATAGAAAATCAAAAAACAGGAAGAAAAATTTGTTTTTAAAACTAAAATCCTCCTTTTAAATAAGTTTCTCCTCCCTCTTTTTGTAAGTCTTTATCCAATAAACCCTTCTTGATAGCTTTTAGTTTTTTTCTTTTTGCTTTAGTCTTATCTGATGTTTTAATAAGTAAATTTTGGATGCTGCGTCGGTTCATTTTTTTAGATATATTATTAAAACAGACACCGGTCTGTATTCCAAGTTTTTCATACACTTTAACAAGTCCGAATTGACCTTCGTTAAATTGAAGAATAGCACTGTATACACCTAACTGTAGAATTGATCTTTCTACAAAGACTTGCTTGGGACATTTCATCCAGATAATATAATTCAGGGACTCGTTAGCATTTTGAGTTTCCCCGTGGATGCACTTGCGAAGAAGGTCATCATTTAAAAGATCTTGGAAAATCTTTGACAAGATAGGAAACATCTACTCTGGTAAATTAATCCTTTCTTTGTGTTTTTTTAGTTTTTTATTCTTGTAACTACACCACGATTCTTCTCCTGGTGGACAAAACATGTGGCGCTTATCTAAGTTAGAAAAGTTGGTACAATGATGAAGGATAGCACCTATCCACTTTTTCATTGTGTAAATTTTTTCATCGTCAGTGCAATTTAAATTTAGACTTCTTCGAATGGCAATACCATAATAATTTGTTATTGAATTGATGCAATTATTTGTCAATTTTCCTTTTCCACCAAATGGTGTAGAGGTATTTTTATATTCTTGTACTAGTGTCCTAAGTGGAGAACCTATTCGTTTGTTTACATGTCCAATACATTCAAGTTTAACAGGTGTAATACCAAACTGTGCTTTGTAGGGTTTGAAGTTAACAACTTCTTTGTAAGAAGCTGTGTCTCCATCTCCAAGATACTCATTATAAACTAGTTTATTTCGACTTACAGATTGCTGAAATATATCAATAGTACCTGAGGATTCCATTGCTCCTGATGACTTTCGATGGTGAATTTTACAATTATGTGCTACTTTCCAATTTGTGTATTCTGTTGTCCCTTTTTTTCCGCCCCATATTATACACTGTCTACAATGTTTTGATAAAACAATAACATCCAAACACTTTCCTTTGCTTACTGCTGTCACTACACCGTTCAACGAGGAGTGTCCTCTTTTTTGCCAAGTTCCATCAATCGATACACGACAAGAATGTCGTGTATCGATTATAAGAACCTGGGACAATTTCTTCAATACTTGCTTCATTTGCAGCATTTTGCATACTTTCTACTGCAGAATTTTTGTATGTAGAAAATAACTTATTATTAATATTTCTAAAGGCAGTATTAGATATTGAGTGCATATTCATACATCGTGCAAATGTTTTAATTGATTCGTGCCCTTTACCAATTTCTCGAAAAGCCATAACCAATCGAACATTAATTTCACTTGGCTTACAACCATACATTTTTTCAGAAGCACTAAAAGGTGAAGTATACTTGTGACTTTTATTTTACATTTTCCACAAAAGTAAACATTTTTATGAGAAAATCCCTTTCTATCATCCAAACTATTAGATATTGTGACATTAGCTTCCCCACATTCTTGACACTTGTTTCCTACTGCTATCATTTCCAAAAGTATTTCAAAATTTATAAATAAAAAATAATCATCACTACTTCCAGAATGTTCAGCTGGTTTAATGGTAAAATTTTAGTGATATTTTCAATATTTACATTTTTTTAATTTCCATTGATACCACATTTATTATTTACAATATTTACAGGTTTTTTACAACCACGACCACCAACACCATTTCTTGAAGACTTTCTTTTGTTATTTCGAAGGTTTCCCATATTAAATCTTTATTATTTTAAGACAATCTAAGTAAAATGATAAATAATTTCAACCAGCACATTAGAAAACAGTAAAAAGTAAAAAAATTATATAAAAATATAAAAAAGCCTGCCTGCTGTTTGCACTTTGCAACAGCATAACTTATAATCATTAAATATTTAACAACTTGGACGTACAAGGCAACATTAGAATAGCAAAAGAGATGTACTAGTTTGAGTTTTAAGGTACATTTAATATAATAACAAAAAAATTAAACGGTTGCTATGGCCGTTGCTAGGAACTAAAATTATACCTACCTGTATAAAATAGTAAATATTGTAAAAAGCATAAACAAACTTAAAAAAAATATATACCACGAGAAGGAACGTTAAATTTTACATTTGAATATCTTATTTGCCTAAAAAATCAATTTTTGAAAAATTTTTGACTTTTAATTATGTAGGAACCACCTTAAACAATATTTAATTTAAAATGATTGTAAGTATATTTTAACGATTGTAAATTAACGAACAAAAACAAAAAAAAGTGTTGCGTATGAAGTAGGAAGTCAAACTAGATGCCTTCATTAATTCAGGCATTAAACAGAAATTCTTGGTTTTTCAGTTTTATCTAACTTCTAAAATTATGTTTGTTTTAAAGGTTTAAAGGGCAACTACCCTCGAATTTTACACACTAACTTTCTCTTGAGTCACAGTAAACACTGGCATTAAAAATATGTAAACGAAAAATGTTTACGCTAAAAAAAATAATTAAGAAGAATGAGTAAAGGAGTGATAATGTAACTTAGCAGCTGAACTAAATGCGTAAATTTGCGATATAATTTATGAATATATGAGTGATATGATTTATAAATGAATTTTTTTTTTCTGCATTCAAAAAGTACAGACAAATTTGGTAAGGAAAAAATGGAGTAAAACACAATATACAAAACTCGATAAAATATTTTAATAGCTTGTAGATTCATAACTACATTTTTCTTTTGACTTCCTTTGAGAAACGTTGAACTTGTAACAATCTTCAAATAATCGTAAAACTTTTCACTCGACTTAAATGATGATAGCATTATAAGCTTGCAACCGAGAAAAGTGAAATTTCCTGGTTTCCATGTTTAGTTTTTCATAGATTAAAATAACAGTCTTCATACTGTTTTGGAACTAGTTCACTTTGAAACTAGTAATTCAGGAAAAGCACCTCAAAAAAAAACATTCACTCAGTTGCTATGGATGTATTTTCTAATTAGGTTTAAAATAACAAAATTAAGGCAAGAATACTTGCGTTACATTGTGGTGAACGGACGCGTTTTTACTGCAAGTAAAAAAAAGAAAAAAATTTTATAAACGTTTAAAAATTAAAAATGGATATGAAAATAATTACTGAGTTACTCGAAAAACAGAAGAATGATATTCTAGAAGAAACAGAAGAATGATATTCTAGAAGAAACAGAAGAATGATATTCTAGAAGAAACAGAAGAATGATATTCTAGAAGAAACAGAAGAATGATATTCTAGAAGAAACAGAAGAATGATATTCTAGAAGAAACAGAAGAATGATATTCTAGAAGAAACAGAAGAATGATATTCTAGAAGAAACAGAAGAATGATATTCTAGAAGAAACAGAAGAATATTCTAGAAGAAACAAAAAAGCTATTAAAAGATCGTGAAAAAGTATTCACGTCAATAACAGCAGCAAATATGAAAATACTTACTGAGCGGTTAGAAAAGAATGAAAAAGTTGGTAGCAAAAACTAAACTAAAATCAATAACATTGCAATTGAATTAGAAACAACAAATAAAAATGTTATGTCTCTTGCAGCTGATTGCAGCGATATTATTAAAGCTATTTAAACTAACGAAGAGATTATTACGGATAAATTTGAAGTAGTAAAGAAAAAAACGAAAGAGTTAAGCATTAAAATGAAAGACAATAGCGAAATACTTAAAATAAAAAGTAAACTTAGAGAAATCGAAGATCACTCACGAAGGAACAATTTAAGAATAGAAGGCATAAAAGAGAACGAAAATGAAAATTGGAGTGTCAGTGAATCCAAGGTGCAGAAGCTCTTTGAAGATATACTTGGTTTAAAAGATATAAAAGTTGAGAGAGCTCACACGGCTGGACTTAGAAGCACACATAAAATTCGACCAATAGTTGTCAAACTACTAAACTATAAAGACAAAGTAGACATTTTAAAACAGGCGAAAAATATTTTTATAAACGAAGATTACTGCGCTGAAACCACAATTATAAGAAAACAGCTTCGAGAACAACTGAAAAAAGAACGAGAAGGCGGAAAATATGCAGTAATATTGTATGATAAACTAATCATTGTATGATAAACTAATCATTCGCGACTGGACTCCCAAAGAAAAGTAAAAAGTTGATGTTTTTATTTTTATTGCTTAAATTCTTATTTTAAAATGGAAACAAACTTATTATCTAGTTTTAATGCTTTTCTAATAAACAAAAATATACTTTTAGAAAACAACCCTGAATCAAATATGAAGACCACAATGGAAAAAACGGCAGAGTCACATTTTTATAATTTTTCAGTTATGGCCCTTGGGTAATAAAGCATTGAAAAATGCTTCTTTTAAGCCAAGTTTCAAATGAATAAACCGACATAGTCTATGGTAAAATGGAATAAGAAAATACGGTATACAATGGAAAAAACAGCAGTGTCCACCAGTGACAAGGAAAGAAAAGGCAGGGTCCATATAATAACGTTATATGTGACTCTGCCGTTTTGATTTCCATTGTGATCTTCATATATTTAATTATTTCATAATTATTATTTGCTACACTTAATGGCTTTTTTATTTTAAATTAATACTTTTTGAGCACGTAAACACCTATGCCTCCGCCTTTTTTATTGCTTCCTCGTGGTTGGCTAATTAGTTTGTAATTTGCCAAACTATAATTAGAATTCAACTCTAGAGGACATTCTGAATCATGCCAAGTCTCTGACAGAGATATGACGTCAAACGTGTAATTTATAATAGATAGAAATTCTTTAAACTTTTCAAAATTTTGCCGCATGCTTCTTATGTTTAAGTGTAATATAGAAAGTAAATTTAAATCTTTTTTGATTTTAAATTCATAAGGATCAAAATAGGGTGTTTTTATTAAGCTCATTTGAGTTCCAGTACACAAGCTCATTTGAGTAACCAGTACACAAAGAATCTATACTAAAACAAAATGGCTGACTACGATGCCACACCTATTGTTACAGACAAGCCAAAAAAGAGAAATAAAAATGGCAGTAAGAAAGACATAGCAAAGAAACAGAGGTTGTCATCTCATGTAACTGGCCCTGACTGTAAATGTATAAGACTTAAATGCTTTCAAACAGTCAAAGAAGAGAATAGGGCCTTGCTCCTCGAGTCATTCAATGCATTACCAACAAAGGATGCTCAGGTGAGTTCTTCTTTTAAGTTTTAAATTAAACTCTTTAAATATAGTTCTAGACTATTTTTTTATTTATAATACTAGCTCTAGATTTAGGTCTAGACCTAGATTCATAATTTTAATGCACCTGTTATTCCACCATGAACATGTTGATTAAATAAGACAAAGAGTTTCTCATTCTGATTTTCATTCAAATTTAGTTAGGTCTAGAATAGCTAGACCTGTACATCTGAATCATAACCATGGTAGACATCTGGTTGTATTACTGTGTTATGATACCCAAGGCTGGTATTGTTGTTTAATAGGCATTTTTAACTTAGTTTTTTAGTGGGGTGGACCCAATATCACAGTTCATTGTTCTATTTGAACGCAGCATACCAACAAGCCTAGACGTCTATCTAATAAAAAAAAACTTCTTTATAAAATCGATAATTCCATTATGTTCAACTATCTATAGACAATTCTTGATAAAATCGATCATTCTATTATGTTCAACTTTCTGAGTAGGTCCTAGCACAAAGCAGTGAAATTTATTAATTCTAACAAAGTAGGTAGGCTTATATATTTTTAAATTTTATAAAAATGCTTGTGTTTCCAACGATGTGTGACCGGTTGCGTTAATAATCTTATATTGCTTCTTTTTACAGGATTCCTATCTTGCTTCACTAATCACAGTCGCGTAGATTAGCCGAAAAAGACCTCGAAAGGAAGAGCCTAAAAGTGCAAACAGTCACAGCTATCACTATAAAGTATTCCTGAAGAGTACAGATGATGTTGACCCAGATTTATTTGCCTATGTTTGCTTTCAAGCCTTCATCTCCATCTTTGGAATTAAGATAGGGAGACTTGAGACTATCAAGAGAAGCCTTGCTACTACAGGTAATTTATACTATTAGCAATAGCTTTTTGTTTCAGTTTGTGGAATAAAAAAGCTATTTTTTCTTATCATAGTTAATGTAAAAAAAATGCACATTTTTCTATAATCCTTTCTTGTCTATATATTAATATTTTTCAATATTTAAAAAGAAATGTTGAAATTCATAAAGAGTGCTGTTATTCTCTGAACATGTATTTTTATAACTTTTTTTTAATTTTTTTTAAATTTTTTTTACTCACCCCAGGCCTGCCTCCTGTTGATGGACGAGGAAAGCATGGCAGTCATCACAAAATATCTGATGAACTGCGGCAGAGAATAAGAGACCACATCTCTTCGTTTAGGGGTCGGCAGTCTCATTACTCACAAGAGAAGACGAGACGGCTGTACCTGCCAGAAGAACTCAGCATCTCCAAGATGTTTGATTTATATCAAGAGAAGTGGCCAGGAGACAGTTTAGTGTATGAGTCATACAGGCTTATATTCAACAACGATTTTAACATTGGCTTTGGGTACCCAAGAACCGACACTTGCTCAGCCTGCGACCAGTTCTTGGCAAAAATAGAAATTGCTACAAAGACTCTTGAATCAGACCCAACAAATGAAGTCCTCATAAGGGACCTGAAGCAGTTAAAATTTCAAAAAGATCTCCACCAGCGAAAGGCTGACACATTCTACCGGAGAAAAAGAGACGCTAAGCGAAGGGCCAAGATTACACCTCATCTTGAGGCCTTTACGTTTGACTACCAAAAAAATGTCAACCTACCCAACAAGTCCACCAATGACTTTTACTACAACAGAAAGCTCACATACCAATCATTTAACATTCACCAACTATCAACTGATGATGTTTTTCTTTACTGCTATGATGAGACTGTCGCTAGGAAAGGTTCAGATGAGGTTGCTTCTTTCCTGTATGACCACATCACAACCAAGGTCAGCGAAGAGGTTACTCACCTTGAACTATTCTGCGATTCCTGCTCAGGACAGAATAAGAACTTTACCCTGATTCGGTTTTTAGATTATATGGTGCACCATAGAAAAAGGTTTACCTCAGTGACAGTGACATTCCCTGAGCGCGGACATTCTTATATGGAGTGTGACAGGGACATGGGTCCAGTAAATACAAAGTCTAGTGCTAGTGTTCCAGAAGACTGGATAAAAATATTTAGTGAAGCACGAAAACATCCTACACCATTTAACGTGACTGATGTTAAACAGGATCTGGTCAAAAACTTCTCCGGCTTTCTAAGGCCATTGTATAAGAAAGGCTGCCCATTCCCCACGCGCCCCATTCGGGAAATGGTTTTTAACAAGGATGAAGGTCCAGGGACCGTTTGTCACAGAGACTCATGGAACGGTATTTTCTTGAAAACAAACATCATTGTTCCAACGAGAAAAAAACTATTTTTCAGTATGCACAGCAGTGCCAGTAGCTTTGTATGAAGACAGACTGACTATATCAGCTGCAAAGTACAAAGACCTCCAAGTCCTCAAAAAATTTACCACCAATGAGGCATTCTATGATGCTCTGCCGTATGACGATAAAGTTGAAGATGAGGGTCAAGACCAGTGAATGTTCATGCATTTTTTATTTTTTTATTTGTTTAAAATAAAAAAATTTTAAAAATTAATGGTTTTATATAGTTATTTCTTATGTGTTACAATAGAAAAACAGACAAAGTCCTAATCAACGGAAAAAACAGCAGAGTCCAATCTGAACACATTTTGAAAAAACAAAATTTTCCATGAGCTAACATGATTTTCAGAATATTTATTTGTTAAAATTTGATGCTTAAATGGATGACCTTCCCTTAAAAATTAAAAGAATTGACAGTTTCTCACATAATTTGTAATAAAAAGGTTTCAAACCTTTAATTTAGGTTTTCTCAAAATGTGAAAAATGTGACTCTGCTGTTTTTCCATTGTGCTCTTCATATATATATATATATATATATATATATATATATATATATATATATATATATATATATATATATATATATATATATATATATATATATATATATATATATATATATATATATATATATATATATATATATATATATATATATATATATATATATATATTTATATATATATATATATATATATATATATATATATATATATATATATATATATATATATATATATATATATAAGTTATCTAAGTTATCAAAGTAGCCAAAAGTTTTTTAAGACCTTGTTGAGGGTGTTGTTTAATTCTTTTGTCTTTTTAGCTTGTTCTTGTCAGATACTGGAGGTGCAGTTAAAAGATGTGCGTACAGCAATCAAGACAAAATTAAACATTGTGTTGAAAGATAAAAAGATTTAAATTATGAAAAATGTTATAAGAATATACATAGATCATGTATATTTTTATAACATTTATGTAACATAGTGTGTTTCTCTCTTTAATTATTGTTTAATATTTAGAGTTATTTGTTTATATATACACTTTTTATTGTTTCTTCCAATAGAAATTTTTACTTATAAAACTTTCTCCAGGTGCAATATCTTTAAAAAGCAATATTTAAAAAAACCCTATTCAAATGTTTTTTTTTTAATAATTTTTCTTTTAATTAGTTGGTTAATTTTAGATTTGTTAAATTTTTTTAAATTAGTTTAAATGTTGGGACACCTTGGACTTTAGAATTATTATATTTCTGACCAACATAAAATTTTTTACCTAAACTCAATGCTTATGTTTTAACCTAACTAGGCTTTGACTCGGCTAACTTTAACTTAGATTATAAGCCAACATTATGTGCTGGAAACTGGGAGCACATATATCTATTCACAAAAGCCAAGATCTATAGCGAAAGGTTTAAAACCCAAAAAAAAAACTTTTTTTTTTCCGGCCAACCTTGAGCATTATGAGCATTTACAGGGTGCGTAAAAAGTTGCGTAAAAAGAGCCATTTTTTTATACCGTTATAAACAAGGTAGACAAACTTTTTACGCACACTATGCAGTTTTTCAGATTTTACATAATGTAACCCCATTTGTAAACAATGTTTGTATTGTTTTTTAGGAAAAATGTCTGAACTCAGATCCGCTATTATTCGTCTATTTGAGCAAGGAAGAAGAATGAAAGAAATGAACGTTTCAACAAGACGGTGCACCTTCTCACAAAGCTATACAGACTCAAACTTGGCAGGAAGAGAACTTTCCCTATTTTATCAAAGTTGACATCAGCTCTCAGAGACAGATTGGAGAATGGCCATCAAACTCACCAGACTTGAACCCGTTGACTACTCGTTTTGGAGTATTCTAGAGATCAAAGCTTGAATGAAACCCCATCGATCAATTAAAGAGTTAAAAAAAGACCTGATTAAAGCCTGGAAAGAAATCCCAATGGCAACAATTGCTAAAGCTGTGGATGATTTTCCTAAGATGTTAAAAAAGTGCATTCAGGTAGAGGGAGGACATTTTGAGAATATGTAACTATGTCTGACGAACTGTGTACATACATTCATAACCTGTTTTGCAAATGAAATATACTGTGTTTTGTAAATGAAATACTGTGTTTTGCGAAATATTTTGCTACGACACTGTTTAACATACATATAACCCGAGCTGTAGCTAAGCAAAGATTTATACGTAGATTAAGAAATAAAACTTGTGGTGATTGGAGCCTGGAAAAAAAAACCCTAAAACATTTACCATCTCTACCCCAAATGTGAGGACATCAATTTAGTAGCTTATTTTTATAATTTTCTTACACTAATTTAAGTCGACAGGTTTTAAAATTTAAAATTCAAAGGTTATGGTTATATAAATTTTACACCTAAACCAAATAAGGCTGTTGTTTCAGCATTTTCCTAAACATTCTAATGTGATATAAACAAGAATATACTTAAGTTTGGCACTTAAGTATGTTTTATTTACCAAAAGTATATTTATTAACCAAAATCATCGGTTTTACATAATAATATTATTAGGTAACCAAAAAAGTTCGTGCGGTTTTTGGTAATTGAATTGTTTTTAGCATTTTTTACAACACCCACATCGCACAAGGCAAGTAGCTTTGTTGCGTAATAGAACGCGTGTGTCACGCGCAGTTGCTGCATACATAGTGTAGGCTTGTAACGAGCTTACAGGAAAGGTTTTGTGTAAAGAAAGGATGGCAACCCAACCAACGATTATTCGATCTTGCTTACTTTACGAGTTCAAACTTGGAAGGAATGCAACACAAGCGGCCAAAAACATCTGCACAGCATTTGGAGAAGGTACAGTAAGTGAACGCACAGCACAGAAGTGGTTTCAACGATTCTCTTCGGGAGATGAGTCCATCGAAGACCTGCCGCGTTCTGGACGCCCATTGTTGGTTGATAAGGATGAACTGAAGGACGCTGTCAAGTCTGACTCCAGCCAAACTTGCCAAGAACTTGCAGTGAGGTTTGCTGTGAGTGTTGAAACCATCCGCCTGCATCTGCGTGCGATTGGGAAAGCGTGGAAGCTGAGTCGGTGGGTTCGGCACAAATTGTCGATCGACAACAAGAAGCAACGGCTTACGATCTGCACATCACTCTTATCACGCCACAATGTTGAGCCTTTTCTTGATCGTTTATTGACATGCGACGAAAAATGGATTGTGTACAACAATACCAAGCGTTGCTACCATTGGTTGTCCCCCGATGACCCCATCCCAAAGACACCCAAGCCCAATCTCCACGAGCGGAAGGTTTTGCTCTGCATTTGGTGGACTACAGCTGGTGTGGTGCATTACGAGCTGCTCCCAACAGGCCAAACCATTACTGGACTGGTCTACTCAGCACAGCTGCAACGAGTTCACGACCTGTTGCTTGTAAAGCAGCCTGCACTGGTGCACAGGAGAGGAGTTCTGCTTCTCCACGACAACGCGAGACCGCACACCGCTCGCGTGACTCAGGACAAGCTCCAAAGCCTTGGTTGGGAGAGTTTGCCTCATCCACCATACTCGCCAGACCTCTCCCCTACTGATTTCCATTTTTTCCTTTCCCTGGGAAATCATTTAAAAGGACAGCAGTTCCGAGACCAGGACGCGGTTGAAATGGAGTTGAAAGCTTTTATAGACTCAAAGGACCGAGAATTTTTTAGAAGTGGAATAAATAAGCTTGTTTTACGTTGGGAAAAGGTTTTAGATGCTAATGGTGACTATTTTGATGAATAAATGTACTTACTTTTGTCGTTTTGTGTGTTTTTATTATATACGGAAAAACCGCACGAACTTTTTTGGTTACCTGATAATATTACATCTCAGAGTTTACGCAACTAGACATCATTATATTATTGGTTACCATAAAGTCTTTAAATGAGTTTAACAACTCATATATTATAAAATCTCATATAATAAAATTAACTTGTTAAAATACCTCATTTGTTCGTAGCTATTAATAATACTAGTAGTTAAAGACGCTGTTGATTAAGTAATTTTAATAGGTTTGGTGAGAAAAGGATTTTCATATTATGAAACTTTTATACATCGCTTTTAACGTGGTATAATACCACGCAATACTTGTATTTAAATCCATTTAAAGTTAAATCTTGTATTTTGTTTAATTTACATTTTCATGGATAAAAATTTTTTTATACCATTTTATTTATATGTTAAAAAAATAAAATTATTCAAAATTTCTGTTATTTATGCAATATTTCTTCTGTTTTAGTATGTTATTTTAGAAAAAGTTTCACCTTTTTCTAAAATAACATACTAAAACAGGAGAATTTGGTGCTTCAGATACATATATTTTAATTTTTTAGAAATATTCCAAAAAAATACAAAACTATAATTGTCAACTAAAAAAAGGTTATTAAACTCAAACTTCAGAAAAACACACGATCATCAATTTTTAATGACAAGTTTTTAATGACTTTATTATGTACGAATATTTACAGGCTTGGCAATAAGACTATTTTTGTCTTCTTCTTTTCCCCGTCTGTCGTGTATTTTACAAAAGAAAATTAATAATTTGTAACGGCAAATTTAGAAAAATAAAAAACTATAAAAATTAAAAATCCATCACTGTATTAAAGAATGTCTCTATGTAATAAAAAAAAAAAAACAACCAATGACGAAATCATATTTGAAAAAAAATTAATTTGATAATTATCAAATCCCCTTTAAATTCCCTAAATAATTGGGGAGGTTGCTCAAAATTTATATGTTCATAGTTTTTAGAACACTAAGAGTTTATAACATGACATTAGAGACTTGTTAATGAACTTAAATTTAGTTTAAAATGTTAAAAACATGTATTTATAAATGGTATAAACTCATCACTCTCACACCAATGGCATAAAGGGGACGTCAACATTTTAAGGTTTTATTTTTAACAGACTCCGATTATCGCAATACTTTTGAAAAGCTTTACATAAACATGGTTATATAAATGTTTGGAGTTTGCTCCATGTCGTTACATAAAGTTAAGTTCTCAAAAAAAAAAAAAAAGCTTGCTACGGGCCTGATTTTAAATATGTGATTGGAATCTGGTTGTTTAAATATTGTGATTTGCACTTTTGTTATTTTTTTTACTTTAAATTTTTTGAAAATTTAAAATAAAAAAAGTAACAAAAATTTACTCAAAAAAAAAAGGAATTTGATGTTATTTCATATGTATGATAAAATAACATCAAGACAATTTTCTTCACAATCGACCATATAATTTTAAACTTGAAAGTGTGCTTTTTTGAACCATCCTACTAAATACGCTATATTAAATAAATTAAAATAAGCGGTTGTTGCGGTTATAAAAAGTTTTTTTGAGATTACTTTTACATTTACACTTTTTTAACTTTAATTTTTTGTTGTTTAATCTTGATGTTATTTACATCAGTTGTTTAAAAGTTTTTTTTACAAGACTGTCTGGTTTAATGTTCTTGCTTTGGAAATGGCTCTACATTTTGCAATTTTATTCTAAGTTTTGTATTTTGGCTTCCTTTATTCAGCGTGGTTGTCAAAAACCAATCTAACCAAAATAAAAGTTATATCTGGAAATGGCTAACTCCAATAATTGTTAGATAATAGAATAATAAAGGAATAATTGTTGTCTGAAATAGACTAATTGGATTTAGTTCATTCCAGACAACAGTTTTATGAATAGCTATTAATAAATAAACAAATAAAATTAATTTTCATTTCAAAGTGGCTGTTTCGACCAGAGCTGAGCAGTGCCGTCCCGAACGGGGGTGAGGGGTATCCCCCACCCCAAAGCTATTATATATGCATTTGAGTTAGCACATAACACAAATAACACAAACGACCCCCCTGCCCAATGAGAGACCTCTTTGGGACGGCTCTAACAACAACCACGCTGAATAAGAGAAGCGAAAAGCAGCAGCATAACTACAAATATCCCTGGCTCCTTTACGGTAAATTTTTATCAGAGCCACTAACTTATTTCCTCGCGATAAAAAAATTAATACTAAAACAAATAAATAAATAAAAAAGTTTCAAAGCTTTTCTGCAAAAAATCTTTCTTTCTAAAAAGTTATAAACCCTTACTTTAAAGAAAAACAAAATATTAGAGAAAAAAAATAAGGGTACGACCCCCCTTGCCCATGAAACAAATTTAACATGCACGTTTATCGGGACTACACAAATGCTGTCATGATAAAGTAAAGTTTGAATGATAAATTAAAATTAAAAAAGAAAAAAAAGAGATTTAAAAAAGTGGAATTCTCCAGTTAACTCTAAAAACAATTTCAACATGTACTTTCATTTTACACAAATGCTGGAAGTTTCAGAGTTTTATCTAGTCAGGAAGGCAGGGAAAAATCAATCGCAAGATTCCGGGACAACTGATAGCCGACAAACAACTTGTGAAGTCCAACTAACGTTTAAAAAAAAATTAAAAGTTAATTTTAAAGAACTATTTTAATTGAATAAGTTTTTATTTTTCTAATCATACTTGTGCGGGTCGGACACTAACGCAACAAAAAGTAGGTTATTAAGGTGCCCACAACCAATAGAAGAAGATTGAACAGATTTCCTTACCATCTTTTTTCAAATAGATTATATATGATAAAACCCAATAAAAGATTATATCTGATAAACAATTCTTTAATCATATAAGTTATATCAGATAGTTTAAATGACTTATAATTTTTTGAAAACTGTTTTAGCAGTCGATGTCTTTGCGACAAGGGCGCTCTAACAAACAGTGAAGTCACTAAGCAGTCAAGGTTTACTCATGCATGAATTGCCCATAGCTTAGAAATAATGCCCCTTTTCCCAATTTCCTCCCCCGGCAAAGTTTTATTATGACCACTAACCTATTTCTACTAAACAAAAAAAAAAGAAATAAAAAATCAATGACAATTTACCAGTCTATTTACCAAAAAATTACCAGACTATTTACCAAAAAATCAATGACTATTTACCAGTCAAAAAATCAATGACTATTTACCAAAAAAAAAGAAATAAAAAATCAATGACTATTTACCTATTAGCACTCATGCAACAGGGAGCCCGTCTCTATACTACAAGTTGAGCCGCGTGTTGGCTATATTTGCCCCTTATTATAATAGAACTACCCTTTACGATACACGTGAAAAAAAAATCCTTTTCCGATGCCCCACCACAAATATTGCCTACATACATCAGAGTATTACATCAGTTTTAAATATTATATTTACGTAAGTTTATTTCATAAATAAATTTTTTTACATTTAAAAAGTAAATTACATTTCGATGTAAATTTTTTACATAATTATAACCAAAATTACTTTTTAAAGTAGTTTACATTACGTAACTTACCATTTAAAGTAAGTTACATTTACAAGTAAAAGTAAAAATGTAAATAACTTTTACTTGTAAAAGTAAATTACTTTTTCAAGTAACAGTTACTCATTTAAAAAACTTAACTTAAGTGATTAAGTTTTACGCGTTATATAATTTATGTAAAAAAAAACGAATTTCTTTTAAATGTAAGTAAAGTATATATTTTTATATGAGTTATGTAAAGTAATTTACGTGTAAAAGTAATTCGCGTTTTTACATCAAAATAAGTAAAAGTATCATTCCCACTACCACAGGTGATTAGAGTGCATAACAAAAATGTTTTTGAACCTAGATTAATAGCTCATGAATTCAACAAATTCTTTATTGACATCAATTACAAACTGGCATTTAAAGTTTCTAACACCCAAGTTGTGTTCAACAACTTTTTAACAACGTTCGAGGATTGCATTTGCTCCAATGAATTATCTTCTGAGCTATCATTTGAGGAGTTTCAAATGTCATTTAAATTTAGTTAAAAAAACAAAGCCCCTAGAGCTGATGAAATAAACTGAAACATAGTCTTATAATGCTTGAAAAATTAAAAGGTATTATCTTTACAGTTTTTAAAGTGTCAATACAACATGGAGTTTTTCCTGATCAGTTATATATAATAGCCTAGATAATCCCAATCTACAAAGAAGGAGACAGAACTAATATATGTGAATACCGACCTATTTTATCAATATTTTCGAAAATCTTTGAAATAATTATTTGCAATGGATTATATACTTATTTTAAGGACAAGAATTTTTTTTATATAAAAATCAGTTTGGTTTTAAAAGAAATAGTTCTACTGAGCATGCAATCATTCAAATTGTCTGTGAAATCTCTAACTCTTTCAAAAGTTTACAATTCATATAGGTATTTTTTTAGATTTTTCAAAAGCATTTGATACAGTATATCATGGCACTTTGATTCATAAAAATAAATATTATGGCGTGAATGGCGTAGTTTTAAAATGGTTTACAAGTTATTTAGCAAACCGAAAACAATTCGTTTTTTTTAACGATCCTTATCACAAAAAATGTTGTCGGTATTTCATGTGGTATTCCGCAAAGATCAATTTTGGAGCTGCTTCTTTTTTTAATCTACATTAACGATTTGCATAAAACTTCTAATCTATTCAGTATTATGTTTGCGGATAATAGGGGAGACCGGGGCTAGTTGCAACAAAATTAAAAAACTGCGTTTATCTCCTTAAACTTTAATATTTTTGAAATATTTTTTTCAGGGTTATAAAATATATCTTAGTGACATGTTAATCCAACATTGATAAATATAATATAAAACTTAGTTATTCCGCAATAGTGAAACAAAAACAAAAATGTTGCAACTTACCCCGCATCTGGGCAAGTTGCAACACAATACTTTAAAAGCATAAGCCTTGCAGAGTTCACAGAAAAATTACTAGTTAATCTGTAATTTCTATTTGGCAACAAAAATTTTATAATTACAATAAAAGAAAGTAGTATTTTCCTTGAGTTGCAATACGTTTATTATGCTGGACTTCACATATACCTGACTTGTTTAGTAAACTAAAAACCATTTTTGAAAAAACTAGTTCTCTTGGTCAAATAAACAACAATTAAGTTTAAAAAAAAGGAAAAGGAGTATTTAGGATATTCAAGTTCTGTTTTTTTCTGTTTTTAGGATTAATTCCATTTTAATTCACCTTTAATGTTTTGTTTTTTTTGTCTGTTGATGTAGAAGTATTAGACTTTCTCTTTTTAGAACTAACTTCTTTTTCAGCCATAAGTTGCTGTTTTACTGGAGTATCTGTAAGAATTTCTGCATACTTTCTCTTTGTTCTAGTGAGTATTTCTTTCCTAGGTTTTGCTTTTGGCAGAGGTCTTACATTCTCTGGGGAAATTTTTAATGATGCCGGAGGTGGAATTGCATCTGAGATTGAAGTTGATATACTAATATCAATACCTGCTTTAGATTGAGTTGCTGGAAGATCAGTTACAAATGATGGAGCAAAATCTACATCTGAAACCATATGGGAATATTCCTGCCACTCTAAAACCAGATGTTATGTTTTGTTGTGTAAGAGAATTCTGTATGGCTATTTTTGCAATTCCTGGCAAATCATATATACTCATTGTTTTTCCTGGCCATTGTTTCATCCATGAGTCTTGTGCATTAGTGACGCATTTTTTGAATGGTCCGAATAAAGATCTATCTTGAGGTTGCAACTTATGTGAGCAATGAGGAGGGAAGGAAAGCAAAACTATACCATTATCTTTACACAATGTTATTAATTGAACAGATAAATGTTCTGAAAAAAAGACTGATGGTTGTCTAAAAGTAATAGCACAGGGCTTTCTTTTGTGGGCTTAACATGCCGAATAAAGTGGTTTAAGGAAGTAACAAAGCACTCCTCATTCATCCAGCCTGACCCATTTGAAGCACTAATGCATTCATTTGATCCATCACGAGTAAAGTGATCAAAAAATTTCTTTCTCGGAAATAGAAACATTGGAGGCCCACTATTGCCACATGTATTTACAGCTAACACCATTGTCACTAGTGTCCCCTGTTCTTGAGATTTTAATGCTCCAACTTGCTTAATACCTTTACGAGCAATTTGATTGTTCGGTTTTTTCACAGTGGTGATATCAGTCTCATCAACATTGTAAATATTAGATGCAGAAAAATGATTTCTATCTAAAACATCTGATAATTTTTGAAAAAATACACCTTCATTAGCACGATTAAAACTAGTTGCTCGTGTAAGACTTGTTGCAATCCTGGATGAGAGGGTTTTTAAATAGACAATCCTGAATGTTGATTTAAAAACCTTCTCATCCAGTCAAGACCAGCCATTGAAAGTTTTAACCAAGATTTTGGAAAATTAATGTTATACTTTATAGCACATTCAAATGCAAGTTTTCGTGCTTCATAAGGTGATAATCCAAAATAAATATCAGAAGCTGTTGATATATATGAAGCAATAGCTTTTTCTTGTTCTAAATTGAAAACTTGGCGTAACTTTTTATAACCAGGTAGCGGCATTCCCATATTAACTTTTTTTACTTTATCTATGTAATGAAAAAGAGTTGAGTAGTGGATTCCATACTTTATTGTTGATGCTCTAATCGATATTTCTTTTCCATCAATAGCATGGTTTGCTGCCTCTATTACCAATGCTGATGGATAAAGTCCTTTTTCAGTTTTTCTCTTGTAAGTTCTCATTTACAATTTTTACTTAAGCACAAAATAACAGTTTAATCAAATAACAATAAAATAAAAAAACAATAAAATCATTTTATACAACTTAACTTACATCATCATTTATTTATATATGAATGATTAATGTATTTTTGCATATATGTATGCATGTATATATGTATATATATATATATATATATATATATATATACATATATATATATATATATCTATATATATATATATCGTAGTGTCACAGTTAATGGCACCTTAACGCTATTTTTGATACTAATTTCTGTACAAAAATCGTACCAGTGAATAAAACTTTTTCAAATTTGGCACAATATTAGTTAAATACCTTGTAAATGACCTGACACATTTAATTTTTCATTTGCGCAAAAAATCTAGTATATATTTACATTATAAGTAAGTTGATTCGTTGTCCCGAGTTATTGGCACTTTGACTCAATTATTGGCACGCGCGACTCAATTATTGGAATCAATTGTAATCGAGATCTAGAGAACCTAAACATCGATTATTTTTTTTTGTTTTAAATTTTTGTTTTTGTTTGTACAATAACTAATAAGTATATCGTATAATAAATACATAAATATAATAAAAGTGTTTTATCAATTAAAACCACAAAATTAAAGACAATTTAAAGAAATAAAGTTATTTATTTAAGTGCATTCTTGACACGCAAAAGGAAAGTTCTTTCTTTTAATAAGTTTTTTTATGTTTGTCAGCCTTTTGTGCTCCTCAGATATTCAGTTTAGGTGCACAGCACAATCACATGTATCACAGTTCACCCGCAACTTTGATCTTATTTCTTCATCATAATTTGCCTTGCCAAAATTACAAATCCAATTTTCATCTTCCATTGATCTATTGACTTTATTTGTTAATGTTTATCTATACTCTTGTGTAGATAGAGCATACACTAGACGTTTCTTTCTTTTATTTTTAGGTTTATTAGAAATGGAACTTTTAGTATTTTTTCCTCTACCAACATTTAAATAAATCTTTTCAAAAATAAAGGAAAGTTTTCCCTGATGACACTGGACGTTTTAGACTTCAAGTTTGGGTGCCTTTTTAGATATCTGTATGCCCAAGTTCAAGAAAGAATTCCATTTTTAAATACAGTAGGGTGCGAGCTTTTATGTCATATTTCTAAAATTATTAGTAGTAAGTCATTTATTTTTAGAGGAAATCCCCTTCTTGACATTTCAATAAGCAACTTCTCACATGCATCTTCTATAAATAGTGGCAAAGTATGTTCTGGTCCAGGCCAACACACTAGACTGCTTAAACCAGATAGTTTTGTTTGTAGAGTACTGCGAGGATCATTATATTTTTTTGTAGCTGATAGACATCTCCGATTTTTTAAGTCAATCGCTCGCTCCATGCTTCTACTGTCATACTGCTTTATCTTAACTTGTCTGTTGTTAATAGAATTCTTTGATTTTTGTATTATTTAGTAATAATTTAAATATAATTAATATTGAAAACAAAAGATAGAAAAAAAGCTTATTTTAAAAGTTATAAACCAATTAAAAATATTGCCATGCCAATGTTTAACTTGTTGTCACAATTATTGGTACCCCAACTTAAAAAAAGAATAACTCAGGAAATTTTTATTGTAAAATAAAAATTACTGTGTTAACTTTTAAACAACATTTCATATTACCTTTGGTGCTATTTTGGACTTCTGATTATAATTAATAAATTATGGAATCAAAATAGTGTTCTCATCTTCTTCAGAAACGAAAACCGTATCGAGGTTAACGTTTTCGGCAAATTATTGCGTTTTTTTCTTACTTAAATAAAAAATTTTATAAAAAAATTGACAACTAGCAAAAATATTTTGCTCAAACAGTAGACGATAGGTTACTCTGTTTATACGGTGATAATTTTTTACTTTTCAACTAGAAATAGCTATATAATTTTTTGAAAAAAATGAAAAGTGCCAATAATTGAGTCATGCCAATAACTGTGACACTACCATATATATATATATATTATATATATATATATATATATATATATATATATATATATATATATATATATATATATATATATATATATATATATATATATATATATATATATATATATATATAAATTTAAAACAAAATTTTATGATAAAGATAAGTTTAAAAAATGATGATTAAAAAAATAAAATTAAAAAAAAAACAAGACTCAAAGTTTATATAAGGTGTATATGTATATAATATATATGAAGCGTATTGGTATATATTTATTTATTATATATTATGTATATATATACATATATGTTATATGTATATTCTGTATAAATTTATATATATATATATATTCATGTATAACATATTATGTATATATATACATAATATGTTATACATATTATGTATATATATATACATAATATGCATGTAATATGCATATTATACATAATATACATATAAAATACATTAATATATACATAATATGTAATACAAAAACATATATATACATATGCTTTATATATATCATATACATATACAACTTATATAAACTTATCTTCATCATAAAATTTTTGTTTTCGTTTATTGTTACGCTGTTACATAAAAAAAAGCGTCCATTATTTAAGAAAAAACTAGTAAAGTGCGTAATCAGCAAAATCCACAGCTAATTTATGATTCAACTTACTCCAAGCAATTTGATGCAGCTTACCCCATAGGCATCATAATCACTATAATCATTGTATATAATTATTTTTATTAAAAAAAAATTTTTTTTTGACTTATCGTGTTTGAAAATTTTTATAACTTAACATTACTTTATTATGGTCATATACCTCTAAGTAAAACCCAAAAAAACTTCAAAAACGAAATTTAGAATTTTATATGGAAAAAAAAAATTATCAATAACTCTTGAAATTTTTATTTAATAACTGTAAGCTTTTTACAGCTGACGTGTTAAAGTTAGTTATATTATTTAAGAAAGTTTAGGAATAATATACAAAAACCATTCTTTAAACTGCATTGTTGCAACTTTCCCCTGTTGCTACTAGCCCCGGTCTAGTTTTTGTCTAATAGCAATATTAATAAACTCTTTACTACTAGGAATGAAGAACTCAAAAATATTTCTAGCTGGTTCAAATGCAATAAACTTACCCTAAACATTAATAAAATAAAATGGATTCTTTCTCATTCAATAACTAAAAAGCGTTATTTACCCCCACCTCTAATTGATATTTTTATCAACCAAATTGAAATAAAGAGATACTGCGTCACAAAAAATTTAGGTGTATTCCTTGATGAACATCACATGGAAACAATCTTTAGAAAAAATATATATACAGAAAAAATATATATAGCAGAAAAATATATATACATTAATATAGTCATAGACACATTACACATTAATATAGTCATAACTCTATTACAACATTAAATTGTAAAAAAATAAAACACAAGGTTGCCCAATTTTAAATTTTCTTAAATATTATAGATCGATATTATAAATATTATAGATCAATATAAATGATATATATCTATACATATATGATATATATATTTATCTAAATATATATATATATATATATATATATATATATATATATATATATATATATATATATATATATATATATATATATATATATATATATATATATATATATATATATATATATATTGATATTTGAGGCTGTTTTGTATTATAATAATAAAACAAAACTCATAGTCGTAAAAGAGTGCTCAATATTAAAAAGATACTTCAAATAGAGCGATATACATATATATTAACGAAGAAAAAACAACTTTTTCTATGGTACTTTAAGTTTCATGCCTATACGGCAATCATCAGCCATTGAATACAAATTCAAAAACAAAAAAAACCGCTAAAATTACAAAATACTGTGTAGTGGGATCTTAACGTCGCTAAGAAAAAACAAAATATCAGCTAATCACCGGTGTCAAAAAAAGATAAGAGGAATTTATTCTTGTGTCTGCATTTTGAAATCAACTCATTTCGTTTATTTAACAAGTTATCACCTTTATATGTTAAAATAAGGAATTTTTCGTATAAACAAAGATTGCAAATTTTTGACGAAGTGTTATAAGGATTGCAACGTTTTACAATTTTCCACTTAATTAAGGGTGTAAACATTTTGACTTTTATGTCCCAAATTTCTTTAGACAATTCGGTATCATTTTTATATTTATTAATGTTAAAAGATTTTAGATGGTTAGCATACCGAAATTTAAATGGAGTTTCACATAAGCCAAAATATACTTTTTCTTTGTAGCCAGGTTCATTTGACGACACGGTCGCTTGATAAACGATATTCTTCGACAAGCACTGATTGTTCATGGGACAGATGGATTTATTGACACAGTTGCATGTTTTTCCCTCATCTTTACCTTGGCTATATAATCTCCTGTGATTGTGCGAATTTAAGATTCACATACTGTGTGTGATACATGAGTATATTTTTTTATTTTTATTTCTGTATATATATATATATATATATATATATATATATATATATATATATATATATATGGTATATATATATATATATATATATATATATATATATATATATATATATATGGTATATATATATATATATATATATATATATATATATATATATATATATATATATATATATATATAAATTATGTTAGTGTATTTTACAAATAGAGTGCTCAATGTTCTTAAAAAACAGAGCAATAATTAATTAGTAAAAAACACTTATCTAACTTTTATCTTCGACTTGAAGTTTCACCATTGCTGGATCATCAGGAAGAGTATATATATATATATATATATATATATATATATATATATATATATATATATATATATATATATATATATATATATATATATATATATATATATATATATATATATATATATATATATATGTATATATATATATATATATATATATATATATATATATATATATATATATATATATATATATACAAGTTAATAAAAAACCACCTTTTAAATATTTATATCATGTATATTCTTGCGAAGACATAGGCCTAACATTTAGATTATTGCAGTCAACCATTTAACAATAAATCAAGCAAAACTAAAATTACACTATTGACATTTTTATTTGTTACATTTTATTATATAAAAGCTTATACGTACTCGTTTCTTTTATATATACATTACAAAGAAATTTGTATATACGAAAACAAAGAAACGTTCCTAAACATTTATTTGTTCTGGGTTCAGCGGAAAGGTTCCTCAAATGTTCCGAGAATTTTTGTTCAAGTTGCGTTTACACGAAAGTAAATTTGTTTATGTTCTAATAAATGTTTCACCAAATATCCTTTAGTGTAAACAACGCATAAGAAAGAAGGCGTGAACTGTGAAACTATTTAATAAGTGCTTGACTGAGTCTTATTTTCCTGCCTGTTGGAGAATGAGGCCCATTAAGTTTCCATTGTGTGGAGAACCCCTTATTTTATCATGACCTTGTGGTGGAAAATCTCTTTCAGATATAAAATTTTATTGCTGCTACTACCCGCTCTAAAATATTGTAGTAATTTTTTTTCAGTTTTAGTAGCCTTTCTTTTAACTCTATATCTATTGTGCTCTTATTCGATTTTCGTGTGAGGTAGATCTTCATGACTTTCTTATGGTCATCAGATTCTTCATGGGATACAAGAACTATTCTTATGTTTTTCCAATCTTCTCAACCGTGTGACGCCAGAGCTACTGTTTCCTGAATGAGGAATTAATTTGCATGGTAAACAAAATGCTGATCGTTTGCATGAAGAATAACAAAGCCAGTATCTTACGACTGTTTGACCGTTTTTGATGAATTTACTAAAACAAATATTTCAAAAAATCTGCTTTGATCTTTATAATTTTTCTTAGATTCTGGATATGAGTCAATTTCTTTTTTATTTTAAAAAAAGATGGCCAGTTTAAGCAAAAATCTATTCAGAACTAATTAACTTTGGTCAATATCCTATGTCGCTATAATTTACTCTTACATCAATAATATAAGTAATTTCAGACAATTTATCTATCTCTTCTTGCATGCAGCCCTTGTCTCTGTCCTGAACAAGATTTTTTGGCTCGGCATTTGGTATCTATGTTGCCTCAGCAGTATGCTCTTTGATTAGTTCTACATCATTAGTTACTTTTACCTCTTCTGAACATGTCATTTTTGAATGATTAACCTACTTCGATAGCGTTGAATTGGAAAAAGCTGTTTTGTTTTAGAAACTTTGATAATGTTCCTTTTGTACTTTTATTTTTTATTTTTGACTACCACTTAAATATAAGTCCCAAACCTTTAAAAAAAATTTCAAAAATTACAACAAAATATTTGTTTACATAAACTATAGATGTGCTTAGATTGCTTAAAAGTGAGTTTTAGCGTTGTAAAAGTATTTTGCATTTATATGATATATGTTTCCAAATAATAATGCAAAATTAACTGAACTCTTATGGTCTTATTAATTTTGTTTCGCTCTTTGCTGAGATTGAACCCGAATTGAACTACTTGCAGCTATTTATAAAATACGTTTTGTCTAAAATATTTTTAGTGGTGGTAATTTGGATTATTTTTTATTATCTTTTTCCTTAGCACAGCCTAGGCGGACATTGGTTTATAGTTTGGTGCTGGGACTCTTTCTCATTGGGGGCCCCTTTTCTCTTGAAAGCCCTAGACCCAACCTACTTAGCCTAATGGGTGATCCGCTACTGATAACAATAGTGATGAAATTAATAACATAAGTCTTTCTCATTATAACTTAGATACTTTGATTTGCTGAAATGTTGACTTCTCTGTACACCATTATTAAAAGCATTTTAAAAAACGTTGTAAAGTTTTAACAACTTTCATTCAGCGCAAAATTGATTCTAAAACTGTTTGCCTCACAAAAATATGTTGACAATTTTATTTCCAACTAATGTCCACTCTCTAATCAAATCTTTAGCTGTACTTATTGTTTTCCACTCTTACGCAAATATCCTTTGCTAATTCCCAAAAATTTCTCAATGGGACAGAATTGTCGGCAGTTTGATGGATTCAAGCTTTTTGGTATGAATTTAATGTCTTTCAAATTGTAGCACTCGACGGACTTCTTAGAATAAAGAAAAGAAGCAAGATCAGGTCAGAACCAACAGGGGACATTGTGACTTCAATTAAATGGCAAAAGTCTACCTTGCAAGCATTCCTTGATGTAAACATCCGAGTTTAAAGTTGACGATGTGAAGATCAAGATCTCAAACCGCAGCTGCATATTGCTTGCCACAAGAGAAGTTTCTTACCAAACTTATCCAATGATTTATACTTGAACTTGTAGCTGACACGTCTACTAACAATTGAAGTGTAAAATTTTAGAGCTGTTTGAAGTCACATTTCACGTACGTTTTGTTATTCATAATTATGCAGCCATTAAATTTTGTTAGCACTTCATCATAAAGTTTTCGTGCTCGAGTTTTAGCAGTCAGCGATTGCTTATCTGATCAGTTTGGATATTTAATGGCTCAATAATACTTAAAGTTGTAAAATTTCTTAACTTTCCCGACAAAAAACTCTGAAACTTTATACATTTTAGCTCGTTCTCTGTTCGAAAAGCCGGGATTTTGCGTGAATGATCGTCGATTACTAATTACTGCTTTCTTATCTTTAAAACCATATAAACAGTAGTTTTACAAGATTTAGATGCTTTAGCGATTGAAAGTAACGATGTAGAAGGATTTTGTAGATGGTTGTGCAGAATTTTTTTGCGTTTTTCTAACTATTTTGATGGCATTTTAAATAAGAAAAATATTTTGACTACTTTGTTGATGTTTTTAATTAATAGTATCATTGCTAAATGTAATTACGCCATAAAAATAATTTTAAAATTAGTTAGTGACAAGTTTTAAAACAAAAGTTCATCGTTCCGATTTTAACGATCGCATGCTTTAAGACCCTGAGAAATAGGCTTGGAAGAGACATGGCTGCAAAGCTTTTGTTTATTAATTACCATTTAATACATTTAGACCCTCTCAAATTAATTTAATATTATCGATTATGCTTGAATTAAAAATGATGCAAACAACTAAATTATTTTTTTATTATTTTATTAGTTACGGAATTCAAGCTCAAAGTGGAGCTTGAGTATAAAATAAAACTGTTTGTACAAGCTTTAATAATTAATAAAAAAAATTCATTAATCATAAATTTAATTATATTTTAAATTTACAAGCTACAAACAACTTTTATAAAATGTTATAGTTTTTAATACTTTTTAATAATTAAAAACTGTCACGAAAAACACTACTTAATACGCAAAGCGCATTCAGTTAAAAGTACCGCGTTATATTTATATCATCGTTATAACTTCCGATTTCAAATTATCAGAGCTGGAAGTGTGTATCAATCGGAACTTCCGACTTTTTGTAGTCGGAATCAAAGCTTTCTGAATATCAAGCATGTTTGATGATATCTAAGATATCAAGACGGTTTGAAACTTTCAATGTGTTAAAGATATTGAGAAAGTTCTCATTGAAGCATTCAACCCATGCATCGGTTAAACGATGAATCATCATTCAATGGATGCATCTATTTCAATGGGTGCCTCATTATTCTAAACCCAATAAAACAGTTAAATAGTGATTATATAAATTTTTCATCTTTTAAATGCTCAATGAAAAATTTAGCCTTTGTAATAAAAATTCACAACCCCAAGTTGCCAAGGTGACTTAAATATCAACAACTAAATAAAATTAAATTAAATATAAAATAAAAATGAAAACAAGTTTTGAATTTGTGCCTGCAATACATCTAACTCCAAATTGGCAACTTCTTCTTCAAAGTTTTTAAGCCTCGCAAGAATCGTGGTTTTTTGTGGTAAATGCGAGATTTTAAAAATAATAAAAAAAATTTGTTGCTGTTAGCATATGGAACACGACGAAACGGAAATCGACAACAAAATTCACGAAAATTTGTCAAATAAGTAGTAACAATAAATTCATGTTCTCGAGATGTTTATTGCCTAGTTCACAACTAGTTCACAATATATCTACATCATAAATGTCAACGCATAGTGACATTTGGCGCCATCTGCAAAAATTGCAGCCAATTTGTATATATATATATATATATATATATATATATATATATATATATATATATATATATATATATATATATAAATTTTAATGATATCAACATTATCGTAAAAGATTATTTGTTTTCTCATATTCTAAATTTTTTTTTTTTACTAAATACCAAACTTTATTAAGAAAAAAGCTTGCTCAGACACTTTACTAACTTTTTTCGGTTTTAAGTACTCTATGAACCCAGGGAGGTGGGAACCCAGGAAGGGCATCAATGTGTTTTTAATTATGATACTGATAATATTAATACTAATCGTAATACTTCAAATTAAAATTTTATTGAAAGTCATATTAAAAAGTTATCATTGGCCATCGGTAGGCTTACTGATGTCTGCATGAAATAAACAAAAACTAATGTATCATTTGTATTATTCAGAATTTTATAAATTATTAATATACTTCTGAATACATAGTATTTATTAAACTTTAACAAATAATGCGTCACTATAACAGTAAACCAGATACTTTCAAGTTAACTGTTTTATAATCTAACAGTGGTATTATAATAAACACATTATTATATCTTATTATATAACAAATATCGTTATTAATGATATTTATTATAATATTATTATATAATAACACTGGTAAAAAATGTAAATTCTGAAAATTTATATTAAATACCTAATACTAATTCATTATTAGTAACTAATTTTTTATCATTAATAAAAAAATAATCTTTTGATCCGTATGTTTTTTTTCCGTTAGCTATAATATAGATCGCACAAGTGAGCAAGGCATTTTAAAAAGGTTAATAAGTGACCGAGACATTTTAAGAATGTTAGTAGGTGAGTAAGGCATTTTAAGAATGTTGGTAAGTGAGCAAGGCATTTTAAGAAGGTAAGTATAGACAAAAGGTTTTTAAAGGTTAGAGAAACATAAAATGCGTTAAGCACTAAACAGTGAATCTTTTGCGTTGAATTTGCCTAAAAACGTTTTATCTATAACTTTAACGAGTTTTTTAGTTGACCATATTAGTGTTTTTATATTTGACCATATTAGTGTTTTACCTCCATTAACTAGTGAGCCATGATTGTCTCCATTAACTAGTGATTGTCTGCAGGTTATAGCAAAGAAGACCTAAATAGTTCTAAAGATTAGAATTATATGTAACAAAAACTAAATAGAACAATTCAACAAGATTAATGAAGAAGGAGAAATGTCTTTAGAAGTTTTTTTAATGTTGTTCTAGTCTTTGCAATTTTACTATACGGAGGACTTTTTTTATAACATGTTAAGAGTAATTACACTTTTTCATCCATAGTTTTATTTCCGCTGAACGCAGCATTTTTTTTGATATAGTCAGATGTAAACCCAATTGTTCCTTTGGTAAAAATGGGAAACTATTTTTCTTGGTGAGATAACGATGGTGACTGTTATGCTTTTTTAGACCTTTATAATAGTCAATCACTTTTAAAAGATTTGGTTTTTCATACGTGATCAGAGCCGACCCCCCCCCCTCCTCACATTCTTTTTTTCTGAAGGATCTTATTTTTTTTTTTTTAAAGAAAATTCTAAATATAGAAGACTTTTTCGAAAATTGACGATTGTGCACCTCCACTTCGAAACCCGTGTCGTCGGCCCTGGTGATTGAAGCAGATTGATGATCTTAAATGACAAGTTTATCGCTTAATATTTAGTATCTTATTTTATATCTGCTTTTTAAAAAAAATGAGTTATTGATACTGTTATTAATCTCAGAGTAATATTTTTTTAATGCATTGAAACCAAAGTAAAAAGTAAATAAGTTGCCGAGAAAACATTATTTGTAAAAATGTTTTCATATGCCGTCTTATAAAGTTTTTATTTTTTAAATCGTTTTATCAGAAAACTCAAAAACGTGGAGATAAAACAAAATATTTCTAACGTCGCGATATGCACAATCCATCACAATTAACTTGCGACCTTTGCCTGCTTTTTAAATTAAAACTTCTTTCATTTTTTTTTAGCTTTTTAAGAGCTTTTCTGCAATTAAATGTTATCCATTGACATTTAATTGTTTTAATTACAAGATTTACCTGACCAATTTATGAAATTATTTCATTCTTTTCGAAAGAGTTGTTTTAACACTATATTTTAATTTCCTCTTAATAATATTAATACTACTATTTTGTGTTTCATAAAGTTTATCGTCTAACTTAGCAAAATGTTATCAAAATGAAACCACCAAACGGTCTAAAAAGTTGACCTATTATTGCAGGAATTGACTCAACGATGTCAAATTCTGCACTACGAGGATAACCTCGTGTACAAAAAAATTATATATGAGTTTAAAGACGACTGGAGAATTTAAAGATTGAGAAGTTTTTTTTATTTTTTTTATTTTTTTATTCAGTGGTATTAGCATTATACTAACGTGTGACGTATTCTTTACTCTACCATTGCCATTACAATCTTGGTTTAAAAGCCTTAAAACTCTGAGTTTTTACTATTTACAGAATTTATGATTTTGTCATCTTCATAATAAATTATTTACAATGTTTTTCAGTTAAGATGTGACCGGACCGGAGCATGGTCCGGAGCACGTGACCGGAGCACGCAGAAATCAAAAGTCTTATCATCTAGCCCCGTTATATTATTTATATATTAAATATAATTTACATACTAAATCATCATCTGTTATATAAAAAAATTATAAACTTAAAAAAATAGTATTAAATTTGAATTTCTTATTTCTTTTTTTTCTTTTTAAATACTTGAAATATAAAAATAAAATTTTAAAGATAAGTAATGAGGTAAAAGTGTTAGCTTTATAAGTGCTATTTAGAAAACGGAGGAAAAAATAAAAGAGA
Source organism: Hydra vulgaris (assembly GCF_038396675.1). Taxonomy (NCBI): domain Eukaryota; kingdom Metazoa; phylum Cnidaria; class Hydrozoa; order Anthoathecata; family Hydridae; genus Hydra; species Hydra vulgaris. The sequence continues at coordinate 42,641,176 of NC_088929.1, forward strand.
ATATTTTATAAATTAAATAGAGTTTGAGATAAAACGTCATAATCAAATGACTGTTTTTTGAAAAATTTGAATTGAAGTTTTAGTTTTACTATTATTTGGAAGAAATTCCACAAATGCGGCTCTCTAAACGTTATTGAGAATTTAGATTTTTCTGATAATTATTCAATGAATGCTTTATTTGATATTTATGATCTATAATAAAGAAAAGGTCTTCATAATATTTGGCATTATATAATATTTTTTTCTGAACATGAATAAAAGAATATTAGAAATGTTTAATTGATAAACATTTACCATTCCAAGAATTCTAATCAGCGGATTGGCACTGATTAGAAGTCTATTAATATTATTAAAAAATTTATTACCATTAAATTAAGCACAAAAACAACTTATTTGTTTTTGTTTTTTTTAAAATGCGCATTAGTTTTGAAGGGGAGTACTTTTAAGCAATGTTACAATAACGAATATAGTTTATATATTATACTTAGGATATTATAATTAGAATAATAGGATTAATTAGAATAATAGAAATAATTAGAATAATAATTCGAATAGTAATTTTGATTAATGGTTCTACCGTTAATATAATATTATACTTAGTTTCCGTGACGAATGTGAAACTCATAATAACAGCACCTGACATTTTAAATTTGACTTTAAAAATCTTAAAAAAAAACTAGTTGTGAAACTGCCTGTGAAATCAACGTGTTTTTGATTTATGCCTAGATTGTGGCGAACACGTGTCTGAAAATAAATGTAGGTGTGCCGACTGCGTATATACTTATACTAGGTTTCGGTAATTATGAAACAGTTAGTAAAAATTATAAAGTCTTATTTGTGTTTTGGTAAATAGTAATAGTTAATTGTTATTGAAACCCTATACTTGACACGTGTTATTCTTTTCGTTTTCGGGAGTTTTTAAACATTCAGCAGAAATTATGCGTAACTTCTTACGGTGTTACTTCCTCTAAACTTAATTTTGCAACATATATTAAAAAAAAAGACTTATTAAATGTTAGAATATTCGCTGCAAAACTTGTCACTTTTGCCTTTAAGAGTTTAAGAAACCAAATTCTTAAAAACAAAGAACTTGAGAAATTGCACAAATGGGTCATGTTTCCAGCTGCATAACTAGCCAACCAATTAAATGATTTGACAACAATGTATATGATTGTCAAAGATTAAATAATGAAACTGTTCTGCTATTATTTGTTATTCTGAAATTTTAAAAATGAAATGTTTAATAAAAACTATATGTATATATATATATATATATATATATATATATATATATATATATATATATATATATATATATATATATATATATATATATATATATATATATATATATATATATATATATATTCGTTATAGAACATTTTTGTCAATAACTTTTCAAATATATATGCTTGAGAAATATATCACAAGCGACACGTAAAAAAACAAAAATGAAATACTTTTTTAGAAACGCAGTTACATAGCAACTCTCTATACATCAGCCAGCAATTGTATTGCAATACAAATTATTTATATGCAAATGGTTTTATGTTGAATTAAAAATAAGATACTCAAAAGTTGCAATAAAACATTAAAAACATTGGATGAAAAGAGGAAGAACATTGTTAATAAATGATACAGTACGGATTTTTTTCAAATGAAGAATCCGCTACTTAAAAGTTTTTTACAAATAGGTGTTTAGCAAAAATGTAAAATGAATATAATTGGTCGCCGGAAAACTCCTCTGAAGAAATAATAATATGAAGCTAAATATAATAAAATGGTTCCATCAGCTTGTACCGAAATCAACAAAAGAAAAGCGGAGTAGAAATGACTCAGATTGTCAAACTCAAGAAAAATTTAATCAAAACGAATTTGCGCCTGAAAAAGAATGTAAAAAAGAAGACACTTTGATTACCCCTCCAACTAATGATATACTTTGTGTATGTAGCGAAAATGAAAATATGACACTGCAAAGTACCAACGAAGTTACTTTAGTTGAACAAACCCTAGAGACTTCTCAGCCAAAGACAGAAATCCCACAAACTTTACTCGACGCCCAAAGTTTAAATATTGAAAACAGTTCCCCAAATAAAAAACATTTAAGTACTAATGTCACAGAAAAAAGTCCAGAAATTATAAATGAACATCTATCTGTGATTTCAGAAAATTCACAAGCGCAATCAAACGTCGCAAGTTCAGAAGTACAACCTAATATTGTAAAAAGTTCTTGGAAATATTTAAGTTCAGTTTTTATTAAAATGAAGACAACAATATTACCTGTTACAAATCAACCTAATACTTTGACTGGACTTCCGGATAGTAATGCCGATTCTTTAACGGATAAAACGGATAAAGTACCTAAAATATTAGATACAATTAATAATTTAGATGTTCAAAATTTAGAAGTTCAAAATCAGTTCAAAACAAGTTTACCAGAAAGCAATCAAGCATGCAATGATTTAGTAGATCAAAATAAACCTGAAATATTGCTTCAAATAAACGGCGACAAATATGACACCTTGTCTAACTCAAAAAGTGTTTCACACACCAATTTAAATGATGTCGCGAAGCTATCGCCAAAAAATAACTTATCAACAATGAGTCTAAAAATTTCAACGGATTCTTTGAATGTCGATTCAGCATCTCGCAACACAGTGCGTTCAATTTTAAAACATAGAAATACTGAAGTAAACACTTATTATAGCATGGAAAAACTAAATGACTTATCACAAGAACATCATTTTCACAACGGGGGTTTGAATGATTCTATAAATGTTGATTTGTCTTCTAGTGGAGGTAGCAGTATTAAGGTAAGATCAATTTTAAAGCGAAGAGATGAAGAAGATACACATTATAGCATGGACAAGTTAAACAATAGATTATCGCCAAGAGAACAAAGGAGAGAGCGCAGGCACTCTTCTGTCACATTTTTGGAACCAGAGAGCGTACATAGGGAAGATTTTTTAGACATGAGATATAAAGAACTCTCGTTAAGTGCAAATCATAAATCAACTGTTATTAATAAAAAGAAAAAGGTTACTGCCAGAAAACACAATATAGGAAAATACTTATGAGCCATTTTGATTCGTTTTAAATAATAGACAGTCAACAATTAGATAATAGTCAGCAATCAATGTTTAGGTAACAGATGAGAATCGATGAGACCAAAAATATGTTACCAAAATAACATTGAGAATGCTTTTTAACTTAAAATTTTAGTTAGTTATATGTACGTTTTTTTAAAAAAAATTGTAAATAGCTTTTCAAATTTAAAAAATGAAACAAAAATGAAACAAAAAGATATACAGCTCTTTATAAGTGTAATGCGCTACTTCTTTAGTATAAAAATGAAGAAAAAAGTGATTACACTTTAGAAATTGTGTTTTTATTATGACGAGGGGTGTAACTCTATTCTACATTAGTTTGCATAAATACAGTATATTTAAATTGATTTATATATATATATATATATATATATATATATATATATATATATATATATATATATATATATATATATATATATATATATATATATATATAATGATAAATAAATACCTTTGTCAGAAATTTTAATAATTTTATTTTAAAGTTATTTTCTAGCAAAAATTAAACTTAAAACTAAACAAACTTTTAAAGTTGTTTTCTAGCAAAAATTTAAAGTTAATTGGAAAACTATTAGTTTACTTTAGTTTTATAGACTAGTTTAAACTAATTAGGAACACTTATTTCAGAGGTGTTTTCATTGTTTTTTGGTGAGTTTGAAACATGAAGCTAACTCTAAATACATTCAAAAATTTCTTTTACTATTCTTTACAAAACTTATATTTATGGATAAATTTCCAACATTATACAATAATTTGTGTCATAAATTTTATTAATTTGGATCCAAGAATTTTTGGTGGTAGTAGCGGGGGTGAGGGGGGGGGGTGAGGGGATATTGAAATATTTTTGTGTTTTATACCACATTTGCGTCTTCTAAAAAAAAAAAGGCACTCAATTTCTAAGACATTTTAGGACTTTCAAATTTTGCTAGGGAGGGGGGGGGGGAGCGGATGCATACCCCCATTCTCCCTGGATCCGTCACCGAATTTGAGAGGTGTACAAGCTTTTACATGGTTATATTTGTATACTTGCATTAAATTTGCCGTATTAACTGCACATTAATGTGGGTCATGCCGTATCATTGCCGTCTCATATAGTTACATTAGTCGACATCAAAAATTTTTGTTTTCTTTTTAATAATTTTTAATATTTCTTGTTTTTTACTCACTATCAATCAATTAGCTTTAAAACCTCATATGTTTTAAAAACAACAATATGAAAGTGAAAGTAAATATTTTTTGAATATTTTAGGTATTTTAGTTCTATCATTATATTATGAAAAGAAATCATTTTTGTTACTATAGCAAAAATGATTTCTTTTCAACTTAGTTTATGTTTTTAGCATTTACGCACGATTATTTGCAACAGTTTTAGGTGACAAAACCCTATGGTCTTTTATATGGCTTTGTATTTTTTTCAATTTATGTAACAGAATTTTAAAACCTATTTATGATCTTCAGAAGATTTCAGTTATAAAGATCTTCAAGTATAAGTTTCTTATTTATTTGTAAATATCGTAAAGTTTAGTCATTTTCAGCTAACACACATACAATGGGTTAACGTATCTCGGCGTTAATTTTTGGCCAAAAATCTATCGGCGCGAATTGTTCGCGCGACTAATAAAAATAAGGGTGGAATGCAAGAAAGGAACGGTTAGCGAAAGATACTATGACCCACGATGAGGAAATTAAAATATCTTTAAATTATGCGAACTTTGTTGTTACGTCATGCTTATATTAATTAATGTTGCGTGATCCATGTTAACTCATCTAATGTTGTTGTTGTTCGTTTATTTCGCACGTGCTTCAAAAGTTTAAAAAAAAATCACTATGTTACCTCCTCTATACACACAGTTTTACATTTGAAATTGATACTTGCATTAATATCTTTCTTTTTAGCTAGAGACTTTGAAAGTTAATTAATATATCTTGAGATTTCTTATTTTTTCTTGTAAAAATTGACATTCTTGATTTTTAAAGTCTTAAAACCTAAAATAATGTAATAAACTTTAAAATCTCTGACTAAATATCATATTTAGTATGTCCATATTTAATATGGAACTAATATGGAACTTAATATGGAATCCATATTTAATATGGAACTTACACACTAAGGACCATTTGCAGAATTTTTTTATAAATGAAGTAAAAGATAAGTATGAGTATGATCTCTAATGTTTTTATGTGACTTTTTGACTAATTTTCAGAAAATTGGCAGCCATTTTTAAAAAATATTTTCTTATTATTTGATTAAGAAAAAAAAAATATCTTTAAGACTTTATATTGAATGTTATAATGTAAATGTTATACAATTTTTTATTTATTTGTCACTTGACATTTAAAAAATTTATTTTTAAATTTTATAGTTGATAAAATATATTTCATTAAAATATTATTTATTAGTAAGTATAAATAGTATATATATAAAACAGTATGAAAAAATGTTTATTCTTAACTTGCAACGAGTGACTGGCTACACATCAGTGTTGTCCGTGTTTAACTGAGAAATGCAATCAGATCATTTTATGAAGTAAGTTTATGTTTATTCTATGTGTTATTAGGATATTTAAACATGCTAAATATTACTTTTTATTTTATTTGGCTGAGGTAAGCCGGCTTTGTTAGAAAAAAAAATGCTTGAAAGTTTTTGAAGTTCCAAGTTTTATCTTTTTATTATTAGATCTTCATAATTGTTTATATTAATTATTATTTTGACTTTTATATTTTTATTTTCTATTTTATTTTGTATTCATGAATTACAATGTTACGTTCATTAAATTTTAAAATTGTCTGGATTTTATTCTGCATTTTTGTATACTTGTATTGTAACTTCATTAAATATTTTTATGAAGGATAAATTTTTTACTTGGTTACATATTATTAACTTATTATTTTTTTACTTGGTTACATATTATTATCTTATTATTAAGTTATTATTAAATTGATAAACATTGCAACAGTCTTATTATCCAAAGACCTCCAGGAATGTAAAGACTGGTACTACTGTGAATAAAAAGTATAAACAGCTACAAAAAAGTATTTTAGGAATTATAATTAGTATATTCAAATGACTATTTAAATATGTTACATTATATAAGTAATGAACTGAAGTGTTCACAAATTTTCTATTTTTACAGATTTAAATGTTTTATATTAATAATTTTTCATACAAATGTTGGTGTATATCTTAAAAAACTGTGTTTCTTTCATTTATATTCATTAATATCCATTTATATGTTGCATGTTCGAAAACAAAAACAGTTTGTAGTTTTAAAGTTGATAAACGTCTGATACAAGGTATCAGATATACTTTGTATGAAGTTACTGTAATCTTATACAAGGTATCAGATTGTTGAAAACCTTGATGTTTGTGTTAAGGTTATCTAAGTAAAGCCACGATCCAAGCAGGATGCGGAGTCCCAAAAGGACTCCAGATTTGTATGTCACAAAAAGATTACTTCAGATATTGTGAATTTCAAAATAGGTATCACAAATGTAATGACTTGCAAGGCTGCTCAGTTTTATGGCTTTTTGTTAAAAGATTTGTGCTGGAAAACATCAAAAAGAATGTACAGGCAACACATTTTTTGGTTTCATTTTATTTCTGAAAATCCTTTTGCATTTTGATTATATCTCAATTTTAGAAATTATATTTGTTCAAATTAATTAATATATATTTTTAGACTTGGATTTTATTTATATCATTTCAAGATATTCTCATAACCTTAATAAAAAGATAAGATTCAAAATACGAAAATGTTTTATTTCTATTAGTTTTTATAAATATTACCTATTATAAAAATATCAATAAGATGAGATCTTTCTTAATGTTATGCTTTTTATTTTATAGTTAATAAATTAAGATGTAGATGTATATAGATAGTAGTTCTATTGGATCAAGGTTAAGTTGGTATATTTGTTTAAGAAAGGTTAGCTGTTTAATCCACAGCATATCTAAAGCTGTTCAACAAGCTATGCAAATTACAGTGTGGATAGATTTATGAAATAGAATTTACAAATTTAATGAAGATAGAACATGTATGATAAATTGATAGGAAAGTAGTAATTTTTTATTTCTATTTTTTAGGTATTGGCAGGCTGTACTCGACATCTTACTTTCTTGCAACGAAATCAAAAGAACCTTCAACTACAAACAATTTAAAATAATTTTCATAGCAGCATTTTCTAAGAAGAATTTTCCCTTTATTTTATTTACTAATTAGATTTACTTACATTTCATAATTTCTTTAAATTATTTTTGGAGATTTTTGTTTAATTTTGGTGTTTTACAAAGTTTTTGGTTAAAAAATTATTTTACATATAGATTTTTATTTTTTTAATAATTAATTTTTATTCAGAAGTACAATTATAATTGTAGTCATCAATGTCATCAATGTGAAAGTATAATCTCAAGATGTTATTAAAACAATGGTAGGATGAGGTACATAAACATACGCTTTTTTTTTCTTATAAGTAAAATTCAAGTTTAGCGCAAAATGCCTGTACCGATAGAAACCACTCGAAAATACTTTTGATATTGATTGGTCTATTAAAATTTAACTATTATTTTTACATGGTTTCCACTGACTATTACTGTGAAAGTGTGATATGTGTGATAAGTGGTAAAGTATGATATCTGTGATCAGTGTGAAAACGCGCGCAAACTGGCAATCCGGAGATTTTTGAACAAAAATTAACGTCGTGTATGTGGAAATATCGCACCCGTTGGCTATATATCTGATGCAAATTCAACATCCAATGTCATGTGTTTAGCAACGATATCAAAATAAAGATAATACCGACGCATCTAAAAAAAGCTTGGGCAGTTAAATCAGTCCAATGTATGTAAAAACAATGCAAAACTTGTTTTTTTTTACAACTTAAACTCAACATTGATACAAAGTATTTAACCCAACGTTGATTTAATAAACACGGATTAACGTTAATTCAATGTATACAAACCAGCGTTGGGAATCTAAAATTGTATAACTTAAAAAAAATCTTTCGTGAACATTAAAGTAAGATTTGCCGAAGGCAAACCAATCGTAATTATTATCCATAAAATCAATGGAATTCTGGATAGTATGTCATATCGCTTTTTAGCTTTGACCATTCCTTATTTTATTTATTTATAGGGAAGCTACGGAAAAAAACACATACTGAAACTTTTGCGTCGCAGTTGAATTGAAGGTTATTTTTGTCATAATATAAAAATAGAAAGGTCATAATAAGAAAATAGAAAGTATCAAAGTGAAATGCAGAAAAACCGGTCATTAAAGAAACACATTATGCTTCATGAACGACCGATATCTTCTATTTTCTTTAAAATCTTTTTTTGAGATTTTAGAAAAATAAATTTCGGAAAATACTGTCGTGTTTATTAGCTTGGGTAACGAGGTGCCTTCGCATTTCATACGCCGCACATTGAGTCAGAAAGGTGAAAAAACGGCAAAAATTATATGATTATCATATATAAACTTTAGGGTGGTAGTCAAAAATTAAATTTTCAGATTTTGTCTGGGACAACCTCTAGTCCTGTTCCTATTGATCTCATGAACTCATGTGCAAAATTTCATAAAAATATTCCTTCATTAAAGGGTGCTACATGCCAACTGATAAAATCACCTGTACGCGATAGAAAAGATAGCCGTGTAAATTAATGTGTTGTTGAATATTATTGAAATCTTTAAATGAATTTTTTTTATCTGTAAATCCATTTTGAACACAAGCAGAAGTCTTTTCAATGAGGTGTATTCTTTATGTTTTTTTGAGAATCTGACCAGTTGTTAAATTTATCAACTAATTAATGTTCTGTATATGAAAAATATTTATAAATTTCCAAATACAGATAAAAAAAACAGAAATTTTACTTCATAGCATTTTTAGAAATTTGTTACATTCAAATAGTTAAATTTTTATAGTGCTTAATTATTAATTACTTAGCTGCAGCCCACTTACTTATTTTTTCTGTCCCAGAATTCCTTATAATTTGCCACCAAACAGCCATTTTGTATGTTTATCCTTATCAGACTACCAAATTAATTATGTTAACTAAAAAAATTTATTTTTAACAATTTTGCAGTGGAATATCTCAATTGTGAAAAGTCAATATACATTTAAGTTGTTATTTTGTAATATAAATTATGTAAACTACTTTGAATTTTATTTTATATAAATTCATATCTCTAAACTCAAAAAAGATACTGAATAATGGATATCACTGAATATATACTAAATGAATAAAATTTTGTAACTTTTGCAATTCACATCATGCTTATTGCATAACTTTATTTGTATTTTTCTAGATTAATAAATATCAGAAAATGTCACAATCAAAACCTGCAACTAGATCTGCAACCGAAATTTCAATCAAGTTCAATGGCACAAATAGACAGAAAATTGGCAGTCAAGTTGAAGCGTAAACATGAGAGACAAGAGGCTATAAAAGCCAGAACAGAACGAGAAAAATTGAGACATGCTGTCAGCAACGGTGAAGCTGTAGTTGAAACATTTGAATCAGATTCAGAAAAAAGTTGCAATGAGAACGTAGATTCTGACCATGACTCAGCAGTGACACCGCAGACAAAACAACCTCGTCCAAAAAATATTGTCAGTCCACAAGTTGCAGCAGCTTTAGATCGAACGAAGATCAGCGACCGAAATGCGGTTTATGCTTTGACTTCATTCTCAGTTGCTGTTGGTCAAAACCCAAGTGAACTAGCTCTGAATCGCTGGTCAATTCGACGCAATAGAATGAAACATAGAGACGAAACAATTTTGAAATTGAAGGAAAGTTTTGGTGAAAATATTAGGGATGTTCCACTCGTAGTGCATTGGGACGGCAAGTTACTCCCTGATATATCAGGAAAACATGAAAAAATAGATCGCTTGCCTATTCTTGTTTCGGGTCAAGGTGTAAAACGTCTATTGAAGCTCCCAAATGGCACTGGAGAGGCAATGGCAAATGCAGTTGTAACAGCAATCAACGACTGGAATCTTGCAGAGAATATAAAAGCCATGTCTTTTGACACTACAGCCAGTAATTCTGGGATTCGCTCTGGTACAGCAGTTCTTATTGAACAAAAGATGAATAAAGAGCTGCTCCATCTTGCATGTCGGCACCATATTTTTGAAGTTGTTCTTGGAGATGTGTTTAACTCATTAGCTGGACCATCTACTGGACCAGACATTTTGATGTTTAAAAGGTTTCAAACAGCATGGCCATCAATCGTTCGGTATATCAGATCCTGAAACAGCTTTAGTTTTTAGCAGCAACAGAGAAATAATGAAAGAAGCTATTGATTTCATTCAGAACTGCTTGCTGACAGAGAACCAGCCTCGTGATGATTATAGGGAACTTTTAGAACTGTTTTTGATCTACCTGGGTCATATTCCTCCTCGCGGGGTTCATTTTATGGCCCCTGGGGCTATGCATCGGGCCAGATGGATGGCCAAGGCTATTTATTCAATCAAAATTTTTCTCTTCAGATCCCAGTTTCGCATGACGAAGCGTGAAATAAATTTATCACGTTTCTTGAATATTTTTGTCTGTTTTGCCTCAACTCATGGTTTACTGCTTCGCTGTCCATTCAAGCTCCACTGAATGATCTCATGTGCCTTAAACGACTCACACAATTCAGGACAATAAATTTAAATGTTGCGAATGTAGCGATAAAGGCATTGTCTCGTCATATGTGGTACCTCAGTGAGGAACTGATTGCCTTTAGCTTTTTTGATGATCGTATTGATGCAGCTACAAAATACAAGATGGTAAATGCAATGAAAACAAAAACTGGAAATGGAAATCCTGCAAAACGTGTTCAACTACGTGAAAACAACATTTCATCATCAGAGCTTGCTGATTTCATTAACTCGAACACCATGAGGTTTTTTGTTATACTGGGCATCTCAACTTCTTGGCTCGAATTGGATTCATCTTTGTGGAACGAGGACCAAGTTTTTATTGCAGCTAAGCATTTTGTAGCCGGTTTGAGCGTTGTGAATGACAGAGCAGAGAGAGGAGTTGCTCTTATCCAAGACTTTAACCAAATTCTAACAAAAGATGAAGGACAAAAGCAAGCACTTCTCCAGGTTGTGTCTCAGCATCGAAAACAGTTTCCAGATGCCAAGAAATCCACTGTTGTTAAACAGGACTAAATAGTCGTTTTTCCATTCAAAACAAAATGAAAAACTAAAATGATATTGAAATTATAGTTAATTTTTCATGGTTTTCAATGTTCAATACTTTGTTATTTAAAAACTTTTGAATTAAAATAGTTTATATAAAAATTTTTTTTTAAAGTGCTAACAGCCATTAGCGTCAACCTTAGTGAAACTTTCAACCCTGTGTGGCACCCCTTAATGATGAAATATCCTTCTCAAATTTTGCACATAAGTTTGTTATGCTAAAAGGAACAAAAAAAGAGGTTGTCCCATCAATTTACTTTGAAAAAGTTTTTTGAGCACCACCCTAATAAACTTGTGATACATCAATGCTATCATATTTTGGGTCAAAAAAATTTAAATTAGCTATTGAAAATAATTTTTACGATTACCTATGACGCGTACAACGCGCGCTTACGCGTGTAAGTGTCATTTACGCGCGCAAAATATGATTTAAATAAAAAAATCGGATTCCCTGATCCAAAATACCATATAAAAGAACACCACATATTTTTTAATGTAAATTTTTCTAGTGCCTAAGGCTCGTACTATACATGCGTACACGTGTTAGAGTCTTACGCGCACAAAGTCTGACTTTAAAAGAATTTAAAAAAATATTTAATTATTTTAATTAGTAAATGTTTTGGTTTAAAGAATTTAAAAAAATTAAATTCTTTAAACCAAAACATTTACTAATTAAAAAGAAAAATTGAATTCAAAAAATCTTTTATTATTATAATAATATTAAATATATTAAATACAAAATATATATTTATCTTATCTAATTTTTCATTCAAGAAACAAAAAAAGAATACTCAATATTAATAAAAAAAAGCTTTATTTCATTATTACAGCATTAAAAAAATAAATTTTCAGGGGTAAGCGTTTTTTTCATTTTCAACTATAAATTTTTTGAAACAAATGTTTGATATTACAGGATTTTTTAATCAACAGGTATTGGTACTAGTTTTTCATAACATTCTTTCTAGATATCTTGGCTGTATGGTTTAATCTAGCTTTTCAAGTTTCCTTATTTAAAGCCTCTTGCGATTCTTCAGAGTGGTAACCAATTGGCAGTTCTAATGCCTCAGATATCTGCACACCATGTTCTAAAAGTTTATGTGCAGTTGAGGGAATCACACCAGCAATAGTTTTTGAGTATAAGAGCTGTAGTTTGATAGCATTACTGGCCAAAACTTTCAGAGCTCAACTCATAACAGGAGCATACTGATATTAGATTTGTCTTCAATATAATAATTACATCTACTGCCACTCCCGTTATATCAGCGAAATTTTCAGCATTTTCAAATGCCCTTCTAGCAGTGTTTCCATCGTTAGTGTTAGCGAAATCCTATTTGGGCATATCAACTATAAAACTTAGCTCCTCTCTGAACCTCAGTTGAATATTCCTTTTTCTACTTTTTACTGATGCTTTTTCAGCAGGGGATTTGGAAAGTATTTTTTTAATTTTAACTCATATCCTATAAAATATATTTAAATATAAAAAATAGCAAAATAAAAAAATTACAAAATTTAAAAGATCTGAGCCAGTAATGCAGAATAGAATTTTTTTTTTTTTAAACATCTTCGCCTCCAACAAAGCTGCAAACAGTCACTAATTAAAGTTGGAAGTTACTGAAAGAGAAAAGAGGAAGACTGTAGAGCAAGATAACGATTGACGGACGACTTATAGAATTGCAAATTAAATGAATCAGGAAAACAAGATGAAGGAAGCGAATTCCGAAGAACTGATGTTCGAGGAAAAAAACTAGACAAATAAGCGTTTTTGGAGCACTTAGGAACAGTCACAGAAAAAGGATGACACTTAATTGAATGACGAGTAACACGAGAATAAATTTTAGTAGATGGCACAAGAGACGCTAGCTTTTTACAGCAGTGCCCATAATAGTATTTGTAGAAAAGTGAAAAAGAAGCAAAATTACGACGGTGTGATAATGGTTGGAGGTTGGCTGCAAGAGCAGGTCCAACTATGTTTACAATGCGTTTTTGCACCTTGTCTAAAAGAGGAAGGGCATCGTTGGAAGATGCGTCCCAGATATGGCAACAGTATTCCATACAAGGCCGGATTTGAGATTTATAGAGACAGAGAATAGAATCCGAAGTAAGAAAGTGAAAAGCTCGATAAAGCAATGCAACCTTAGTAGATGCTAATTTTGCAACTGATTTGATATATGATTTCCAAGAAAGATTAGAAGTAAGAGTTAATCCTAGAAGATGAAGAGTAGATGACTCATCGAGTACATCACCGTTCATAAATAAAGGAAGATCTAAATTATTGCGATAAATATTGGCTGAAAAAAATTGAGTTTTATCTGTATTGAGGTTCACCAGCCACTGTGAGCCCCATGCTGTAGCAGAAATGAGATCCTTTTCAAGCTCAAATTCCCCCTCTAAGCAATCAGAGAGTGTTGGTTTCTTATCATGACAAGAATAAATGGTAGTATCACCAGCAAACAATGCCACCTTAGATGTGAGAATATCTGGCAGATCATTGATATAAATTAAAAAGAGTATAGGGTCAAGGATAGAACCTTGAGGAACCCCTGAAGTTACAGAATAAGAAGAGTGCTGTCCATCGAGGACAAATTTTATGCTACGATTGGAGAGGAAGGATTCATTAATCTTAAAGGTGTTGCCAGATGCATCATAAGAAAAAAGCTTATGGAGAAGACCAGCATGCCAAACTTTATCAAAAGCTTTTGAAATGTCAAGAGCGATGGCCTTAAACTCTCCACCTTTATTTAATGCACAATAAAACCTATCAGTTATTACTGTTAGCAAATCAGCTGTAGAACAAGAAGATCGAAATCCATATTGAAGGTCAGAAAGTAAGCTATTAGATTCAAGATGAAAAATTAAGTGTTTGTTAGTTAAAGATTCAAAAACCTTGCTTATGATAGGAAGAAGACTTATGGAACGGTAGTTAGACGAATCATATCGCTCTCTAGAATTTTTGAAGATAGGAATAACGGATGCCGCTTTCCAGCAGGCTGGAAAACAAGACTCTGATAAGCACTTGTTGAATAGTTTTCAGAGTATAGACGACAGCTCCGGAGAACACTTCTGCAAGACAATAACAGGTATGTTGTTCGGGCCACAAGTTTTTCATCTAGAAGAGTCTAGGCAGGAAATCACTTTAGATACAGAAGCTGGAGTGATACGAATGTCAAGCAATGAATCAACCTGTTTGTTGGCAATATCAGATAGAACGCAACTAGTGGAATCAAGAGACGATATTGATGAAAAGTTTTTAGCAAACCATTCAGCTTTGTCTTTAGGTGAGGTGACAAAGTCTGAAATATACAAGAGAGGTGGAATTAAAAATTTGCCCTTATTATTGATACTATTACAGATTCTCCAGAAGTCACGAGAACCTAATTTTTGAGATGAGATACGAAATTTCATAACCTGAGTATAACAGGCTTTGATGTTAGACAAAACTTGAGTGAAGAAAGAGTGAGGCTTGACCTGGAATCGTCGAAAGGGAATAAAAGATTTCATGCCAGCCTGAGTCCACGAAGTTATGTAAGATGCGCATTTGTCAACAGGAAGAAAAAAAATTTCTACCCAAGGGCCATCACGAAGAAAATCACGGAAAGAATCCCAGTCAGCTTTACTGTAGTTGTAAGAGGTACAATAATAGGAGGATTCAGGTGATGAAGAAGAATGAGATAATAGTTTTAGAGAGTTCAAACAGTGATCAGAAGCACCTAAGGGTGAATGTGGAGAAACTGAGCACTGACTAGGATCAGAAACAAGACATAAGTCGAGTTGAGAAGGTAAGTGATTCGGGTTGTCAAGAAAGCGTGTTGGAAAGTTAACTATTTGAGTTAGGGATTGTGAAAGGCAAAATGTGGGCTTTAAAGCCTGCAGAGTCACTGAAACTAGAGCCAAGCCATTCAGAGTGGTGAGCATTAAAGTCACCAACAACAACTATATTAGCCGATGGATAAAGAGAGAGGGCTTGGTCAATATGATCAGAAATAACATTAAAAAGAGTGCAGCCTTGAGATGAAGAAGAGCGATATAGAACAAAGAGAAAGGCAATAGAGTGAAGTGGTACTAAACGAAAGCACATGAAAGAATAGTCTGTGGATTCAAACCTAGTTTTACGACAAATGGGTGAATTCTTACGAATGTAAATGCCCAGGCCAAGCATGTGACTATTGGAGTCATTACGAATTAAGGTAAGATAACCATCAACCTAAGATTGCAAGATGAGACAGCTGAACTCAAATTAGTCTCACAAAGAGCAAGTAGGTCTGGTGAACTTTGCAAGAGATAAGACTTAACAGAGGAAAATTTTCTTCGAAGACTACGAATATTAGTGAATGATAGGTTTAGAGAACTTGGTGATGATGATGGTTTTTTGTGTTTTATAGTTTTTGGTACTTTGTTCATTTTTTAATTAGATTGAAGAACTTGACTCAAAGCATAGATAGTACTCAGAACACTGTTTAATAGCCCAAGCAATTGCCTCATTACTACTAGCAAACCCTAAGCCGTTACAAAGGGCTCCAAATGTGGCCTCCACAATCCACACCAAAAGTACAAACAGGGACATCATCCATGCGCAACATGACATTGTTAATACTTTGATATTTTTCAGCTGTTGATGGAATTAGCCTCTCTGAGAGCTACCACAAAGTTCGGGAAACCTGAACTTTGTGGTAGCTCTCGGTAACCATAAAACTGAGTTTTAGAGCTGTACCTTTATTAGGAGATAATAGAATGAGTTGCCTAGTCATAAAAACAGAGACAAAAGCAAAACCCATGCATTGAGTTAAAAAGATCCAGCATTCAACATCCTAAATTGGAAACAATGTATTAAAAATACATCTGCGCCAGCCTAATAGATGAAGAAGGGGTGCGAAGCTGGTCAACAGATAGAATCTGTTTACCCTTTAAGTTTTGCCTAGGAGGCCTTATACAAGACTTCTATTTTTATCGAGACACCATCTCTAGCCTTTACTCAACCAAGAGCCCCAAGGCAGGGGGTGTTTTAAGTCGGAGTTGGCATCTCCTAGCCTTTGCCTAAATAGGCGTATCCTACAAGGCAGCAGGAAATGAAGCAGATTGTACTGGGTTACATGTTACCAGTAGCAGGATAACCTGACCTGACTAAAAAGAAAAAATAAAAAAAAAATAAAAAAATCTATTTTGAGCTTAAAAGTGATAGTCGTATCTGGTTTGCCTTCCTCTTCCTTCTAACTTTACTTCAAACTTGACTAGTCTATTCATTTCCAAAAACCACCTTTAAAGTGAAGTAGATCTTTAAACTTTCCCCCAATTGAGTCTTGGCATTTCGTAAAAATTAATATCCTAGTCAGAGTATGATTAAACATACCCTGCAGAGGAGTTGAAGCAGATGTTTCTGTCACCATTAAACCTTCAGAATAAAATTTTTTTCTCTCATTCTTAATTTCATGAAGTGAAGGATAAATACCTGCATTTTACATTTGAACTTCTAATAATTTGATACTGTTCATCAGAAAGGTCACACTGAATTTTTAAGCTCAAGGCACCTTCAGTTATCACTTTTATCGGAAAATTTATCTCCGTAATTTTAACCTTTTCAGACTTTGTAGCACTTTTCATTAGAACAACGAAGTCTTTTTTGTTAGGATCTCTAGTGGCTTTTTTTATTAAAACTCATACCAATGCTTAGACGGATGTTCAGCCAATTTGGCAACCCTAAACAAGACAATATTTAATATTTAAGATTGTAAAATATTTTTTAAACTAGGTTAAATTTAATTGATTTATTATTACCTTAGGTCTTCTGCTTCTATCACCTAAATCTTCCCAGTACTTGCACTTTCTACCTGGGCCTGCTGCAAAGTTTTTTTTGTCAACAGTTACATCTTTGTTCAACCAAGTTTGCTCGTGTTCTAAAAGTCTAGAGAAGGATCTTGAATGTTTCCGCAATTTTGATCGGAATTTACATTTAAATATTATTAGAGTTTTCTTTAGATTTATCATTTCAGGTTTGCCTATACTTTCATAGTAGAGACCCTCTAGTCTACAAAAATCACGTAGAAGAGCCTCAAGTAAATTATCATGATTAATTCCTAGTTTTTGAATTATAGGAACTAAATGTATTTTTTTCATGTTGAATGTAAGCAATCAACTATTGTTAGTTATTTTATACGCAAGTTTTAATTTTAAAACATGCACTATGCCATCCAATGTTGCATATTTTGGTTTTTGAGGTTTGATAATTAGCACCATCTGCTTGAGCATGAGTTTTTTTACAAGTAGGAACTAAATGTATTCTTTGTGAGATGAATGTAAGCAATGAACTATTGTTCGCTACTTTATCACGGTCGTTTAAGAACGGCAAGTTATTAAACGCAAGCGCATTAAAACTTTCAAAAGTTTAGATTTTAATGATGGCTACGGTCTTTAGTTACAAAAATATTTATTTAATAACAACCATATATTTATAATTTAAGGTATTAATAAATATCTAAATCTATAATTGTCTGTTCATTGAAGGAAGTTGCAAATTTATTATCATGGGATGAGAAATTAATGTAGATATTTCATCAATATTTTTTTGAAAGCTTTCAAGCTCATTAATGAATGTTTGTGATTTTTGCTTCACTTGATTATTACCAGTATTAACAGCTAAAGATACTTTTGTGCAGTTTTTTTCTTGAGTTAAAAGAAATGATCGTAACTTATGAACATGCTTGCAAAGAATTACGATGTCATTACAATTACACCTATATAAATGCTGACAAAAACCATTACAGGCAGGATTTAGACATGATTCTAAACACAAACTTTCCTTACAAGTGTCGGTTATAATGTCAACATTGTATGTTACATCTTTTGATTGACTCTTAACTGTGTACTGAGTTAATGAACATTTAATAATACATTTATCTGAAATCAACATTCCTTTTTCATGTCTTTTTTTGTACTTTTTTAAGAGAGATATTGTTCCAAGATAAATGGTGTCTCTTTTGTGGCATCTTTCTCGATTGTTAAAAGAAAATTGATTAAATCGTCTAATCTTTTATTAGGTCGTCTTTCCATATAAACTGTTTTCAATTTGTTATGAAATGACTCACACAACATATTAGTATCAGTGTCAGCATGTTGAATGTTGCGATAACAAGAAGCCCATTTTATATGTCGAGGAGCATTGTATGTAACAAAGTAACTAATGAAGTTAGGACATTTATGTTCATATGCCTTTACAAAACCATTCATAGTTGATAAAAAAACATCAGGGTTTTTTTCGTCAATGGTTGTCTCTAAGATCCTATAAACTTCTTCTTGTAAATTAGATGGACCAACTAAAGGAAATTTATTGCGCCATGCAAGTTTTACATGCCATTTGCATAGCAAGTGGCGCACATCTCCAAAAACATTATTAAAAGAATTCCAGCCCGACAAATCATCATCTGTCATAACAGCATTAATTTTTACAGAATGATTGCATCTCCTTTTTATTTCCTCTAAGAATGGTGTTATGGTTTGTTCATCTGCATGGTTAGAAATAAGAAAAGCAACTGGATAACCCCTTTTAAAATCATCTCGAACTAGTAAAGTTACAAGAGGAAATGCATACTGATTGGTGCAGTGTGTAGCATCAATACAAACAGTTTGTGATGAATGCTTTTTAAACATTGATAGTTGATGCTTTGTTTGTATACCAACCACAAAGGAATCCTTATTAAGTTCAATGTCGGCATACACCTTTGGGCCGATAACTGTTTGCTGTCCTTGTGGCTTATAAACCAGAATGCTGTTAAAATCTTCAGACTTCAACTTTTGAACAAGTAAAAAAGTTGAAATGCTATCATCAGGGTGAAGCCGACATCCCTTTTTTACTGCTCTGTTAATATCAGAAATATTCTTTTTTGTAAGAAGATGTGATTTAGTTAAAACAGCATCTTTATCATTTATATTTTGTCTGTCTCCAAAACTTTCCCTAAGATCACGATAAACCGTATTTACAGGTACACCTAATGATAATTTAGCAGAAATATTTTTTTTAATATTACCTGGAATAGGTTGATACATGGTATTTGTAATACTAACACTGTGGTTATGAGTTTTGATATACTGCATATTTGTGACACCATTTTTGTTTACTGTGACAATCATTATGGCAGGGCAGAAGGCACCTGATTTAACACTCCCTCTGGGAAAATGTACCTTCATGACATTCCTCTATGTGTTTAATAGGTTTGACTTTTTGAAAAAATACTTGGCTGCAGTCTTGATAGTGACATGGAGTTCTTTTATCTTTGGATTGATCATCTCTAAAAATGGTTTTATGTACCTGTAAAGCATGTCTTTTCATATTATCTTATCTTGTAAATGACATCATACCTGTAAAGCATGTCTTTTCATATTATCTTTTCTTGTAAATGACATCATACCAGTAAAGCATGTCTTTTCATATTATCTTTTCTTGTAAATGACATCATACCTGTAAAGCATGTCTTTTCATATTATCTTATCTTGTAAATGACATCATACAAGCAGAACACATAAAACTAAAAACAGCAATTTTTAATTAAGTCCTTATACACTTTAGTTACTTATTGACATCAATTAAGTATTTTACCCGGGTTTTTTTAACTGAATTTCTGTTAAACTATTCAATGGATCGATTGATGACGATGCTGAAAAAAAAAATGTCATTTTTGTTTTTAATTCACCACAGAAAACCACTAAAAAGTTTCATATTATCAACAAAATGGTTCTTTTAACTATTTGATTTTGAAAAGGGGCGATTTACTCTCATATGAAAAAAATCCTTGAAAGCGGAGATTTATTGTTTAAAAAAACTTGACAAAAGTAAAACTTACTCTTATATCAAAAACTTTAAAAAGGGGAGAATTATTCTCATATGAAAAAAATCCTTAAGAGAGGAGATTTACTCTTTCAAATAAAACTTGACAAAAGTAAATATTACTCTAACAACAAAAACTTTGCAAAAGGGGAGAATTACTCTTCCACATCGCCAAATAGGTTAATTTTATTAATAAAATGATTCTCTTTAATAACTTAATTTTGAAAAGGGGAGAATTACTCTCATATAAAAAAATCTTTAAAAGAGAAGATTATTGTTTTAAAAATAACCTGATAAAAGTAAAACTTACTCTTAAAACAAAAACTTTAACAAGGGGAGAATTACTCTTACCACAGACCACCACCAAAAAGGTTCATCTTATCAATGCAATTATTCTTTTTAACTATTTAATTTTGAAAAGGGGAGAATTACTCTCATATGAAAAAAATCCTTAAAATATGAGGTTTATTGTTTCAAATAAAACTTGACAAAAGTAAAACTTACACTTTTAACAAAAACTTTAAAAAGGGGAGAATTGTTCTTCCACAAAAAACCACCAAAAAAATTCATTTTATCATTAAAATGGTTCTTTTTAATAATTTAGTTTTGAAAAGGGGATAGTTACTCTCATATAAAAAAATTCTTAATTGAAGGATTTTTTTTTAGCTTATAAGAGGAGATTTACTTTTTAATGGGACTTACTCCCACTATCGATATTACATAACAACTCAAAAAACTAAAAACCCTACCTTCATAAGGGTTTATTTCTGCAGCATTAACAAATGATAATTTATCACTAAGCTTGTTAAACATTTAATTGTTTAATTTCTCAATAAGTTTATTTACTTTAACAACACCAAAAATTCAAAAACTTTACTATTCACGACAAATTTTCACGACTAAAACATGCGACAAACTTTATGCAGGTGACGTAAACATTAGCACAGGCTAATGTTTACGTCGGGAGTATTTCTCCCCTACGTAAAATTCGTTGCAAAGTGCAAACAACAGGCAGGTTTTTTTATAATAATTTTTTTACTTTTTACTGTTTTCTAATGTGTTTGTTGAAATTATTTATCATTTTAGTAAGATTCTAGTTAAATAATAAAGATTTAATATGGGAAACCTTCAAAATAACAAAAGAAAGTCATCAAGAAAGGTTGTTGGTGGTTATAAAAAACCTGTAAATATTGTAAATAATAAATGTGGTATCAATGGAAATTAAAAAAATGTAAATATTGAAAATATCACTAAAAAAAAATTTACCATTAAACCAGCTGAACATTCTGGAAGTAGTGATGATAATTTTTTATTTATAAATTTCAAAATACTTATGGAAATGATAGCAGTAGGAAACAAGTGTCAAGAATGTGGGGAAGCTAATGTCACAATATCTAATAGTTTGGGTGATAGAAAGGGATTTTCTCATAAAATTGTTTACTTTTGTGGATCAGGTGCTATTGACATATTTCAGCAATCTGTAAGTCGAAATAAACTAGTTTATAATGAGTATCTTGGAGATGGAGACACAGCTTCTTACAAAGAAGTTGTTAACTCCAAACCCTACGAAGCACAATTTGGTATTACACCTGTTAAACTTGAATGTATTGGAAATGTAAACAAACGAATAGGTTCTCCACTTAGGACACTAGTACAAGAATATAAAAATACCTCTACACCATTTGGTGGAAAAGGAAAATTGGCAAACAATTCCATTAATTCAATAACAAATTATTATGGTATTGCCATTTGAAGAAGTCTAAAATTAAATTGCACTAACAATGAAAAAATTTACACAATGAAAAAGTGGATAGGTGCTATCTTTCATCATTGTACCAACTTTTCTAACTTAGAAAAGCGCCACATGTTTTGTCCACCAGGAGAAGAATCATGGTGTAGTTACAAAAATAAAAAACTAAAAAAACACAAAGAGAGGATTAATTTACCAGAGTGGATGTTTCCTATCTTGTCAAAGATTTTCCAAGATCTTTAAATTGATGACCTTCTTCGCAAGTGCATCCATGGGGAAACTCAAAATGCTAACGAGTCTCTGAATAGTATTATCTGGATGAAATGTCCTTAGCAAGTCTTTGTATAAAGATCAATTCTACAGTTAGGTGTAGATAGTGCTATTCTTCAATTTAGCAATGGTCAATTTAGACTTGTTATAGTGTATGAAAAACTTGGAATACAGACCGGTGTCTGTTTTAATATTATATCTGAAAAAATGAACCGACGCAGCATCCAAAATTTACTTATTAAAACATCAGATAAGACTAAAGCAAAAAGAAAAAAACTAAAAGCCATCAAGAAGAGTTTATTGAATAAAGACTTATATTAAGAGGGAGGAGAAACATATTTAAAAGGAGGATTTTAGTTTAAAAAACAATTTTTTTTTCTTGTTTTTTGATTTTCTACCATACCGTTTTTCAAGAAAATTATCTCACGAAAAACATCATACCTTTTCAATTAATAGTGACAAATACTTAAAATTTTCAGGGCTTATTCATCCAGTGTACTGCTAGTGCCTGAGTTTCAAATAAATTTATTTTTGTAAGTCGTGGTTAGGAAACTAAGATTGGTTGATTAGAAGCATAACTTTTAGTAGAAACGAACTTTTTTAATAAAAAAAACTCACGCACAAGATACAGGTAGCACGAAAAAGTATACCAAGTTTGAAAGTAAAATAAGCTTTTACTCATGAGTAATTGTGTTTCTAGTAAACTCTATTTTTTGGGGTTATTTTGACTTTTATAGGCCTCTATGTGATCATCAATATATTTTTGGAGTTCGAAAATATATATTTTTTTACACATTCTGAACCTACTTTTAAAAAAGTTAATGCTTCATGAATAAAAAAAACCTTTTTTTAATTACATAGGAACCACCTTAAATAAAAACTTTTGATAAATATTACAATTGCGTTAAATACAAAATATTATTATTCAAATATTAATATTATTAAAAAAATGTTATTATTCGTAAACTTTAATTTGCATTATTTATTTATAAATTCTGTATAAAGAGCTACATTTTAATTTCTGAAATACAGAATATGATTTCTCGCCATAAATCTGGGTACGAAAAACGAAAATAGCGACAAAAAAGAAATAAAGAAAGTTCTAAAGGTATGAGAACACTAGAAAACTTGGGGTTTAAAATTTCTTCAAAAACACAGAACGATGACCTATTTTAAAGTTGAACTGCAAAAAAGTCCGTCAACATGTTTTAAATGAGATTTCCGCGCAATCTGATATTTCGACACTTTCTTTGAATATCGACTGTGATATTGATACATAGATATTGGAGTGGTAAAAGTAAATGTAACACCAAAAGAGGTAGAAGATGCCATTCTAAGAGGTCCAGAACCACACCCAACAACATTCCCTCTAGATAAACACGGTTGTCAATTCCCTACCTATTTATTCGTTTAAAAAAATAAAGAATTAGTTCCTCGTGATTGGTTAGTTTGGAGCAAATCTAAAAATGCTTTGTTTTGTTTTCCTTGTCGTTTATTCTATAAATTTCATGAGCAAAGATCAATTATTGCTACAGAAAATGGTTGGCAGGTTAATAGAGGGTACAAAAAATTATATGACAGAATACCTGACCATGAAAAATCTAGTAATCATAAATCTTGTTATATCCATTGGCGAAATTTAGAAAAAAATATTAATAAACATGCCACAATTGATTGCTATATAGTATAACAAATACAAAATAAGACACAAAAATGGAAAGATTTATTAAAACTATTATTAAATGTAATTTTGTTTCTTGCTGAGCGTGGATTGGCCTTTAGAGGTGTTACTCATTTGATTGGAGATTCGAACAATGGAAATTCTCTAAGATTATTAGAACTTTTAAGTCATTACGATCCGCTTTTAAAAGAACATTTAAAAAACGTAAAGCAGACACAAATCGAAAAGCAGAGATTGCAAGTACATTACTTATCGCCAGACATTCAAAATGAATTCATATTATGCTGTGCAGATTACTTGAGAACTTGTATTTTAAAGGAAAGAGAAACTATGAAGTATTATTTCCTTATTGTAGACGCAACACCCGATTCTGCGCATATAGAATAAACTACATTCATTTTACGGTACGTTACTATTAAGTCCAACAAATTCGAAATTATGGAAAGATTTCTTGCATTTGTTGACTGCAATAAGAAGACTGGAGTAGATGTTGCTAATTTAATTCTTGAAACGCTACAAAGGTATAATATTCCTATAAGTGACTGTCGCGCACAAGGATATGATAACGGATTTAACATGAGTGGATCATATAAAGGTGCACAAGCTCGCATTTTGCAAATTAATCCATTGGCAATTTTTTCTCCTTGTGCATGTCATAGTTTAAATTTATGTGGCGTTTATGTAGCAGAATCTTGTATTTATGTTGTAAGATTTTTCGGCACTATACAAAAATTATAAAATATATTTAGTAGTAGCCCACAAAGATGAGAAATATTATAAAATATTACTGGATATTCTTTGCACACTATGTCAAATACGCGGTGGTCTGCAAGAATTGAAAGTGTTAAGCCATTTGCTGAAAAAATTAATGAAATTAAAATAGCAACAAACGCTGTTTTGGAATTAAACTTAACGTCAGAAACTCGATCAGGTCTTATTAAAATAAAACAATATATGGAATCTTTTGAATGCTTAGTACCGGCAAAAATATGGCACAAAGTTCTTGCTGCTATAAACTAAAGAAGTACTGTTTTACAAGTCGCAATGTAACAATTGATGTAGAAATAACCAATTTGTTGAGTCTTCTTGTTGAATTAAATACGATAAGAGATAGTTGGGATACTATTCTAAATGAATGTAGATGTTGGGCACATCTTTACAGATAAACAATTTTCGAGGAAAAAATATACTAAAAGAAAAAAAACAACACACGAGTTGATAAGGACACCGGCAGAAGAATTTAGAATTAATGTTTTCAATGTTTTCATGGATAGCATTATTGGAAATATGACAAGAAGATTTAATGCAGCAAAAGAAATAGATTCTTTATTCAATGTATTATGGTTGTTCCGTGACTTAAAAGATCAAGAAATACAAAGTAAGTGTGGAAAGTTGCAAAAAATGTATGAAAGTAATATGATCATCTTAGAGATGATCATCTTAGAGATGAAATACTACATTTAAAATCAATTTATGATGCCAATATACAAAATATTTCTCTTCAGCCCGTTGAATTGTTAAATGAAATTAAAAAACACAAACTGGATGTGTTGTTTCCAAACACTATAGTTGCAATAAGACTATTTTGCACAATTCCAGTGACAGTTGCCCAAGCAAAAAGATCTTTTAGCATGTTGAGAAGAATAAAAAACTTATTACGATCAACAATGACACAAAATCGTTTAAACGACTTAGGACATTAATCTATTGAAGCCGAAATGGCTATGAAAGTTAATTTTAAAGAAGTTATTAATTTGTTTGCGAGTCGAAAGGCTCGCAAAGCTCTATTATGAAACAGTGTTAAACATTGTTTTTTATACACTTTTTCCTAATTTTAACTTTTAAAAGATTTAAATAGTTTTGACTTTTAAAAGATTTGATTAATTTTCATTTTTAATTTTCAATGACCAGAGTACGCTTTCTGGTCCTGGGTATATGATTGATCATATTGAGGGCCCGTTAAAAAAATTTCCCCAGGGCCCGAAATTTCTCTCGGCGGCTATGCGAACAACATACCTGTTATTTTCTTGCAGAAGTGTTCTCCGGAGCTGTCGTCTATACTCTGAAAACTATTCAACAAGTGCTCATCAGAGTCTTGTTTTCCAGCCTGCTGGAAAGCGGCATCTGTTATCTCTACCTTCAAAAATTCTGGAGAGCGACCTGATTCGTCTAACTACTGTCCCATTAGTCTTCTTACAATCATAAGCAAGGTTTTTGAATTTTAATTAACAAACACTTAATTTCTCATGTTGAATCAAATAGCTTACTTTTTTCAGCAAATGGCTTAACACTTTCAATTCTTGCAGACCACCGCGTATTTGACATAGTGTGCAAAGAATATCCAGTAATATTTTATAATATTTCTCATCTTTGTGGGCTACTACTAAATATATTTTATAATTTTTGTATAGTGCCGAAAAATCTTACAACATAAATACAAGATTCTGCTACATAAACGCCACATAAATTTAAACTATGACATGCACAAGGAGAAAAAATTGCCAATGGATTAATTTGCAAAATGCGAGCTTGTGCACCTTTATATGATCCACTCATGTTAAATCCGTTATCATATCCTTGTGCGCGACAGTCACTTATAGGAATATTATACCTTTGTAGCGTTTCAAGAATTAAATTAGCAACATCTACTCCAGTCTTCTTATTGCAGTCAACAAATGCAAGAAATCTTTCCATAATTTCGAATTTGTTGGACTTAATAGTAACGTACCGTAAAATGAATGTAGTTTATTCTATATGCGCAGAATCGGGTGTTGCGTCTACAATAAGGAAATAATACTTCATAGTTTCTCTTTCCTTTAAAATACAAGTTCTCAAGTAATCTGCACAGCATAATATGAATTCATTTTGAATGTCTGGCGATAAGTAATGTACTTGCAATCTCTGCTTTTCGATTTGTGTCTGCTTTACGTTTTTTAAATGTTCTTTTAAAAGCGGATCGTAATGACTTAAAAGTTCTAATAATCTTAGAGAATTTCCATTGTTCGAATCTCCAATCAAATGAGTAACACCTCTAAAGGCCAATCCACGCTCAGCAAGAAACAAAATTACATTTAATAATAGTTTTAATAAATCTTTCCATTTTTGTGTCTTATTTTGTATTTGTTATACTATATAGCAATCAATTGTGGCATGTTTATTAATATTTTTTTCTAAATTTCGCCAATGGATATAACAAGATTTATGATTACTAGATTTTTCATGGTCAGGTATTCTGTCATATAATTTTTTGTACCCTCTATTAACCTGCCAACCATTTTCTGTAGCAATAATTGATCTTTGCTCATGAAATTTATAGAATAAACGACAAGGAAAACAAAACAAAGCATTTTTAGATTTGCTCCAAACTAACCAATCACGAGGAACTAATTCTTTATTTTTTTAAACGAATAAATAGGTAGGGAATTGACAACCGTGTTTATCTAGAGGGAATGTTGTTGGGTGTGGTTCTGGACCTCTTAGAATGGCATCTTCTACCTCTTTTGGTGTTACATTTACTTTTACCACTCCAATATCTATGTATCAATATCACAGTCGATATTCAAAGAAAGTGTCGAAATATCAGATTGCGCGGAAATCTCATTTAAAACATGTTGACGGACTTTTTTGCAGTTCAACTTTAAAATAGGTCATCGTTCTGTGTTTTTGAAGAAATTTTAAACCCCAAGTTTTCTAGTGTTCTCATACCTTTAGAACTTTCTTTATTTCTTTTTTGTCGCTATTTTCGTTTTTCGTACCCAGATTTATGGCGAGAAATCATATTCTGTATTTCAGAAATTAAAATGTAGCTCTTTATACAGAATTTATAAATAAATAATGCAAATTAAAGTTTACGAATAATAACATTTTTTTAATAATATTAATATTTGAATAATAATATTTTGTATTTAACGCAATTGTAATATTTATCAAAAGTTTTTATTTAAGGTGGTTCCTATGTAATTAAAAAAGTTACGGAACATTAGAAGGAAAAAGCTCTTTTCATCATGAACGTTTGTCATGATGAAAAGAGCGTCAAGGTTATTCATCAAGAAATGGTGAATCTCGATTTCAATTACTTTCTGGTATCTGGAACTTTCGTTGGGTCCTCCATCTACGCTAAACACAACGATAGGCTTAACCATGTTAGTTTGAGGATCTCTGGTAATAGAGTCGAATTCTTTGATATCCAAGAGCCGCTGAAAGTCTAATCCATGAGCAAAGGCGGTCGAAGATGCTTGTTTTCCTGATCAAACAGCAATGTGGGTAGGTCCTGAATAAATAACAGCATCTGTTTTCCGAGTGCACAGTGGATTCAACAGAGCTGGCCGCAGTGCATTCAACGGAGCTGAGCGACGAATGGCACCTCTAAGTAAAGAATTATCTGGGGTAATTCTTCCCCACGAACATTACGGAACTCATCTTGATTCTCAAGGTAATTATATTGACAAAAGTTAATTTGTAAAAATAATAACATAATTTTTAACCTATTATAACCAACATATCTTTTTAAATCAGGCAGGACAATAGATGAAAATTTAGAAAAACAGAACTTTGGTTTTGCTGGACAGACTTTGGCTGATATTTGGTCTGATCTACAAATTGACGGTTATCTAACCATTGCCGAGTATATTGATCCAGACTAATCAGAGCTAGATTCAAGGAGCCTTTTATTACAAGATCAACGCTGGATCGCCGATCATCTTCGTACAAGTCAATATTTTACTCAAATTGTGAAATGTGAAAATCGTTTTTGTTGTCGGACTATTAGAAGCTCTTTTTACTCTAATTAGAGCAAGATTCCTTCCGCCACCTGTCCC
Source organism: Hydra vulgaris (assembly GCF_038396675.1). Lineage (NCBI taxonomy): Eukaryota > Metazoa > Cnidaria > Hydrozoa > Anthoathecata > Hydridae > Hydra > Hydra vulgaris. The sequence goes on from NC_088929.1 coordinate 42,669,800, forward strand.
TGTCAACCAAACAAGAGACGGGCTCAAAACAGTAGATGTTTCAGAAGGAGCAAAGGAATTGTTTCCATCATCCGTCTTTATGCTCATTGCATCAAACATTGAAAGTATTCTTCCTCGTACTGCCAAAGGATTTCCAATTTTGCCGTATGATGCGTTTTGTCCATCAATTCAATCTAGTCTAGCTGATAGAATATGTAAAAATTGCAATCTCTACTTTGCCTCTCAAGCTATGTTGAAAAAGCGCGCTTCAATCTATTCTTCTGCTATAACACTCCCTCTAATCAAAAGAGTCCAACGTGTTTGTATCGCTGCCAAGCGTCAGACAGAATTTTTGGCAGTCATCGCCTTGCAGAAGAGTTCGGAAACTGCTGAATGGTTAGATGAAAATAAAGTTGACGCAACGAATTTGATTGCACCTCAAGAATACGATATCCTTTTAGAGCGCTGAGAGCATTCATTACCTATTGTTTCAATCGATGATCACTTCAACAACCCATGGGAAGATTATATTAAAGATAAATAATACTATTTGCTTAGTTGATTATTTAATGAGATATCGACTATTATATAATATAATTTAATGAGATCTACTATTATATAAATGTATAATTTAATCAGAAAAAAAATCAATGATTTTTGAACATTTTTATTGTTTTTTAGGGGGGGATTACACAAAAACTGACATCATATATAACGGGGGGTTGGGCAAAAATTAACAGAGTTTGACAAAGTGGGGAGGAGGAGTTGAAAAATGGAGAAAAAGCACTGACATCATATATGGATGACTCCTATGTATAAACTTACGTAACTCAATAAATAATTAGAAACGTATATTATGACCAAGAACATACAAATAATTGGTTTTTTAATTACGTTTTTTCTGTTGCTTAGGGTCCGTAGTAGGGTTGACAGATGTCCGGTTTTTACAAAGGGGAACACAGTAAAAAAAGTTACATTTACAGTTTTGGCGCTGATTTCTCCTCTGTAAAAACCAGACGTCTGGCAACCCTAGTCCGTAGCCATTTTTTAATTTCTCATGTTTATAAAATCTTACAGCGCTTGCGTATAATAATTTTCCGCTTTTTTCTAATATAAAAACGTCCGTGTAATACGCAAGTTTTAATTTAAAACGTAAAAAAAACTACAAAAAAAAACAAACGAAGTATTTAAAAGGTATTATTTTAATTGGGGCAAGTTGGGGCAAATGATTTTTATTTTTTCTGCTTTCATATATACCTAATAATGGGAAAATATTAAAACTACCATGGAATCTAATGGAATCTTAGTTTTTGAACTAAATTCATAATTAAACTAATTTAAAAAAATTAGTTTTTGACACATTTTTGAGATCTCAGTATGGAAATCTAAAACTAAAATTTATGGTTAAAAATCTTGTTATAGTTACCAAATATCTTAAACGTATGACTTCAAACTAAATTTTGAATTGTTTTTACCCATATCAACGTTAAAAGAGTGACACTAAAACGAGACTTTTTTTGAACGAGTTTTCCGATAAATAAAATAAATGTCTCGGAAAAAAGGGTATAAATTGGTGAAATAATAAAATTGTTAACAAAAAAATCAATTATTGTCTTCTAGTAGTATTTAGTTACATTATAATTTAATTATTTTCTAGCAATAGTTTTTTATTAGGGGTTTTTTGCCGTTTTATATGGATTTTGTGTGCCGGAGGAGAATAAACCTCACAACACCTTTATTAGTTTTTCTGCTTGTGTTTTAAAAAAATTTCTTCAAGTTTTTTTGTTTTGTTTATACAGAACCCAGCCGGCACATCTGGTATTGTAAATAGCCAGAGTATTTATCTCGTATTATATATCGCTGTTGATACCAGAAAAATGCGCACCTAGTTTTAAGTTTTAAATTCGAGTTTAATACCGCGTATTAATCAAAAATAAGTATAATCGTGCCCGGTTGAAAGAAAGTTAGTGAAAAGTCTATATTTCATTTATGCAACTTTTAAAATTGTCTAAAACTATTATCTTGTTTTAATAAAAACTTATCTTCTATAACTATATTCGAGAATGAGCGACTTAGGATACATAAAGGTAAAACTTGCTCAATTGAAACTTTTGACATTTTTGTGGATGTGGTATGTCTCTCACTTTAAACTGGCTGCATGCATTCAGATTTAAGTAAGAACTTTTTCTTTAGTTTAATCAATTTCTTTTTTCTTGATATAGATTTCTTAAATTTGAAAGAACAATCGAGAAACATCAGAAGTTTTTTTTTTTTTTCGAAATCGTCCTTCTTTATGATGTGCCACTAAAAACGAATGCAGTCAAATCTTTTAATAAAATGGATTTCAATTGTTTGCCTATTAATGTAATTTTTTAATATTAGGTTGTATAGTGTATTTTTAGTTGTATAAACAGTAACTGTAAACGGATGTAAAATATAATACATTTATATAATACAAGATAAATAATAGATTAGTTTACTAGTAGAGGATTGTGGTGCAATACTGTTATTATAAAATTGATATAAGATGTATTTTTATTATATTATAAAAGCTATAATATAGATGTGCATATTGAACACTGTACATGTTAATATAACAAAATTTTTAAGCATTAGTTTTTTGTTATTATTTGTTATTGTTAGAGCCAATGCGTGTGCGCGTATATACATGTAATAAAAACATGTTTCAGACGCGTGTTATGTGTCTAATAATTTATGCGTTTAAAACGTATTTCTGGTACGGATTCTACTCGGTAAAATGACTAGCATACATTTGTGAATAACACGTATTCTGAAAAGTTTTAAAAGTGCATTTAATACCAAGAAAACATTGTATTTAATAATATCTACTTATTGTGTTTTATACGTATTTACAAGAGTTTCAAATGCAAGTTTGATCTCAATAGGATTCGCATTGCATACTCGTTTTGAAACGCATCTGAAAAGTATTTCTAATGCGTGCTTGACACGATAAAATGGCTAACATACATATCATGATGCGTATTCAAACAAGTTTTAAATACGCATTTACAACTTGATGTGCCGGATGGGAATTTAAGACTTTTTTTGAAGTCTCTTTTTGAATTTTTTTTAGGATTTTGCTCAATTGGTTTGTTTCAAGTTTTTTTAAATAACATTACAAAAACGTCCACGATTTGGACATTTTGCAAAAACATTTTATTGCAATAGATTTATAGTTATTGTATAGTTTTATAAATTTTTTTTCTTTATTTCAAAAATATGCGTTTTATCATCGTAGTATTTGCAGGGCCGTCCCGAAGAGATTTTAATGGGAGGTGAGGTTTTTTTTTTTGACCGACTAACTTATCTAAGAGGTGATTTTCAAGTTAGAGTCGGTTTTTTGACGAATTTAGGCTAGTCGGGTTTTTGACACATTTCAGTCTGATAAATTTTAGTTTCTAAGGACATTTTATTTTTAAAAACGAGTCGGTTCAGTAAAATAATAAAAAATAAAACACAGTCACACACAGACACGCTCACACACACACACACACACACACACACACACACTCACACCCACAATGCCCACTCGCATCAAAGGTGCTCTAGCAAGGTTGTGGCGAGCCCAGTGAAAAATAAAACCGCGTTCCACATGGGTTCCGCGTGGGTTCCGTGTGGGATTGATGGGATTTATGTGGGACGGATTTTCCCATGTGGTATCCGTATGGAAATTTGTCACCTTAAACCCATGTGGGTAATCCCACATGGGTTACATGTGGGAACCATATGGTATTTACACACATGGGAAATCCCACGTGGGTTTTCTCTGGGATTTGCATGGGAATTAATTTAAAAGCCGGAAACTAAAAAAAAAAAATTTAAATCAACATTGCATTGCGTTACGTTTATATTGTGTGAAAATATTTTATATTAATAAAGAGAATGGCAAGCAAGTATGTAAGTACCACGAATAATTTTTATCTTACTTTATAGAAAAAAGATTAAGATTTAAGCAATTAGACGTATTATTAGGATAATATAATAGTTATTTGAATATAGATCTTGAGTAAATTATTTGCAAACAATTAACTGATGCAAGTTGAAATGTTGTCAAAAACCAATCTTGCATGCATGGGACACTGCAGTGTCCCACAAAGAAATGCAGGTTTGAAAGTCAAAGAATTCCCAATTTTCTTTATTAAAAAAAGAAAAAAATAGGATGGAGATGGGATTCTGTAACTTTTTTTATGCTCCAAAACTTTTAACTTTAGATATAATAAGGTCCTTAAGACTTAAGGGACTTACGAACTACATTGACGAACAAAAAACAGGATATTTACAGAAACTTTTTAATTTTTAATCTGGAGTACCACAGTGTTATTGAGAATAAAGCCTCTGGGTCCAGTTTTCAAAGTAATATGATCTAAGTAATGTTTAAATAAAATAATATGCTTTAAAATGCATATAGTTATACATATAACTCCTGGTAGTTAACTATATGTATAACAAGTTATACATATAATTTGTTATAAAAACTTATTTTTTAAGGTTATGCTTGAACAAATTAGTACCAAATAATTCAAATTCAAGATTTAGTTAAAGTTCAAGTTAATGTTCTTATTTATTCATTGTTTTTGTTAATTTTATATTTATTTGTTCAAATTTATCAGTTAGTACTATATTTTACTACAGTAAGAATGTTTATCATTTTTGAACGTGATTTTATTAGTAACTTAATTTTACTATCAACATATTTTGACAACACCCTTTATACTTTAAATGATGACAGCTTTACTTTTCTATTGATGTTAAATTTATTACATTTCAATAACTCAGATAGACTTTTAACAGACTAATTGTTATCTTTGTCGGGGTTTGTTGTATATCAACTGGTGTTTTAAATAAATAAAAAATAATATATATATATATATATATATATATATATATATATATATATATATATATATACATATTTATATATATATAATAAATGTATATATATATATACATATATATATAAATATATATATATATATATATATATATATATACATATTTATATATATATAATAAATGTATATATATATACTATATATATATATATATATATATATATATATATATATATATATATATATATATATATATATAAATATAACATTAAAACAATAAAATTGATACAAAATTTCACTTTAAAACGAATACCATTAACATTGTGATGATAATAGCATTACGAAACTAGTATTTATGTATTATTATTATACTATAAATAAATAGTTTTTTAATTCATTTTATAAAATGGAGACTGACAACTGATAATTAATGGAAATAAATACAAATTATAAAAATCATGTAAACTTCATTTATTATTACTAAATACTATATTAATGTTAGTCTACAAAGTTAAAATCAATTTAGAGCATTGTTATTAGTTCTTTTGCGATTCGCACTTCCACTTCTGTCTCTCAAATTTATAAAATAGGTGGTCAAAGCTTGCTCAATAGGTACGTTCTCAGCATAACAATGCTTTTTTCTTACACTTTCTAAAGAGAAATATGGCAAGTTGATTACTTATTTTACCTAAATCGTAGGGTCATCTATGCATAATGATGTCAGATGATGACCCGGTTTATTGAACAACTTCACCCTTTATCAAACTCAGTCAATTGCCATCTCCCATTGAAAATGATGTCAGTTTTTGTTATCGTATTATGATGGTATATCTGAATTGTTAATATAATATAAAAAATGCATATACCATCAATTTTTTTCGGGTTCAATTATACATTCATTCTCAACAGTACTAAAAGTAAAAAAAAAAAAACATAAATTGTTCTTTCAGATAAGCAAGCTGAATTTAAATTGTTTTTCCTATGATCCTCTACAGTTTTAAGCAACAAAAGCAAGAAGTTTTTAGACCACATTGTTGGTGTAAATACCTTTAAAACCTGCTCATAGCTAGCATAAATTGTTTTACTTTTTTTTAAAATAAAATATTTAACTTTTTTTTTTTAATTCAATTTTTAATTGACGTTTTGGTCTCAACATCCCCTCCCCATTGTCAATTATTGTTAAACTCACTCTGCCCCTCTATCTACTGGCATCATTTATGGACGATCCCATAGCCTAAATACTATATATATATATATATATATATATATATATATATATATATATATATATATATATATATATATATATATATATATATATATTTATATATATATATATTATTTTTACTTTATTTACAACACCATTTGAGATACAACAAACCCTTACAAAGCTTACAATAATTCAGTTAAAATTCAATCTGAGTCATTGAAACGTAATAAATTTAACATCAATAGAAAAGTAAAGCTGTCATCATTTAAAATGTACAGAGTGTTGTCAAAATATGTTGATAGTAAAATTAAGTTACTAATAAAATCACGTTCAACAATGATAAACATTCTTACTGTAGTAAGAATTAGTACTAGTTAACAAATTTGAACAAATAAATATAAAATTGTGAAAAAACAATGAACAAATAACTTGAACTTGAACTAAATCTTGAATTTGAATTAATTGGTTCTAATTTGTTCAAGCATAACCTTGAAAAATAAGTTTATATAATAAATTTTATGTATAACTAGTTATACATATAGTTAACTATCAGGATTTATATGTATAACTGCATGCGTTTTAAAGCATTTTATTTAATTTATATATTACTTTAGATCGTATTACTTTGAATACTGGACCCAGAGACTTTATTCCCAATTACACTGTGGTACTCCAGATTAAAAATTGAAAAGTTTCTGTAAATATCCTGTTTTTGTTCCTCAATGTACTTCGTAAGTCCCTTAAGTTTTATGAACCTTATTATATATAAAGTTAAAAGTTTTGGAGCCTAAAAAAAGTTACAGAAACCTCCCTATCCTAGATTATGATATGAAAATAAGATAGGATATGAAGGCAATGATCAAAGAATAAATTTACTTATAGAAATTTAGATGTTTGTTTATTAGTTTCAGAATATTATATTATGTGTGACTGCGGCCTTCTATAATAAAAGGCCTTGACATCGCGCAACAAAGTTGTTAAACTGAAGGCCAATTTTTAATACTTTGTTTACATTTTCATCTTTTAACATTAGACGAAAGTTTGTGTTTGCGCTTTTTTAATAAATCTTTAAAATGTGATTGGTTTATAAATTAGACAGCCCAACATCAAGACGATAACGTTGTAAGGTTCAAGGCGTTAACATTGTAAGGTAATAATATTGTCAAACTAACAATAAGTTTTTTTAATAATTAAAATGCCTTTAAAATGCTGTGTATCTCTTTGCAAGTCGAACTATCTCAACTACAATAAAAATATCAATTTATACAACTACAAGTACAATATCAATTACAACTACAACAAAAATATCAATACTCAACTATGACAAAAATATCAATTTATAAATTCCCGAATCTAGAGGAGAGAAAAAGATGTAGTGAAGCTATCCCAAGAACTGGTTTTATTGTTACAGACTATATAGCATTATGTCAACTGCATTGGCCAAATAAAGCACCTTTTGAAACCAAATATGGGAAGCAAGTAAAGTTAAAAAAAATGTAACTTCAATCAGTTTTCGAAGCATTTTACCAGATGAGTTAAATGATTTTCTTAAAGAGGATGAACTTATATTTGACGATATTCAATCTTTGTTAAGTGATAATAACAATGTTATTGTTTTCCAGCTTAATAAAAAAAGTTTGCACATACAATCAAAAATGTACAAACTTGGTGTTCCATTATTTATTTTAGTAATTTTCAATGATTATTTATTTGTAGCTAACCATAATGGCCCAACTTGTAATATTTCATATTTAGCTGTAAACAAATTAAAGTTAATAAAAACAAAATCAGCTTTATTTGAAGCAGTTAGGTTTTGAAAAAATAAAGAAAGTTCGCTTCTGTCAAATATTCTATTCGAACACCTTAATGCTATGAGAAAAGTTAATGTTGGTGAAGTTTTATATACTTCAGATATTATATGTAGAGCATATGAGTATTTTGCTATGCGACGAAGTTTATATGATTGTTTGTGTATTGACTACAAGTTGCCAAGTATAAGGACTTTAACCCTGTTGAGATATATTGATAAAACTTTTTTTTTGCTTGAATCAACTTTTGTTGGTGTTTTTTATTGTTAGTGATTTTTATTGTTACCATTTTTAGCAAAAAAATTAAAAATACAGTTATCTTTCTAATATATAGATATATACTTTGTTATGGTTCTGCTTGTTATTGATACTATTTAATATTACATAAATATTCTTAATGAAATTTAAAATACGAAAAGCATGATTATCTTTTAACAATTTTTTGGTTTTCTTTTTATATTTCCGTTTTTACTAGAGAATATTATTAGAAAACATAGACTGCCATTACACCCTACCTAATATAAAAATATACCAATATAAGTAAAAGTGAAAGTTTAATCGGCCTTCAGTTTTTACGGCATTTTGCGCGATGTCAAGGCCTGTTATTATAGAAGTCTACATCATTGAAAAAGTAGGTTTTTACATTTTTGTTTTTGTTTTTTTGTTTAACTACTTATCCTTATTGATCACTTTTTTTCAGGATTCTCCTCATGGGTTCAAGCTCATCTAAAATATTGTAGTCATTAATGACTTCAAACTGGCTAATTATTGAAATTGCTCGACTAATAAGGTTCCTTATTAAAATTGCTCTCTCTCTCTCTCTCTCTCTCTCTCTCTCTCTCTCTCTCTCTCTCTCTCTCTCTCTCTCTCTCTCACTCTCTCTCTCTTTCTATATATATATATATATATATATATATATATATATATATATATATATATATATATATATATATATATTTATATTTATATATATTTGTATTTTTTTTTTTTTTTTTTTTTAGAAATTTTTTGAAGAAAGTTTGAATATAATAAAAACCTTGGTATTATACAAGCCGAAGCGATTTAATTAATTAAATTGAAAAAAAACGGCGTGTAAATCGCAAAAGAAAAAATAATATTTTTAATATTCGTTTTGGATGTATTGATTAATAGCATTTATTTTTAAATAAATTTATTTTGCAACACGTTTTTTAATTTTATAAAATTTCGTCATAATAGTTTAAGGTAAATCCCACATAGGTTATAGGTGGAAAACATCACATGTAAAAGATCAAAAATGCTACACGTTTTGAATACCAAATGGGATAAAGTAGCAAATACCAGATTAAGTTAAGCCTCTCTGAAAGCTTCGATGATTATTTTTAAATTACTATTTAAGTAATTTTTAAATTAAAAGAATTTTAAAAATTATCATAGAAGCATTCGGACTTTCATTTGTCTAGTATTGACTACTTTTATATCATTTGGATTAAAATATGTGGCATTTAAGATCTATAACATGTAGTATTTTCCACCTATATCCCATGTAGGATTTACCACATAAAACCCATGTGGGATTTACCATATGAAACCCACATGGGACAAAATAATAATCCCCATATGGGTTACATATGGTAAAAACCCACGCGTATCCCATATGGGATTTACCATATGGAATCCATGTGGGATTTACCATATGAAACCCACATGGGACAAAATAATAATTCCCACATGGGTTACATGTGGAAAAAATCCACGCGTATCCCATGTGCGCTTTTTCACTGGGAGTGAGATTCAAGTCTCAAAACTTATTTAAACATAGCGGTAAAATTTATGACCTCGAAATCATTAGTTCTTTTTTTTATTTTTTTACTTATTGTAATTTTAAATAGTTCAAATTTAGAAAAAAAAAATTATTTTTTGCCTTTCATTAATCAATAATGCCTTTTAACCCAGTGAAAAAAAAAACGTCGTCCCACATGGGTTCCGCGTGGGTTCCGTGTGGGATTGATGGGATTTACGTGGGACGTATTTTCCCATGTGGTATCCGTATGGAAATTTGTCACCTTAAACCCATGTGGGTAATCCCACGTGGGTTACATGTGGGAACCATATGGTATTTACACACATGGGAAATCCCACGTGGGTTTCCTGTGGGATTTGCATGGGAATTAATTTGAAAGCTGGAAACTAAAACAAAACTTTAAAATAAAAACTAAAAAAAAATTTTTTAAATCAACATTGCATTGCGTTACGTTTACATTGTGTGAAAATATTTTATATTAGTATAGAGAATGACTAGCAAGTATGTAAGTACCACGAATAATGTTTATCTTTCTTTATAGAAATAAGATTAAGATTTGTGCAAATAGACGTATTATTAGGATAATATAATAGTTATTTGAATATAGATCTTGAGTAAATTATTTGCAAACAATTAACTGATGCAAGTTGAAATGTTGTCAAAAACCAATCTTGCATGCATGGGACATTGCAGTGTCCCACAAAGAAATGGAGGTTTGAAAGTCAAAGAAATTCCCAATTTTCTTTCTTAAAAAAAGAAAAAAATAGAATGGAGATGGGTTTCTGTAACTTTTTTGATGCTCCAAAACTTTTAACTTTAGATATAATAAGGTCCTTAAGACTTGGTTAGCGATCTTTAGTATGCTCCAAAAGGAGGTCTTGCAAATTTTGAAAATTGCAGACTACGGAAAATTTTGTAAAATAAAAAATGACGTAAAGGTCGTTTCCATATCAGCCGAAAATTTTTTAGAAAAGCGTGGTTTCGATAAAATATATTTTAACAGTCGCTTGGTAAATGATTTTTTATTTTTAACCAGTTTCTAAAATTTTGGATTTCAACATTTCAAACATTTTTCAAAATGCTTTCAAACGATATTGAAATAAATGGGGATGATTTGTATGATTCTGGTAGCTTTAAAGATAATGAGAATGGTTCCTTAATGGAACCAGAAGATTTTATAGGTAAGATTTTATATTTATTATAAACTTAAATGATCTCTCGAATATGATTTGATTGTGTCTTTTTAACATTTTGAATAATTAAAAAATTAATAATATAGTTAAAGTTATTAATTTTACTTAATATCTGTATCGTATGCTATATTATTATAATATTTATAACCTTTTTTTAATTTTTTTATTTAATTATGCTCCTTGAGATTTAATGTCATGTTAAATCTAATATGTCATAATTTATGAGCCATGCTGATTAGTGTTTCTTTAAACTTTATTATACATTTTTTAAATCAAGTTTGTTCTTAGATATATTTACTTTTTTTGAAAAATAATTTGTTGGTAAGTATATTTTTCTTTGTTTCAAACAAAACAGTTATTAACTGACAAGAGTTTATTGACCTACAATGACACATAACTTAAATAAGATATATAAAACATTCACAAGACTAATAGTATTAATGATTATCAACTAATGATAATGATGATTATTTATGTAATAAGTGATATTACCATTAATACAATGACAATAGTATGAGTAATACCAATAAACAATAAACAGTAATAAAAACAAGCTATAATAATTGTAATAACTGCTAAAATAGCTATAATAATTATAATAATGATAATAAAATTGAATTATATTATAGCCAATAAAGTAATAATATTGATAACAGCAAAAATAGTAACAGCTGTAACAAAAATCATAACAATAGCAAGAACACTAACAATAACAACACAGGAATATTAGCAACAATAATAATATTAGTATAAGAAGAGAACTATTATTATTCTAACCCGCGCTATATACTTAAAGTTGTGACAAGCTTTTAGGGTATTCTTGCTTTTTCTAAGATTCTAATCATTGCAATTTTTTGCAAAATTTTATCATTTTATATAACTATTAATATGCTGATGTTTTGAGTTTTCACAATGCCACAAAGTCATATCTAAAACATTAAAAAATTCTGTGAGGCGCTGTGACCTAGCTACTATTTTATAAGAGTTTACCTAAATGTTTCTTTCATGCAATATCAAAATAAAGTTTTATATAATATATAACTATATCATTAATCACACTGCTCACAGAGACTGATGACACCTTGTCTTCAAATTTTTATTTAGTTCACTAAAAAAAAATTACATACTCCTTAGTGAATCATTCGCAAGTTTAATTTTTGTGATGGCTTTATTATTTGTCTGGATCGCATCACTTGTTTATTATTTTTATGGAATTATTCTGAACTTAACTTCAACTTCATCGTTTCTTCCCTTGATGTTTTCAATTTCTTTTTTCAGTCTTTAAACCATATGATTGAAGCATTTACTTTCATTCATTTATTTGATGATTTGGGATATTGTGGAGTAGGTTTGAAATATGACATGGATATACATGAGTTACAGTTACTACTTTGATCAACAATATAATTTGTTTTCGTACTACTCTTTGTGTCCACTGCTGGCCACATTTTGTCTCTTGAGTCAATTTTACCCATATACTGTCACCCTTCTTAAATCTCATCTTATCTGCTTTTCTCCATATATCAACCCCTGGAATAAAATATAGTGGTTTCGTCCTAAATAGCATAGATCAACTCAGTACTATCTGATGATATCTTGTATAATTGTATTTCGTCTTATGATATTGTATATCGTATAACGACTTTTTTTCTAAGCATTTTCCCAAAGTTATTTATCTTTTACTAATTTTAGTTAGTCTATTTTTTTGCACAAATAGTTTAGCTTTGATGTAGTATAAATATATGGAACAACCACTTGTATATTGAGTATACAAAAATATGGTCTCTATATATGTATATAAATTATACACATGAAAAACATTTAATTTATGCTTTTATGTATATATTTGAAATGTATGAGTTTAATGTTGTTTTAATTCCATTTTTAGAACCAAGAACATTAAGTGTAACATTAAATGCCATTAATACTCTTGAAGAACGGCAAATTCTTGCAACATATGCTGATGTTTGTTCAAAAATTAAAGACCATGAAATATTACATACAGTTCATTATGTTGCAGCTTACACAAAAGGAATGGAGAAAACAAAAGAAGGTTTGACTTATTATAACTATTTTTTTTTTTATAAATTAATTGATGGCTTTTTATCCTTTTTTTTTTTTTTTTTAATTAATTTTTTTAAATGTTTAGGTTGCAGACCATTCTTTCAAAAAAAGTAAAACTAGTTTGCAAGTTACAAAGAAGTTTAATTGTCCTGCTAAGGTTCACATTAAGGAAGTTTATGAGTTTCCTGAATTTAAGGTATTGTATTCCTAATTTTAAGTTTTGTGATTAGGATTTTTTTAATGGTGACATACAGTTAATTCCCGATTAATGGAACCTCCAAGGAACCAAGGAAAATGGTTAGACTAAAGCAATTTCCAATTAATATGAATTTTGACTGATATTAGTTTGAGTTAAGATGATTTTTTTTAATTAAATGTTTAAGTATAAACATATACTCCATTATACTAACAGAAACGTGAAAAATGTCTCGGTTAAAGAAGCTTGTGTTGTATTCACTCTGTACACTTAAAAGATAACATTGAAAAAAGTTTAGCATCACAATAACTTTCTTATCATTTGGTAATATTGCATCCAAAAGCTAACGATTTTTTATTTCAAAATTAATTAAAACTTTAAAATTGCTTTTTTAACGTTATTTTATTAAGATTTGTTTCAATAAGAGTCTACTTATTCAAAGTTCTAGATATCCAAGTTTAGACTAAACGGGAAATTTTTAATAGTATTCAATTAGACAATTTTAAGGGACCAAATAAAACAGTTCGAGATAACAAAAATTGTAGTTAACGTGTATTTTACTTAACAGAAATTAACTGTATTTTTTAATTTATTTTTTTTTGTTGTTATTTCATTAGTATATTCAAATATTTGTTAAGTTTTTTGTTTATATCGTTTATAGAAGCAATTGAGTAAATAATGTTTTCAACTCTATCATAGTTTTATATATATTGTGAACATAGGGATGATATTATATTATTAACATTAGTAGGTGTATTTTATATTTCCATCATTTTATTTTTTTAATCACTCCATTGATTAGTTTTAAACTCTATGAGTGAAACCTAACCTGATTTTGTTAAAATTATAATAAAATGTGTAGTTTCATTTTTTGGTTGAAGAGTTTTTTTTTTAATTTTACTAATTTTCTTATTAGGTTTATAAATATTTGTTGACATTTCATTTTTTTTTTAAAGCTTGATAAGGATTCAGAATGGCTAAGAAAAGATGCATTAAAAAAGCTACGAGTAGCTCTTACTGAAAATAGAAATATTATTATGTGTAGAAAATATGTCTTGATAATATCTGATAGATCTGTTCACAGAAACCATCCTATTGGTGATGTAAGTTTTTGAAAATAGGCTTTTAAGAATGATTTTATTTAACTATTTTACCATTCACTGTGCTTTTTAAAGGCTGCAGGTATCAATCAACCCATTTCAGAAGATCTTATTGTTAAAATTGGTGAACTAGTTGGAGTTGGTGTTAATACTGTTCCAGAAATGAAAAGACATCTTGAAAATTTTGTTCGAATAGATTCCAGTTCCAGTAATATGCCACTTAAATCAAATAAGCGTTTCTTCCCAAGGGATGAGACCATCCGTAACCATATGATGAAAGCAAGACAAAAGCTTCGTTACTCATTCATAGACCAAGAATGTCTACTTAAAAAAGTAAAAGAATGGGAAAATAACTTTAAGGGATCTTTCATAAAGTTTCGACCAAAAGGTGTCAGTTTAGAAGATAATGACCAAGAGCTTCATAAATCTTTGTTGTTTGTTTATCAAGATAAGTGGCAAAGGAGGCTACTTTTGCGGTATGGTAATGAGCTAGCCTTTCTTGATGCTACATACCGAACCACTCGATACGCTCTTCCTCTATTTTTTTTGGTCGTGAAAACAAACATTGATTACCAAATAGTTGCCATCTTTGTTTGTGAAAACGAAACTACAGAAGCCATTACAGAAGCACTGCAATGCCTAAAACAATGGAATCCTTCATTTGAACCAAAATTCTTTATGACTGACTATTCAAATGAAGAAATAAATTCCCTTGAATCTGTGTTTCCAGGTAGGGTTTTTTTTAAATATTTTTTTCACATCTAAGTTTTTAAACATAAATTTTTTGAAATAGAGTTTAATTAGTGAATATTTCTTATATGTGTGTATTCAATCACTTTAGGGTGTAGTGTATTTATTTGTGACTTCCATCGGGAGCAAGCTTGGGAGCGATGGCTGTCCAAATCTATTAATGGATGTTCTATAATAAAAAATGATGTCCAGGTAAAGCTACGTAGAATCGCTCATGCAAAAACAGTTCAGGATTCTAAAGAAGCTGTAAAGGTATTGAAAGAATCATTTGAATACAAAAGTAATCCAAAGCTCATAGAGTATTTGAAAAACACTTGGTTTTGTATCAAAAAGGTAAGATTTTTATGAATAAGATATTATAAGTAAGGTTACCTCTAGTATACTACTTTAGTTTTCAATAAGCAACTTTCTAGTTTCTTAATAATCATAAATGTTTTTTAATTCAAAGAAGTAAAAAATGTCTAATTTTATAAATAATAATTTTTGTTTTTTTATCTAAACTTGTGAATAATGGTGGATTGATGAATCTGTCTAGGTATTTTGTTAAATATTTTGAACATCTGTATCTTATCCTGTCCTAAAGTAAAATTGTTGACTTGGAAGTTGTGAGAAAACTTATGTGCAATATGTTTCTTTGTATTCAATTATAGACATAGTATTTCTACCAAATTTTGTGTGTGCAAAACTCCTTCAATTTCTCCATCTAAACTTCTTTTAGATACATTTTTGTTATGGAATATGTTTTTGTAATGCTTTAAATCAAGCTTTTTTTAGACAGGTATGTGAAGTGTTGAGTTTTATGGAAAGTTTTTTTTCTTTCACTTCCGAGCTTTCTTTTAATGCTTTGAGTAGCCTAAAACTTATTTATAATATTTATCTATGACAGTATAATTTTGTGTGTTTGCATGTTTAGCAATCATGCAACATGAAGTTGATTTGATGATTATTTTCCTAAAAATTTTTAAAACCTATTTATCCACTTTCATTTTGCAAGGGTTTGCAAATCATTGATTTGTAAACAAGAGTTTATTAACACAATTAAAGATGAGAAAGAAGGGTTAAATGTTTTAACAATGTTTGAAATAAAAAAACTTAATTTTATTTTTTTTTAATCTTTATAAGAATTGGCAATAATTTATTAAATAGAATAAGTTAGATTTAAATAACTTGTTGTGTCATTATTAAGACCCAAGATTTTTTTATTAATTAAATGTTTAAAAATCAATTAAAATTTTTATTATTTTCAATACTTTTCAAAGTTATATCCTATTTTAAATATTTTTAGAGATGGTTATTTGCCTACCGAGAAGATAGACTATTGTTGAATATTAATACCAACAATGGAATTGAACGTCAAAATCAATCTTTTAAATACAAATTTTTGGAAAGAAGAAAGACATCTTCCCTTACTACTATGCTTAGTGTTTGCATTGAAGAGTTCCTTCCGCACAAGTATGACAGGTTAGTCTACTGAAAAAAAATTTTAATTCTGCTATTGATAATAATAATAATATTTATAGTTATTCTGATTAAGTTAATAGTATTTCTAGGATAATAATATTATTAGTATTAGTATAAATATTAATAATATTATTAGATAACAGTAATAAATATAGCCTACCATAAAGTATTAAATAATTGACATTTTTTGTAAATCTTTATATAATGTGATTCACTTTTCTCCTTAAAATTTTTATTATCTTGGTCCTTCAGTAATGAGCTTTAAAATCTGTAAAATCTTTTAAGAATATTTAGTTAATGAGTATATAATTGCTGAAAAAAGTACTTATAGTAACACTAACTATAATAGTAATTGACTATTTTTGTGAGTTTGTTGTAGTAACAGTTTTTATTTTGTGTATTTTAAAAAACTAATGTTAATAATGTTTTTAGCTATGTTGATGAAAACAGAAGAGCAAGTTCATCATATAAAAAGTATCATGAGAAAATACCAAATTATTTGACAAATCGTCCAAGGCCTTTGGTTAATCATTGCATGAGAATGATTGACAAATTGTATGGTGTTGATTTATCAGGAGTTACTGCTTTGACAAACAGACTATACAATGTTCCATCATTCCAGTTTAACAGTAGGCTTATATACCAGTGTTTTCTTGGTGATGCAGAACATTTACCAACTTGTTCTTGCCCAGCTTGGTTTACTAGTGCATATCCATGCAAGCACTTCTTTGCTATCTTCCTTAAAGAAAATCTTTCTTGGTTTGATTTGGGTGCAGCTTATAGAGATTCTCCCTATTTTGCTCTAGATTTGTTTTCAGAAGAAAGTGGTCCATCTATTACTGTTAATTCTCCAGAGTTTACTACATCAATGGGTAATTCTGCTGAAAATGATTCTGCTGAAACACTATTAAAAACAAATACTGAGTTCACCAAAATATGTCATACAATCCCAAGAAGTAATAGTCAGGTATTAAAAGATAGCCAACATTCACCAGAAGCATGATGTAGAGAACTGTTGAATGACATTAGACAGTTGACATATCTATGTAACTCTCAAAATACATTAGATAATTTATTTGAAGAGCTGCTTAAAGTGAAAACTACCTTAGTTCAAAGTCTTCCATCTGAAAAAGGTATTCTTTTACATCCAACGATTCAACCAGAAACTTGGAGCAAAACCATAATAAAGTCACCAAAACCTTTTAATCTACCTGTTAGACGAAAAAGAAAATTGATCAAGCGATTTGGTGCTAAATATGAACAAAGTAAAGCTGCCACAGAAATCTGTGTAAAGCTTGATAAGAAGGAGTCTTGTTATTCTGAAATTATTACAGATCACTCAATTGATGAAAATTGTACAAGTTTTTTGGTTACCAATGATGTTCAATTTGACAATCAGTTAATTAAAGTTATAGCTGGTGAAAGCAATGAACATCGCAGAGCCACTTTAAGTGAAATCAATGATAATCAACTTCAAAGCAAGTTTCAGCAAATTCAAAGTCTTAGTTCCTCCTTCATTGGAGGCGATGAACTCTTTGCAATTCAACATTGAGAAATGCTTAATGACAAGGTTATTCACTTTTGCCAACAAATGATGAAGATTCAGCTGGAGATTGATGTCGGACTGCAAGATCCCATAAAAGGAAAAATCAATGCTTTTCATATCCATCAGTTCGTTCCATTTGTTCAAGTTCTTCACGATGGAAATCTTCATTGGGTTTGTGTCAGCACACATGGTTGTGAAACAGGGGAGATTTTTATGTTTGACAGTCTTTTTCATGGAACTATTACTGTTGAGACAAAAAGGCAAATTTGCTCTATTCTACACTGCAGTAAAAACTTTGTTTCTGTAAAAGTATTGCCTATTCAACAACAAACTAATGGTGTTGATTGTGGACTATATGCCATAGCATGGGCGAGACAGATTCTTGAAAAAAATATTATACCTTCAACTACCACGATGTTTGAACAAAGTGAAATGAGAAAGCATCTCCTAAAATGTGTATTTAACAACCATTTAGATGTTTTTCCGCTCACTGTCAATCCTTCTTTGTATCGAAGATGTGCACCAAAAACATTTCGCATTCTTTTATATTGTTCATGTCGTATGTTTTGGACCCATGAAGACGAACACATCATTAACAGGTAGATAATCGAATTATCATATTTAAGGACTTAAGTTTATTTATTACAAACTGTCTGTTTTGTATGCAGAAGTTTTTCAAAAGTTGGCATGCTTGTGCATTGTAAATTAACAATGGTTAGAAATATACTGAGACAAGTGAAGCAATTTAAAAAGTTATCTTTATTTTTTCTAGGCAAATGGCTCAATGTTGCACTTGTAAAAAATGGTTTCACCGCGAATGTCAAAGAATCCCTCAGAGTGCATTTGAGAAAAAAGACGAGCTTTGGAATGTCAAGATTGCTTGGATGTATTATGAGGTAAGAAAAAAACTTTAATAGCTGTATAAAAAAAGTTTAGCACAATTACATTTGCGATATTTGTACGACAAGTTATATATTTTTGATTTGTTAATTAGGTATTCCTATTAGGTATTTTTTCCACTACCTTTTCTTTATATGTAATTTTTTATTACCTCTAATTGCCTTCACATCATTAAAAAAAATTAATACATATAATTTATGTTTTAAGTTTGTTTGCTTTTGTTTTAGGACTGCAAGGAAAGCATTTCGGAATTGTTTTTAACAAATTAAGTATTTATATCACAACATATCAGCTATTAACTTTTCAACACTTGATAAATTTTATTTAGAAAAGAAACTAAAGAGCTTGATCGACTACTAGTACAAGTTGTGATGACACCACTTCTAAAAACGGTTATTTTCATAGCCACATAAAATTTTAAAAACATGTTATTTGAGCATTGGAGACTTTTCAACTAAGGCGCATGATATGGCACATCAAAGCATATCCAAGTTAAAGGACTTATTTTTAATCTCATAATTTTGATACGTATATATCATAATTCTTACCATTTTTTGTCGTTATTATAGAACGACAAAAAATGGTAAGAATTATCATATATGAAAAATGGTATGATAGATAATGTTATATAACACTTAATTTTTGGTAAAATTCGCAAATTTCTGCTCCGTCATAACTTCCCATTGTTACATCAAAGCATTCGTGCGTGGTTTTTTTCTTTCACGTTTCCTTATTAAAATAGAGTAAAGTTTTTCTGCAGTGCCTTATTATACGAGTAGTATCCTCAGTAATTTCTAAATGGGATTTTCCAAATTCTATTGTTTTATCTAAAATTTCTGGTGTAATTGAGGGGTAAAAATCATTAATATCAAATTGTATAAATGTGCATTCATTTTTATTGTTAATTTTAGAAAACCAATCTATAACATCAGTGGTATTTTTCCACTGATGTAAACCTAATTTTTTCCGAATAGAGTTATTAATTTTGTCTAGTTTTATTTTACTAACGTGCCCTAGTTCACTTTTTGAAGGAACTAGCAGCCTTCAAGGGAGTTTATTTTGAAAATTTGGTTTGTGATTTAGTGAAACAAACGCTTGCACTGGTGCAGCTGATTCAATTCTCGCATCTAAGTTAATTTTTTTGGCAATGTTTTGAGCTTCTAAATTAATGGCGTTTTCCAATTTTTTTGGTGCTTTTGCATAATTATTAGAAATATTATCGCGCAGTAATTTACCTCTTAAAAAATTATAAAAACAAATGACCAAATTAAATTATCCCCATTCTAAAGAAATTTATTTAGTAATTACTTTCTGTAACTTCCTGTTTACCAAAAAAATATAGTAATTATAAAAATTTATTTTTATTTTTAATTATAATAATTCATAACTTCCTGTGAAATATTTTTTTCTATAAATTGAATTTTTTTGAGATTTAGTAACTCTTCCTGATGATCCAGCAATGGTGAAACTTAAAGTTGAAGAGCAAAGTTAGGTGTTTTTTACTAATTTATTATTGCTCTGTTCTTTAAGAACATTGAGCACTCTATTTGTAAAATATACTAACATAATTTACATATATATATATATATATATATATATATATATATATATATATATATATATATATATAAATATATATATATATATATATATATATATATATATATATATATATAATGCAAAACCGAGATGAATAAATTATAAAGATTGTTTATAGAAATAAACACTTACTTAGAGTTTCCAAATGAAACATTTTATTTTCAACCCCTTCATAAGTACCTAATAAAAGATGCATTTTTTGGGGTTGAGTAGAAGTGGGTTTAAAGCCGACTAATACTTATCCCAGGATAAATTTTCTTTCAGCTTTGAGTTGGTTCCCTTACTTGTTAAAATTATTCGCCATAATATGGCGAATAAATTTACATAAGCAACATAAATAACGCCATATTATGGCGTTATTTATGTTACTCTTATAGTTTCATTCAGGGCCGCCCAGAAAAGGGAGGAGGGAGCTTAGGGTACATTTTACTTAGGCTCACTGACAAAGGAGGCTTATGCGACCCTCAATAAAAAATGTTTTTGTTGTGACTAGCATGCCTAATGAATACATTTTTTTTTGAACTAGATAATAGATAACCAGCTGAATCATTTCAAATATTCCTGCCTTTGGGTGTGCTAATCAGTCTAGTAATACAGCAAATTACGAGATACCAGGTAGAACTTTTTTTTTTTTAACTTCTTTACAAGTTCAAATAAAAAATAAAAGCTTCAATAAAGTCTAAAATTGGCATCTAATAATCCTACGACCGACCAATTAGTCAAGGTATAGCTTAATATCTGGATTATCTTGTTTGGATATTCATAATTTTATTCCAAAAGCGGTTATAAAAATTCTATTGAAAAAAGTTTACGCCACCAACAGTGATGAACTCTTGAGTCCAAGAGAGCCATTGTTCCTTCAAATCAAGTAATCCATGTATAATTTAATACATTTTGTTTCGTTTTATAATCGTTTGTTAATAATATAATAATAATTGCTTGATTTCAAGAACAGTTGCAAAATACACGGTAGATTTGATTTATGTAAGATTTCACGATGTACTAACCAAAAATTTTATCAGACACCACTAAGTCTCTGTGCGGGCCTGCTTTCCCTAACAGCTTCAAAATTATCGTACTCATTTAAATCTATTTTTAAACTGTAAATAGTTTATGCACTTTACCATGATTTTTTTTTTTTGTTTGGTTCAAAAGCAAAATATTTTTAAATACTTTCTTTTGCAAACTTATCTTTTTATGCGTTTATGCAATTTATGCCAAAGAAGCAAAATATCATCTTCGTTTGTTTTGCGGGTAAAATTATGGTCTTGATTACAAAAGGTTTACACAGACTAAGTATTATATCGACATCTTAGTCGAGAATAAAACTGGCAATAGATAGTTGTATAATGGCAGTATTAATCAAAATGCAGCGCATTAGACTTCTATCAAATCAATTTTAAACTGAAATTTAATAAAAGCATGCACCGAGCAAATACAGAGTCAATGGATGTTAGCTATATTTCTGAGATCTGTGGGTTGGATTTCGATAGTCCTATTAATATAATATCAATGCGACAAAATATCAAAAGAATAAAAACACGAATAAATAAGCAAAAAATAACAACTATATTTTATCAGTCTTTTACATAAATTGTAAAATAAAAATTTCATATGCATCAAACAGTCCTTTCATTTTTAAGCCTTGTTAGGGAATTTTTTTCGCTATTTTTTGGATAGCTATTTTTTCGTTTTTGTCGTTAAATTAAATGCATAAAAATATTTTAACTAAAACTCTCATCATAAAAGTAAACTGAATTACGAATTGTAATGGCCTAAGCATCCAATTTGATGTAACAAATGTTAAGACAAAAAAATTTGATGAGGAAGGTTGTGGTCCATTCGGGCAAGTATATACCTGCCTACACGTTCTTTTACAGAAAAGTGACTTTTAAGGGACACTCATCTGTACCTGTATAAACAAAAATAAATGTAGATTTATTAATTATAAGAAAACTTGAGAATGATTGCATGAGAAGACACTTTTGAAAGATTTAAACATATTCATTCTAGATTCATATTCTATATTTTAGATGCATATCTTCAAACACAAAATTCACATATAAAACTAATTAAAATTTCATACCTAAATCTTAGGTTTCTATCAAAAATCACATTAGATTTATATCCAACAACTACATCGCTTTTGAACGGATTTTTTTTTTTTAATTTTTGAAAAAATTTGATTCCACCAGTTGCACCTGAAAATACGTAATGAAAATACACCTGAATTTACGTTTTATATTATATTTTCATTAATTTTTTTTTATTTTCATTAAACTTTCTTCCAAAAAAATGTAAAAGAACCTACTCATTTACATCAAACAAACAAAAAAAAAACGTTTTAAATTAGTAATGGCTAAATTAAGTGAGTATAAAAGGCTAAAATACAAACAAATTAACTAATGGTTGCAACTCACAGTTGATTTTGATTTTGTTAATGGCTGCAACTTGTCCTAGGATTGCAATAATGATAATTAAATATGCTTATAAAAATCAAACTGCAACAAGAAGAAGAAATGGCTAACATTTTAAATTATACAAAAAACTTTATTAAAAATATACTTAAATAAATATGCTTTATAAAAAAATACTAATGTTACTTTTAAAAAAACTATTCCTAAATTTTTAAAAACACTATTTTAAATTTTATTAATTCCTTTAGAACGTTTAATTTTATCTGGGACATCATATCCTTTTGGTCCCCTATCTGTGAACGCTACTCACGAAGATTTAATGGATAACCATTAAACAAAACAAATGATTAATCATTATTCAATAATCATTTACATTTACAAAACAAATGATTTTTTTTATTAAAAAAATTTTTTTTTTCAACATCTTCACTTCCAACAAGGTTGCAAGCAACTATTAGAGTTGGAAATTACTGGAAGAGAAAAAATGAAGTTTATAGAGCAAGATAACGATTGACAGACGACTTGAAAGATTGCAAATTATATGAATCAGGAAAGCAAGATGAAGGACACAAATTCCAAAGAACTGATGTTCTAGGGAAAAAACTAGACAAATAAGAAATTTTGGAGCACTTAGGAATAGCCACAGTAAAAGGATGAAACTAGCAGAATGACGAGTAACACAAGAATGAATTTTTGTAGATGACACAAGAGGCGCTAGCTTATTAGAGCAGTGCCCATTATAGAATTTGTAAAAAAGAAAAAGAGAAGCAACATTATGACAATGTTATAATGGTTGGAGTTTGGCTGCAACAGCAGGTTCAACTATGTTTACTATGCGTTTTTGCACCTTGTTTGAAAGAGAAAGGGCATCATTGATCCGTCCCAGATATGGCAACAGAATTCCATACAAAGGCAATTTTGAGATTTACAGAGATAAAGAATAGAATCCGGAGAAAGAAAGTGTCGAGCACAATAAAGAGATGTAACCTTAGCAGATGCTAATTTTGCAATGGATTTGATATATAGTTTCTGAGTAATATCGGAAGTAAGAGTTAGTCTTAGAAGATGAAGGGTAGATGACTCATCAAGTACATTACCATTATAAATATAGGAAAATCTAAATCAAATATAGGAAAATCTAGATTATTGCGATAACGATTGGCTGAAAAATTGGGTTTTATTAGAGTTATAGTTCACCAACCACTGTGAGCCCCATGCTGTAGCAGAAGTGAAATCCTTTTCAAACTTAAATTCCCCTCCAAGCAATCAGAGAGTATTGGCTTCTTATCAAGACAAGAATAAATGGTAGTATAATCAGCGAAAAATGCCACCTTAAATATGAGAATATCTGGAAGATCGTTGATGTAAATTAAAAAGAGTATAGGGCCAAGGATAGAACCTTTAGGAATCCCTGAAGTTACAGGATATGAAGAAGAATGCTTTCCATCAAAGGCAACTTTTATACTATGATTGGAAAGGAAGAATTCAAAAATCTTAAAGATGTTACCTGATTCACCATAAGAAGAAAGCTTATTGAGAAGACCAGCATGTCAAACTTTATCAAAAGTTTTAGAAATGTCAATAGTGATAGCCTTAACCTCTCCAGATCTATCTAATGCATGAAAAAATCGATCGGTTATTATTGTTAGCAAATCAGCTCTAGAACGAGAAGATATATACATATATATGCATATATATATATATATATATATATATATATATATATATATATATATATATATATATATATATATATATACACATATATATATATATATATATATATATATATATATATATATATATACACATATATATATATATGCGTAAATGCCAAAATGGAATCAATCAACCTAAAAAATTGAAATTGACAAATTAACAGAAAACATTGTCTCCCTTCAGGCTGATTTCTACCTTGTTGCAACAGTGATTTTAACACTGGCAACTATGTCAGGAATACTACTGCTGTTAAAATTTAATAGTAACTTGAAATTGGTCATTTTAAAGAAGATTTTCAGTTATTCGAACTTTCGGTTATTCGAAGTAAATTCTTGTTCCCCTTGGAGGTTTGAATAACCTGGAGTTTACTATATATATATATATATATATATATATATATATATATATATATATATATATATATATATATATATATATATATATATATATATATATATATATATATATATATATATATGTATGTATATATAGATATATATATATATAATTATATATATATACTCATTTATATTTATACATTAATATATATATATACTATATATATATATATATATATTATATATATATATGTATATATATATGTATATATATGTATATATATATGTATATACATACATATATATGTATATACATATATATATATATATATATATATATATATATATATATATATATATATATATATATATATCTATCTATCTATATATATCTATATATATATATATATATATATATATATATATATATATATATATATATATATATATATATATATATATATATATATATATATATGTTTATTTATATAAATAGTCAAAAAGTTTCTTCCATAAACTGTAGTTTTAAATTAAACGCTACTAAACCAGACCAGAAAAAGTTTTTTTCATGATAGATTGTGTCCACACTATGTCCACACCATGCTCATAGAGTGATTTCATCCCATGTATGCCAAACTTGTTTTGGATCATCTTTTAATCCAGAGGTTAATTTTTTTCAACAATTTTGTGATCAGTGGAGTTAACTTAATTCTGAGTTATGGGTCCTAACTAATACAGATCTTCAAGTCTAACTAGTATTTTAGTTAATTTAGGAGTATTTCTAGCTATTTTACATAGAAAACATTATATTTAGCTTTTCTTTGCTGTATATCTTATATAATTATAATTTTACGATTCATCCATTACCACATTAACATATTTAACTTTTTCACTCAGCTCAATTAATCAATCAACATATTTTCATTTTTAATAATATATAAACAATAGTGAGGAACATTTACAAACAGTTTCAGACTGATGATGCATAAAGACCTACAATTGTGTAAAACAATTATTGTAAAATAATTATAATAAAAATAAAAACAACAATAATTATACTAATAATAATAAAGTAATGATATTATTCATAACAGTAGTTATAATAATAATTACAGTTGTATTAATAATAATGGTTTAATTATAATAATTGTAATATTACTATTAATAGTGATTTAATAGCTATAATAAGATTTATTAATAAATTTAATTCTTCTGCAGCAATGAATGCAGTTTTTTAAAGTTTCCATTTGGACAGTCTTTGGATTCGTGTTTATAAGCACAATAAACATTTTTTTAGATATATAAATATTTTTCTAATAACGAAAAAGAAGCTCAGATTTTGTATTAAAAAATATGACTTATCTGTACTGTGGATAAGTTACTTAGAATAGTATACCTAATAGAAAAGAAAAAAACTTATATCGTATAGGTAGTTAGTAGAGAGATTATTAGAGGTTGTTAAAGTTATTAGAGATTTGCAGTGTTATGCAAAAGGATAAAGTCTTTGTTCTTTTATATAAATTCTCTAATCTCTAATAATTATCTATACTTATCTAAACCGTACTGCTAAATTTTGTAATGCTATGATGTCTTTATATAATATAATTGGTTATACTATATACTTTATGATATACACCACATATGTAAACAGCAACTTTTTTATAAAAAAACTAATAATTTCTTTGTACAAAGTTCTTTATAAAAACAAAAAAACTATTAGTATACTCATAATAAAACTAAAAATTTTCATTATAAGATAATTTAATTAAATATTAAAGTTAATTGAATTACCATACTCCAAAATATACGATAATAAAAGAGACATTCAGTAAACAACATTTTAGTATGCTTCAAAAGTAGGTTGCGAATATTTGCGAAAAAGCATTCCGGAGTCTGCAATTTTCAAAATTTGCGAGACCTCCTTTTGAAGCATACTAAAGATCGCTAACCTAAGACTTAAGGGACTTACGAACTACATTGAGGAACAAAAACAGCATATTTACAGAAACTTTTCAATTTTTAATCTGGAGTACCACAGTGTAATTGGGAATAAAGTCTCTGGGTCTAGTATTCAAAGTAATATGATCTAAAGTAATATATAAATTAAATAAAATGCTTTAAAATGCATGCAGTTATACATATAACTCCTGATAGTTAACTGTATGTATAACTAGCTATACATAAAATTTATTATATGAACTTATTTTTTAAGGTTATGCTTGAACAAATTAGTACTAATTAATTCAAATTTAAGATTTAGTTCAAGTTCTTATTTGTTATTGTTTTTTCACTATTTTATATTTATTTGTGCAAATTTGTTAACTAGTACTAATTCTTACTACAGTAAGAATATTTATCATTGTTGAACATGATTTTATTAGTAACTTAATTTTACTTTTAACATATTTTGACAACACCCTTTACATTTTAAATGATGACAGCTTTACTTTTCTATTGATGTTAAACTTATTACGTTTCAATAACTCAGATTGGATTTTAACTAAAGTATTGTAAGCTTTGTTAAGGTTAGTTGTATATCAAATGGTGTTGTAAATAAAGTAAAAATAATATCTATATATATATATATATATATATATATATATATATATATATATATATATATGTATTATTTTTACTTTATTTACAACACCATTTGATATACAACAAACCTTGTACAAAGCTTACAATAATTCAGTTAAGATTCAATCTGAGTTATTGAAACGTAATAAATTTAACATCAATAGAAAAATAAAACTGTCATCATTTAAAATATAAAGGGTGTTGTCAAAATATGTTGAAAATAAAATTAAGTTACTAATAAAATCACGTTCAACAATGATAAACATTCTTACTGTAGTAAAAAATAGTACTAACTGATAAATTTGAACAAATAAATATAAAATTACCAAAAATAATGAATAAATAAGAACTTGAACTTGAACACTAACTAAATCTTGAATTTGAATTAATTGGTGCTAATTTGTTCAAGCATAACCTTAAAAAATAAGCTTATATAACAAATTTTATGTATAACTAGTTATACATATAGTTAACTATCAGGAGTTATTTGTATAACTGCATGCATTTTAAAGCATTTTATTTAATTTATATATTACTTTAGATCATATTACTTTGAATACTAGACCCAGAGAACCTTATTGTATATAAAGTTAAAAGTTTTGGAGCCTAAAAAAAGTTACAGAAACCTCCATATCTCCCCCCTATTTTAATATTTTTTTTAATAAAGAAAATTTGACTTTTAAACCAGCATTTCTTTTTCATATAATAAATTTTATGTATAGCTAGTTATACATATAGTTAACTATCAGGAGTTATATGTATAAGTGCATGCATTTTAAAGCATTTTATTTAATTTATATATTACTTTAGATCACATTACTTTGAATACTGGACCCAGAGACTTTATTCCCAATTACACTGTGGTACTCCAGATTAAAAATTGAAAAGTTTCTGTAAATATCCTGTTTTTGTTCCTCAATGTACTTCGTGAGTCCCTTAAGTTTTATGAACCTTATTGTATATAAAGTTAAAAGTTTTGGAGCCTAAAAAAAGTTACAGAAACCTCCCTATCTCCCCCCTATTTTAATATTTTTTTTTAATAAAGAAAATTTGACTTTTAAACCAGCATTTCTTTGTAGGACACTGCAGTGTCCCATGCATGCATGCTTGGTTTTTGACAACATTTGAACTTGCATCAGTCAATTGTTTGCAGATAGTATACTCAAGAACTATATTCAAATATCATATGAACATGTTAGAGAATGTTCATATGATATTTGAACATCACAAATTTAATAATATTGTTGTGATATGTTATTTAAATAATACCATAATAGATTATGATATGAAAATAAGATAGGATATGAAGGCAATGATCAAAGAATAAATTTTCTTATAGATATTTAGATGTTTGTTTATTAGTTTCAGAATATTATATTATGTGTGACAGCGACCTTCTATAATAACAGGCCTTGACATCGCACAACAAAGTTGTTAAACTGAAGGCCTATTCCTAATACTGTGTTTACATTTTCATCTTTTAAAATTAGACGAAAGTTTGTGTTTGCCCTTTTTTAATAAATATTTAAAATTTAATTGGTTTATAAATTAGATAGCGCAACTTAAAGACAATAACATTGTAAGGTTCAAGGCATTACATTGTAAGATAATAATATTGTCAAACTAACGATAAGTTTTTTTAATAATTAAAATGCCTTTAAAATGCTGCGTATCTTTTTGCAAGTCTTCAACTACAACAAAAATATCAATACTCAACTACAACAAAAATATTAATTTATAATTTCCCGAAGAATCTAGAGGAGAGAAAAAGATGTAGTGAAGCTATCCCAAGAACTGGTTTTATTGTTACAGACTATACAGCAGTATGTCAACTTCATTGGCCAAATGAAGCACCTTTTGAAAGCAAATATGGGAAGCGACAACCTTTAAACCCACCATCTGTTTTTAAAAATAATCCGCCTAGTTGTTTAGCCACACCAGCAAGTAAAGTTGAAAAAACTGTAACTTCAAGCGGTTTTCGAAGCATTTTACCAGATGAGTTAAAAGATTTTCTAAAAGAGGATGAACTTATATTTGACGATATTCAATCTTTGTTAAGTGATAATAACGATGTTATTGTTTTCCAGCTTAATAAAAAAAGTTTACACATACAATCAAAAATGTACGAACTTGGTGTTCCATTATTTATTTTAGTAATTTTCAATGATTATTCATTTGTAGCTAACCATAATGGCACAACTTGTAATATTTCATCTTTAGCTGTAAACAAATTAAAGTTAATAAAAACAAAATCAGCTTTATTTGAAGCAGTTAGATTTTTAAAAAATAAAGAAAGTTCGCTTCAGTTAAATATTCTATTCGAACACCTTAATGCTGTGAGAAAAGTTAATGTTGGTGAAGTTTTATATACTTCAGATATTATATGTAGAGCATATAAGTATTTTGCTATGCGACGAAGTTTATATGATTGTTTGTGTATTGACTACAAGTTGCCAAGTATAAGGACTTTAACACGATTGACTTCAAAAATAAACTCAATGGAGGACCTAAGTTTCATAAATAGTATTTTTATGAATTTAAATCCATTGAAAACAACTTCCATACTACTAATTGATGAGGTCTATGTCAAAGCTTTATTACTTTACCAAAGAGGTGCTTTGTTTGGTCAAGCAGTAAACTACCCTGAAAAGTTAGCTAAAATTTTATCATTTATGATTAAATGTCTTTTTGGAGGTCCAAAATTTATATGTAGAGCTCAACCTGTTGCAAATCTTTCCCCTGAATTTTAGTTTGCTCAAGTCAACAAACTGTTGATACGATAAATAATATTGAAAATAGTAAGACACTGGTAATATACATGATCTTGAAAGCTCAGTTAATAAATCTACATTAGTGGCTATAGTTTACATAGCTAGCTATGTGCAAAAAAGCGAAATAAAAATTTATGATGATACCAATTATTATTATAAATATGAAAGTTATCTGCATAGCCTAAACAGAGGCAGACTTGAAATTCCTTCTGATACTCTTGTTTAATGGTCAATATTTTGCTTTTTTTTTCAAGGTGCTACTGACCCTTTATGCAGAACATTTTGTGTTACTTAGTTTCAGTTCATTGCTGCTAAATATAAATTTAAAATCACAAAAAAACAATGCAGAGTATATTCTAATATTCTGCTAAAGATTTACTCACTAATTACCACTCCCAAAATACTAAAGCTATCATAATTTGTGTGAAAATTAGTTTTGTAATTAATTATGCTATTTACTTGTTATGTTTTTTATTATCTCATTAGCCTATATGTCTCTCAATATGTTTGGATTTGTAAATATTTATCCTGTTGAGATATATTGATAAAACTTTTTTTTGCTTGAGTCAACTTTTGTTGGTGTTTTTTATTGTTGGGGATTTTATCGTTACCATTTTTAGGAAAAAAAAATTAAAAATACAGTTATCTTTCTAATATATATACTTTGTTATGGTTCTGCTTGTTATTGATACTATTTAATATTACATAAATATTCTTAATGAAATTTGAAGTACGAAAAATAAGATTATCTTTTAACCATTTTTTGGTTTTCTTTTTATATTTCCGTCTTTACTAGAGATTATTATTAGAAAGCATAGACTGCCATTACACCCTACCTAATATAAAAATATATCAATATAAGTAAAAGTGAAAGTTTAATCGGCCTTCAGTTTTTACGGCATTTTGCGCGATGTCAAGGCCTGTTATTATAGAAGGCCGTGTGTGTGACGAAAAAGTAAAGATACTTTTGCATCCAGTGGCTATTGCACCCAACGTCTACATCATTGAAAAAGTAGGTTTTTACATTTTTGTTTTTGTTTTTTTGTTTAACTACTTATCCTAATTGATCACTTTTTTTCAGGATTCTCCTCATGGGTTCAAGCTCCTTACGCATAATATGTGTTTAATTACCCATAATACGTTAGTCATTGTAAGTAATAAATTAGGAAATAATTATTTGTGAAATATTGTAGTCATTAATGACTTCAACCTGGCTAATAATTAAAATTGCTCGACTAATAAGGTTCCTTATTAAAATTGCTCTCTTTCTCTCTCTCTCTCTCTCTCTCTCTCTCTCTCTCTCTCTCTCTCTCTCTCTCTCTCTCTGTCTCTCTTTCTCTCTCTCTCTCTCTCTGTCTCTCTCTCTCTCTCTCTCTCTCTCTCTATATATATATATATATATATATATATATTTATTTATATATATTTGTATTTATATTTTTTTTTTAGAAAATGTTTGAAGAAAGTTAGAAGATACTATAAACCTTGGTATTATGCAAGCCGAAGCGATTTAATTAATTCAATCGACAAAAAAACGGCGTGTAAATCGCAAAAGAAAAAAATAATATTTTTAATATTCATTTTTTATGTATTGATTAATAGCATTTATTTTAAAATAAATTTATTTTGCAACACGTTTTTTAATTTTATAAAATTTCGTCATAATAGTTTGAGGTAAATCCCACATAGGTTATAGGTGGAAAACATCACATGTAAAAGATCAAAAATGCTACACATTTTGAATACCAAATGGGATAAAGTAGCAAATACCAGATTAAGTTAAGCCTCTCTGAAAGCTTTAATGATTAATTTTAAATTACTATTTAAGTAAATTTTAAATTAAAAGAATTTTAAAAATTATCATAGAAGCATTCGGACTTTCATTTGTCTAGTATTGACTACTTTTATACCATTTGAATTAAAATATGTGGCATTTAAGATCTATAACATGTAGTATTTTCCACCTATATCCCATGTAGGATTTACCACATAAAACCCATGTGGGATTTACCATATGAAACCCACATGGGACAAAATAATAATCCCCATATGGGTTACATATGGTAAAAACCCACGCGTATCCCATATGGGATTTACCATATGGAATCCATGTGGGATTTGCCATATGAAACCCACATGGGACAAAATAATAATCCCCACATGGGTTACATGTGGAAAAAATCCACGCGTATCCCATGTGCGCTTTTTCACTGGGAAATAAAGATAAAATTGTAAAATATTATCAACATTCAATCAAGTCTTTTTTATGTACAATTTTACAGTTTTTAGTAACTTGTAGGCCAATCTAATAGATATTAAAAATTGCCCCATACCCTTAAACAAAGCTTGCTACGACAATGAACATCAATATGCTTAGCAAATAATAGGATAAAATAGTTTTAGAAAATTTTGAAAACAAATTGTCATAGTTGCTACTTGAAGTTATTATTAAAAAAACTTAACAAAATACCGAGAAAAGTGTTTTTCGAAGGAGGTTTTCTAAAAATTTAATAACCCACTTCAAAATATTTTACCATAAAACTGTCCATAACAACTGCCTAAACAAAACATGAAATTTTACACATTAAATGTAAAATAACTTAATTTTTTTAAAAATTTCCCGAGTTTCCGGGAAATTTTCAACCGTAAATTTGTTATAGATCAAAAGAGCTGGAACTTTTACAAATTGTTAGTCTTAATAATTTTAAAATATTATAAAAAGTTCATAACATGCATGTTTTTTTTTAATTCAAAATTATGTTTTCCACTTTAAAAGTGAAACAAAAAAATTATATGCTAGTAGTAGTATTCCTCTACTTCCTTGACGAATATTCTTTTCTCTAAATGCCTTAGCAACAAGTAATATAATTCTAGCACCGAGCTAGGTCCTCACTTAAAAACAGCATTCGAGAACTTGAGACTTCACAGGTCTGGAAATTAAAGCTTGAGTTAGGACTCCGTAGTATACCGCAGTTATATTTGATTATATAACATATATTCTTAATAGGCATATTACGTTTTAAATGAGCTTTAAAAGATTGCTTGTATTCCACAGTAAGATTTGGCGCCATTTAAACAATCTTATCATTTATATTGCAGAACCGATATTTTACGGAAATATCTTGATTGTTTAAATTAATAGACTGACGGCAATTTCTTAAAAAGCAATTTAAACAGTGTACTCGATATTAAATCTTACTCACAATAAATTTGGCCGACAGGAATAGATAGGTGGGATACTCTTTGGTGCCTTATAGACGTCCCCCTCTCCCCCCCGCTAATTAACTTTTCAAAAATTTTCCACCCGGAACATTCTTATTCCAACCCCCCCCCCCGGCTATTAAATTTTAGAAAAAATTCCATCCAAGACAAGTTTTTATAAAATTTTTTTCTTTCACTACTAACTTACATTACGTAACATCATTTATTCATTTGTTTTTAAAAAAAGAACGTTTTATTTTGTTCTTTCTATCGTTACGTCATTATTCGTAAAAAAAATTTTGTTCTTTCTATCGTCACGTCATATCATTTACAGTACTTATTTACTTGCATACGTTGTAATATCAGAGTGTAAGAACGAAATGGCGACTACGAAAAGAATTTTTAAAAGGACAGAAAGAAGCCAATATAGTAACGTAGAAAGAATGGAGTTTGGAAAAATTGTGGAAAAGTTCAAAGAGTACGATGCCGAAGTGATAAAAAGCAAAGGAAAGACGAAATACGATGCAAAAAAGAAAACACTAATATATATGTCAATAATTAACAAAATTTCAGACACTAATATATATATACGTCAATAATTAGCAAAAACATTACTTAGTTATTGCTTCAAGTATTTAAAAAAACTCGAAATTTTCCAACCCCCCTGCTTATTAAGTTTTAGTGATTTTTCCAACCCCCCCCCCCCTTCTATTAGGCACCAAAGAGTATGTGGCGCCAGCTGTACTCAACCATGAGAACGAACACAAAACCTACTCCAAAAAGCCTCTAGGTGATTTCAGTTGACAGGTTTCTGCTATGTACTAAAAGTTCAAGTCAATATACCAACCCATTGAAAGACTTGATAGTTGGTGTTTCTGCATAAGATGCTGTGACTTAAAACATCTGTAATATCGTTTTAGAAAAATTGTTTCTGAAATAGATGATTCAATTTTTGTAATTTTATGTTTTTTTTTTAATTTTTGTAATTCTTTTACGTTCTAGTTGCAGTTTTTACTTCATAAAGTTCGTACAACTGCAGAAGCAAACAAAAGCTTAACAATTATTATTTTCGTCAACCATAACCAATTAGCTAGTTATTTTAATCTTTTTTAGTTTGTGCATGCTCAAAAATTATTTAGGGACACTATCTTATAAATATTATATTAGCTTTGTAAAAAACAATTATAGACTTATATATTAAACAATTTCAAGAACTCAGGAGTTTATTAACATCGCATACTATTTACAGGAGTCTTATTAGTGAAAACTAATTAGCTCAACGTCAAATATAAGAGTAGCCTGTTTAGGAATAACAGGAGGATGACCACTGGCACCATAGGCATAATCAGGAGAACACGTTAACGTTGCTCGTTCACCTTTTGACATTTGAGCTACACCTTCGTCCCAACCTTTAATTACCTCGCCTTTACCTAAAGTAAATTCAAACGGTCTACCACGATCACGAGATGAGTCGAATTTTTTCCCATCAGTAAGTGTACCTAAGATATAAAATTTTACAAGGTGCCAAATATAAAATAATTACATAAAAACCAGCTATTTGAAATTTGACTGTCATAGAGTTTTTTGAGTTGAGAAATAGGATTATCAAAGA
The DNA here is from genome assembly GCF_038396675.1 of Hydra vulgaris. Taxonomy (NCBI): domain Eukaryota; kingdom Metazoa; phylum Cnidaria; class Hydrozoa; order Anthoathecata; family Hydridae; genus Hydra; species Hydra vulgaris. Next base: position 42,704,880 of record NC_088929.1, read on the forward strand.
TAACTAAATCACACCACTAAAAAAAATTTACACATTTAGAGAAAGTAAAAGCTTCAATAAAAACAGATTTTTTTTGATATTATTATGTAGTCATTTTTAAAAACTCATAACTGAAAAATGATAGCAAATACCTGTGTAATGAACTTTTACTCTTTGACCAGCTTTTGGTTTGCTACCTAAAAAAACAACAACATCCATACGTTACGAACATATAATAACAGCAGTATTAAAATTTTAGATAAAATAATGATCTATATAACATCAATATTATATAATAACAAATAGTAACATTAGAAAATGATATGAAAATTAGTTACAGAAGTGAAACACATGAAAAAATTAAAAGATTATAAATAAAAAGAATAAAAACAATGTGTATTGATAGCGTAATGGCGAATTCTGATTTATAAAAATATATAAAAGCTATTCGGCTTCATTTGAACATTTTTACCTATGAAAATTTCCAAAAAGGCCCTTAAATAGCAAGTTTAACCAAACCATACATTTATTTGAAACACATTCATTGAGACAGCTATAGCCTTTTTATGTTTTAAAGTTTAACATTTTTTTAAATATTAATTTGAATTGTTAAAATCGATTTACTCTGTTTAAGTTATTTAATTTAAATATTTTTAAATTAAATAAGTTGAATAAAAATTCCTTTCATAAATTACAAACTTTAATTTCTTTGTTTTTATGCAAAGTGTACATACACCAAATAATACAGCCATAAAATGAGACAGAGTATACATAAGTTTCCAGTTTTCTGAGACATTTTGTGCTATAATATTACTGATATTGAATGTGTTTTTATTAGACTTTTATGAGCTTTTTAGACTACTGTAAATTGTTGGCTTTTTTAAAGAACATTGTATGTGAAGAGTGCTATAGCTAGACATATGCAAATTAGGTACTGCTTTCAGACCTAAACTTTGCCACTTACCTTAAATTTTATATTTATATTTTAATGGATTCTATTTGTAATGGACTATGAGACAAAAAACACATTTTAAGTTATTTTGCTATTAGGATAGTGAGACAAAATACATTTAAGTATTTTTTATTATAATTTTTTTGGGCATTGTATATATAACTATAGTAATATATACAATATTAGTTGACTGGTAGGTCTTGCGAGAAACTAGGATTTTCAAAACGTTCTCTCCCTCTCTCTCTCTATTTATATATATATAATATATATATATATATATATATATATATATATATATATATATATATATATATATATATATATATATATATATATATATATATATATATATATATATATATAATCTAATCAAAGAGCTTTCTTTTTTACATTTATACCTGCAAATTTGTCTATATCTTTTAAATTTAAATAAGCTGCTAATTCTGCTTCAATACCTAAAAATCTTAGCACAAAAATAGTCTTGCGCCATTGCCGTCAGTAAGGTGCAAAACTTTTTAATAAACTGAAAGATTTTTTTGCAGTTGCCACACTAACATGTAATGTCAAATATGATATATCAATGACAGATCAACTTATATTACAATATATGCATGTGGACACTTGTAAAATGCAGAGATATTTAACATGTAAAATGTAGGAATAGTTGGCTCTAGTGTTAGTGACTCTGCAGGCATTAAGGCCCACAACTTTTGCCTTTCTTAATCTTTAACCCAAAAAGTCAACTTTTCGACTTGCTTTCCAGACAATTCGAATTATTTACCTTCTCTACTCAACTTATGTCTTGTTTCAGATCTTAGCCAATGCTCAGTCTCCCTTATTCTTTCTTTCTTCCTTACTTCTACATTCACCCTTAAGTGCTTTTGACCACGGCTTGATCTCTCTAAAACTATTATCTCATTCTTCTTCATCATTAGAATCCCCCTATCATTGTACCTCTTACAACTACCTTAAAGCTGACTGGAACTCTTTCCGTAATTTTCTTTGTGATGGTCCTTGGGAAATCTTTTTTCTTTGTGATGGTCCTTGGGAAATCTTTTATCTTTCTGCTGATAAATGTGCTTCCTTACATAACTATTGGATTTAGACTGGCATGGAATCTTTGACTTCCTTTTAACGATTCCAAGTTTCCAATTTCCTCCATGGTTTTCATCACATTGTGCTGCTGCAATTTCCATTTGAAAACATCACTTTCATATCTATCAGCAAAACAATTCTCCTGAAAACAGACAACTGTTTACAACTACTAGAAATCACTGCAAAAAAATTTCGTCTAACGCCAAGGCCAGCCATTTTCAGGTCACAAAATCTCATATTTTATCTCAAAAATTAGGCTATTGTGACTTCTAGAGAATCTTTAACATTATCTATAATGAGGGGAAATCTGTAGGTCCACCAAGACAAAGCTAAGTTGTTTGCTAAGAACTTTTCATCAATATTATCTCTTGATTCCACTACTTGTGTTCTACTTGAGTTAGTCGTTAAACAGGTTGATCCATTGCCTGACAATTGTATCACTACAGCTTCTGTACCTAAAGTGATTTCCTGCTTAGACTCTTCTACAGCTTGTGGTCCGGACAACATACCTGTTATAGTCTTGCAGAAGTGTTCTCTAGAGCTGCCTTCTATACTTTTAAAACTGTTTAACAAGTGCTTATCAGAGTTTTCCAGCCTACTGGAAAGCAGCATCTGTTATCCCTATTTTCAAAAATTGTGGTGGGCGATCTGACTTGTATAACTATTGTGCCATTAGTCTTCTTCCTATAACAAGCAAGGTTTTTGAGTTTTTAATTACCAACACTTAATCTCTGATCTTGAATCAAATCACTTACTGACCATCAATATGGATTTTGATCTTCTCGTTCTACAGCTAATTTGCTAACAGTCACACCGATAGGTTTTATCATGCATTAGATAGAGGTGGAGAAGTTAAGCCCATTGCTCTTTACATTTCTAAAGCTTTTGATAAAGTTTAGCATGTTGGTCTTCTCCATGAGCTTACTTATGGTGTATCAGGTAACATCTTTAAGATTATTGAATCCTTTCTTTCCAATCGTAGTATAAAAGTTGCCATCAATGGACAGCACTCTTATTCATATCCTGCAACTTCAGGGGTTCCTTAAGGTTCAATACTTGGCCCTATACTCATTTACATTAACTATCTTCCATTATTATATTCTTAAATCTAAGGTGGCATTGTTTGCTGATGATACTACTATTCATTCTTATGTTGATAAGAAGCCAACCATCTCTGATTGCTTGGAGGGGGCATTCGAGCTTGAAAAAGATCTTACTTCTGGTACAGCATGGGGCTCTAAGTGGCTGGTGAACTTTAATTTAGATAAACGCAATTTTAAGCTAATACTTATCGCAATAACCTAGATCTTCTTATATTAATGAACAGTAATACTCAGCCAATCTTCCAATGATGCCCTTTCTCTTTTAGACAAGGTGCAAAAGCGCATTGTAAACATTGTTTAACCTGCTTTCGCAGCCAAGCTTCAACCAATGTCACATCGTTGTAATGTTGCTTTTCTTTCTTTCTTTTCTATAAATATTGTAATGAGTCTCTTGTGTTATTTACTAAAAATCATTTTAGTGTTACTCGCCGTTCAATTAAATCTCATGCTTTTACTGCGAAGTGCTTCAAAAATTCTTATTTATTTAGTTTTTTCCTTGAAGCTCAGTTCTTTAGAATTCACTTCCACTATCTTGTTTTCCTGATTTATATAATTTGCAATCTTTTTAGTCGTTTGTCAATCATTAACTTGCTCTATAAACTTCATCTTTTCTCTTTCAGTAACTTCTAACTCTAATAGTGGTTGCTTGCAGCCTTGTTGGAAGTGAAGATGTTGATATATACAGCTGCGAAAAATAAAATAGCACCACCACCAAAAATTGATTAAAATTAGAATTTCTAACTATTTTTGATAGTTTGAAAATCTTTTAAATACAAATTTAAAAGTAAAATGGCTTATAATTTTTATAAAAAACAAAATATACAAGTTTTAATATATAGTATTCATTTATTAAACAAAAATTAAAAAAAAAATCAAATAAAACGTGAAAAAAATAATAATAACCACAGCTTTAATTTGTAATTTAAAATAAGGATTTATTATGAGATCAATTGTTTTAAACATTTTACAATAAATATTAGTTATTTCTCAACACATTAGTTTTTTATAGCGTGACCTTTGTTGGCAATGACGGCTACACAACGTCTTGGCATCAAGTTAACCAAGTCCTGACATCGCCTTAGCGGAATTTCGCTCCATGTCTCCTTAACTATGTTCCAAAGTGAGTCCTTCGTGGTGGGTTAGGCAGCAGCAACCACCTCCTTTACACCAGCCCACAAATTCTCGATTGGGTTAAGATCTGGCAATTGCGCTGGCCACTCCATAACGTTCACTTTATGCCTCTCAAACCAATTCTTTGCCTTCTTGCTAGTGTGCTTCGGGTCATTGTCCTGTTGGAACATCCAGGACAACGACATTTCATAGTCTGCATATGGCAACATTACTTTATCCAATATATCAACATAAAAGTGTTGGTCCAAAATAGTAGTAATGTGATGAATGGGCCCTACTCCGCAATAAGAAAAAAGTTTTGATGGTATATTTTGGATTGTAAGGGCGTATGTCATAAGACCGCCGAATGCAGAATTCGGCGGTCTTATGACATACGCCCTAGAGCCTTTTCCACCATAAAGCACAATCTTACTTTCGTCTGTCCATAAAACATTCCTCCATTTTTCGAGTGGCCAATTTGAGTGTTTTTTAGCAAACGCAATATGCTTTACAACATGTCTGGCACTTAAAAGTGGAACTTTTCTGGGGCTACAGGCTTTTAATCCATCAACTTGCAGACAACTCTGAACTGTTTGTATTGTTGCATCGGCTTTTCTTGAAATTTTATGCATTTCTTATCATTTTCTTGGAACACTTAACTAAACGACCGACTTCTCCGTAAGATTTCCCTGCTGATATCAACTTTCGGATCAGTTCTCGTTTTTTCGCACTACAATACTTTCCGCATCCCATTTTTATAAAACATAAAACGAATAAAACAGCAACAAAAAAAAACCTTCTCTATTTTCACAATTATTTTTACTGTTATCAGAGTATTTTACGACTAAAGAGTGCGTGGTGCTATTTTATTTTTCAGTCAAAATTGGCATTTTAGATTAAATTGAGCAACACCAAGCAGTTTTTTTTCCCAAAATGATTTGTTATAGAAAATAAACATGTTAGCTGATATTTTAAACAGCAAAGCTATAAAAAAAATTTATTTTGCATGGTGTTTTCTTAACAAAAAGGAAAATACGCTTAGTGGAGATATTTTATTTTTTGCAACTATATATATATATATACATATACATATATATGCACACACACACACACACACATATATGTGCACATATATACATGTACAGTGTCCACTTAAAATTTATAAAAATTCCAGGTCATTTTTCTTCACTTAGATATGTTTTTCCAGGATTTTGGTTCTAAAACATATCTTTTTCCAGCATCAGTATTGAAAAACCACTTAAATGCCACAAATGTTATTTCCAAAGTGGTATAAAAAATGTCTTAACTGTCCATTGATATTTGGTATAGCTTTTTTATTTCCAAATTTTTAACAATAACCTTGAAATGAGTTGATAAGTCTTGGTGTGTTGTATGACCTAAGAAACTTGATCCAAAATAATGGATATAAACACAATTTCAATTAACACCCCAGAATCTAATATAAATATTACCTTCAGAGGTTTGAGTGACTTTGTTTAAGTTCTCATCATAAGAATAGACATGGATGTCTGAGAGTTTCAAAATTTCTAACAAAATTGATTTAAAATTAAGAGCTAAACCATGATTTAACTTGTATGAAGTTTTGCTTTAACCTATCTGAAATTGTGAAGCTATGGCACTGTCCAGAAACATAGCTGTAAAAACAAGGCCTAAGTCATCATTTGAATGTAGAGAATTTTTAAGCTGCTAAATAAATTCAGCTTAGTAACAACTAGTTTTTTGACACATGAGTCTAATGTCCTTTGATATTCTGTAATTGACTTATTGGGCCAGAAAAGACAGATGGCAAAGAACTTTTCTCTTTTAGTTTTACAAAAAAATCCTTTGACTTTTCTTAATTCTATATTGTGTTTTGCACTTTTTGCGTGATATGTCAAGCTAGAGCGCCCACTTGAGAAGTTCTATTGACTTTTGGCAAAACCAAAAACTTTTTAACTAAAAATAAAACAAGTGCAATGTTAAAGGCATTCCTCTCAATTTTGAAAAAAATGCACTTATGTTGATGGTTAAAGAACAATTTTCAATGGTTAATCATTTTTTGAATACAACTCCCCCCCCCCCCAAAAAAAACAACACTTTAAACGAAAGTTTTAAAAAATATTTAAAGCCGCTATCAGTTACTTCTTGAAAATATTAAAAATTTTATTATATTTGCTTAGATTAGAAAAAGAAATATTCTATCTTTGTTTTATAAAATAATTTATTTTTTATTAATAAAAAAAAAATCATATTTAGTATATAATAATACTATAATTTTATTATTTTTCAATTAAAAAACAGCTAAAATAAATCATTGTTTCATTTTACACGTGAATCAAGTACACCTCTGTTAGTCTCTCCCTCTCTCTATATAAATATATATATATATATATATATATATATATATATATATATATATATATATATATATATTTATATAGAGATTATATAGATTTATATACATATATAAAAAATATATATATATCTGTAAAGTTATTTATCATTCAATTAAATAGTTATGCTTAAAAAAAGCCATTATGCTTAAAAACTGAAGAAACACTAGTTATAACTATATATTTTTTAAAAGCTTAAGAATAATTACAATCATAGATTTGGAACTTAATTATGAAAAATTAATTACAGTTATGGATTCAGAACTCACATATGCAAAATCAACATTTATAATGCATGTAACTTTGATTACATGCAAGATAGGCCAATTTAAATGCACATTTTAATTGTATTTATACAGATGTTTTTAATCTTGTTTTAACAAATTTAATTTAAGATAAAAAAAAAGTTGTTGAACGCATTACAATAGTACTGTCAAAATATTGTTTTGACAACTTATCACAATAGACTGTTAAAATATAATCTTGACTCTTAATTATGAAAACTTTGAAATGTTATAAAAACTGTTTTCATTCAATTATGAAAACTTTAACATCACTTCAAAGTTTTCATTTCATTTGAAGAGTATTTTAATGACATTTAAAAAATGACATTAAAATACTCTTTAAAACGCAAATAATAAAAGCTAATAGAAATTTAATTTCTAGCTAAAAAAAATTAAAGCTTCAAACACATAAAGTAAAATAAATATGAAAATACAAACCGTCTCCTTCTTTAATAACTTTTCTTTCGACACCCATCGTTTTTTTACACTAGATGAACAGTAGCACAACGAGATAGTTAAAGAGAAGGTTGAGACAACTATCATGCGCGAGCCGCACTAAAAATAAAATCATTGATCACACTGTCTATGCTAAAAGTATAAAAGACTTAATCAAAAATATTTTTGTCAAAAAGTAGTTGTTTCCATAAATTTACTGTTCCCAAAAATTTACTTCTTAGGTTGCGCAAGATAAAAAAGAGGCCAACAAAGGCAAAACTGTAAACTTTTTTTGTTTTTTTTTGTTTAGCTTTTATTTAAAATATTTCCTTACTATAGTTTACATAGTTTATATTTTTATCTTTATAACTTGTTAGTGGTGAAAATGTTTACTTGCAGAACTTGTGTGTCTTTAATTAGAAATTTATTTTTCGAGTTTTTATATCCGGTTATAATTTTGTTCAAATTCTCAGTTATTTTGAGTTGTTAAACATCCAAACCTTCAGTTTTTTAAGAAATTAATTATCTTTTTTCCTTTCATCGCAATGTTCGTTTTTCAGTTTTAATAAATGATAATTTTTTTTTTTATTATTTATTTTTGTTTGTATGTAAACACATATATAAATACACACACTTACGCATACATACATACATACATACATACATACATACATACATACATACATACATACATACATACATACATACATACATACATACATACATACATACATACATACATACATACATACATACATACATACATACATACATACATACATACATACATACATACATACATACATACATACATACATACATACATACATACATACATACATACATACATACATACATACATACATACATACATACATACATACATACATACATACATACATACATACATACATACATACATACATACATACATACATACATACATACATACATACATACATACATACATACATACATACATACATACATACATACATACATACATACATACATACATACATACATACATACATACATACATACATACATACATACATACATACATACATACATACATACATACATACATACATACATACATACATACATACATACATACATACATTTTGTATGTATAAATTTTCCTCTTTGTTTTTAATATAAAGTTTTACATTTACAAATATTGGAATTTTTATACTTTTAATAAATTATAATAGAGAATATAATCACCACATCAATAAGATTAAAATAAAATAACAAAAAGAAAGTTTAAATAAAAACCTTGTATCTGAGAGAAGATCTAATGATCTTGTCGCCAAAACCATAAAACGTTTTAATAAAATATAATTTAAGCTATTAATAAATATAAACAAATAAATATGACAAAATACAAAAACAAAAGAGCGTGTTTATATAAATTTCTTATTTTTAAAGGTATTTCAAAATATTATCATTAAAAAGAATGAATTCTTTTAATTTCTTTTTAAAGACTGGGAAGGTAATTGATAAATCAAAATTAGGTAAAGTGATTTCGTTCCAGAGATTAGGTGCACGATAAGCTATACAGAACTGATTGAATTTTGTTCGACGAAAGGGTTCATAGAGTGAGTTATCATTTCGTAGTGTATACTTATTTTTTGTTTTTAAGGTAATAAAATCTTTAAAAATGTGTAATGACGGATTGATTTTACATTGAAACATAAAACATAGTATTTTATATACATTCACTTCATAAATATTAAGTACTTTTATATTTTTAAATAAAAACCTTGAATGCGTAAGTCGATTTTCAAAACAAACTAAGCATATTGCGTGTTTCTGACGATGATAAAGACACTGCTCTTTTATAGAGGTTTTAAGTTGAAGTTGTTTTTACTTCAGATTCTATTTAACCACTCTTTCGAGCAGGTTGACATGAAATAGAAACTGTTGGAAACGAATTAAAAACCGCATCTTTTTTCATTTTTTGACCATTTTTCTAAATATAAAAAACCTTCAAAAAATGAAGGGTCCTCAATTTTATATGGCTATATCTTTTGAGCGTCAAAATATATTTTGATAAAATTTGAAGCCTAATTACAATTTATGATGGGATTCAAGATAATATTTTGTTTCATTTAAAAAATAATTTCCCTCAACCAGGGGGATGCAGGGGGCGTTTTTCAACGGTATTTTTAGTCTTGTTTGCAAATCACGTGGTTTGCGCTTGAAATCGAAGTTATTTTTATTTAGAGACTAATTACAAATGATCTAATATCAAATTAATGGCATAAACACGATAATTTTAGACAAATTAGTCTCAATAAATTACGTCAATTGCCTGATAATTTGTTTAAATTAAACTATTTGTTAGAGTATTGATTTACAAAATTTAAAAAATCTGATACAGAAAATACTAAATAAAAACTTTTTTATACAAAATGAGTCTGCAAAAAGCAAGATCTCATTTAGAAAATAGGATATGGATATATTTTTAAAGTGTCTATCTTTGAAGAAGAATGATTCATTTATTCATCAAAGACTTGTGGACCCTGGATTCAGTCTGAGTCTAAGTTCTCATCCGTCTGGAATATGCGGGAGCTGCAAGACAAACTTATATTTAAAACAGAAAGGTAAAGCTGTGGAGACTTCCTGGATAAATTGTCGTGATCAAGATAAAAAGTTGGGAAGAATTAAACAAAAAGATGGCAACTACAATTGTGCTATTTGCTGCCTAGGACAATGTACTAAAAGTAGTGGTACACTTTATCTTTCTGAATTCACCTACGTAGAATCTGAAAAAATTACATTCGAAAAAAGAAATTCATTTTGCTCAGAACGCTGTCAAATTGTTGGTCCTTGTATTCGACATCCTTGCAGCAAAAAAAAAAAAAAAACTGCTCAAAATCTTCACGCCTTAATTACTTCAAAGAATCAAAATATCGCTGACAGAGTTGTTTTTTGTACGCTAAAAAATATTTGTTGTTGGTGGTAGTAAAAAAAACAAAACCTGCAACAAGAGGAAAAGCTCTTCCTGTTAAAGTATATAGAGACCGATCATCTATAAGGCATATAAGAAGTGAAACAATCATGATCTTCCAAATTGTGCAGTGTTAGGAATAATGAAAGAGATAAGAAAAGATGTTGGACAATCTGGAATACAGGAGAACACCTATGCTGAAGTTACGAACAGGTCACGCTACTTGAATAAATTTTACGACGTGATAAAATGTCAGCTCAAGATCGGTAAAAACTTTTTTGAAAAAGATATTGTTTATTGTACTGATCTATCTATGCTCGTGAGTGAAGTTTTCTCCTTCAGAAAAATTGATATTTTTTATTCTGTTGTATGTGTTGGTATTGATAGAGGGCAGGAATCTCTAAAGATTGTCATGGACGTGTTTGACCCATCAGTATTAGATTTTAAACCAAGAAACCAGAAGTACACCGGGGTCAACAAAGTTTGGCTTAGGCATAGTTCGAAACGTAAAATAGAACCATCACAATTTGAAAACACTTTTTCAACTCCTTCAACTCAATCAATTGAAGTTTACCTTGGTTTCTGACCTCAAATTGATCAACATCATCATTGGATTATCAGTAAGTTATTTTAAGTTAGTTATCAGTCTTATTTCATTTATATTTTATATTTTAAATAAGCGAAACCTATAAGTTATTTTCTATAATGAAGGGTCACGGTGGAAAATACTCGTGTTGCTATTGTGATGGGCCGATAGATGAAAAAGGAGTTTCGGATCACTAGCAGATGAATTCGAAAAATATCAATTTGATAACAAACCTCGTATACAGATGCAATATTATAAAAATGTCACTTATCCATATCTGCTGGATGAGAAATTGCCTGAAGAAATTACCAACATAGTTCCACCACCTGAATATCATATTTATGAACACCATGTTAGTAAAATTATTGATCTTCTCTTCACTGATAAAAATTTGATGGAGTTTCTTGAAAAGAAAACGGTTATCAGGCATGGCTATAATGGTCGTGGTTTTAATGGGCCTAACAGTGCCAAAGTTTTAAGATCATTGGACGAAATGAAACTTTATTCTCCAATTGAATATCTGGAATGTATTGAAACCCTGAAGAGGTTTAAAGAAGGAACTTCATTGCTTTTTTAATTTTTTTAACACTTCTTAGAACGTTTTTAATTCAATTAGTACAGATAGGGGACAATTGACCTACCAGTCTAAATAAAATTAGGAGACACAAATATGTTAATACTATTATTTTCAGCAAGTTAATTTTGGTTAAATTTTATTTGATTTAGTAGCTGAATGCTGTTTTGGGATGAAATTTGATATATCCTACAAAGAAAAAATAGACAAATTTGTCGAGTTCATGCTTCACTTAAAAGTATATGTCCATGATGTATTCGCAATGAAGATTTCACTTGGATGGAAGTTTAACATAATCAGGTTCTATCTCAAGGAGTATCTCGATAGGCAGAAAATCCCGCTCGGTATTTTATCAGAACAAACATCTGAAGCAGTGCATAAAAACTTAAACAAAACACTGAAAAGGTTCGTTGTGTCTAAGAAAAACGTCCATCACGGTGAAAATCTAAGAGCTATGGTTGTTGAATACAGTTCAACGAGATTGTAAGAAGATTTTTCAAGAATATATTTAGATTGAAAAAATACCTATTTTTTTTTCATTTTTGTAGCATATTATAATTTTTAAAATACTGTTTGTGGCATTTCATTTGTCTGATTTTGTTATCGGAGATTTATTCATGTTTTGTGTGTGTCAGTGGAGATGGAAAATTTGTTGCATTCCTAATAATAATTTTGACAGGATGATAATTGCAACTATTATTTTGCTAATATTCATTAAAATGAATATTTTTTTGCTAAAAATCACGGCAGTCAGATCACAAGGGCAGGAACATTCTTGAAAAATGACCCCTGCATCCCCCTGGTTGAGGGAAATTATTTTTTGAAAAACAAAAATTCTTTATCCTGAATTTAAACATAAATTGCAAATAGGTTTTAAATTTTATCAAATTATATTTAGACGCTCAAAAGATACAGCCACATAAAGTTTAGGACTCCCTCATTTTTTAAAGGTTTTAAATATTTAGAAAAATGGTCAAAAAATGAAAAAAGATACGGTTTTTAATCCGTTTCCAACGGTTTCTATTTCATGCCAACTTGTTCGAAAGAGTGGTTAAAAAAAAAGTAAAAGTAACTTCAACAAAAAACCTCTAAAAATGAGCAGTGAAGAGTACGCAACTTACTTTGCTTCCCAAGCAATATTTGCGTAGTTAATATAACTATGTATAAATGAGAAATAGAGTTGTATTTAAATGGTTTTGTTTAAATAATTTCTTGACTTATAGAGTACTCCTATATTTTTAGAAACTTTAGTGCAAATGTAGTCAAAATGCGGTTTCCATGTAACATTCTCATCAAGATAAATGCAAAAGAAAATTAGTAAAAGTTTCTTTTTTTATTTCAAGTTCATCAATAAGCATTTTCGGCATGGTTGTTGGTAAAAAACGCTTTTTTAGATATAGGGTGAAACAGAATGTATTTTTTTAATCAAGGTTTAAGGTTAGTTTGTTACATTTAAACCACTCAAATACGCATTTTAGTTCTTTATTCATATCAGAAAACAGCTCATTAATATTACTGTTTGATAAGAACAAATTCGTATTATCCGCAAACATAATACTCCGAAGATTAGCTGCTTCACTTAAATCATTAATATAAATTAAAAACATAAGGGGACCTAGAATAGAACAATGTGAAACACCACAGGTTATTTCAATATAGTCACTTTGAAGGCCATCATTAGAGGTAACAAATTGCTTTCCATTTGATAAGTAACTATGAAACCATTTTAGCATATTGTTATCAACTCCATAGTATTCGAGCTTTTTAAGCAATATTTTATGGTCAACGGTATTGAAAGCCTTCGAAACATTAATAAAGACTCCTAGGGTATATTGTTTTTTTTTCGAAAGATTCTGAGATTTCCCTAACAAATTGAATAATTGCGTGCTCAGTTGAAATTTTTTTTTTGAAGCCAAACTGTTTGGTATATAGTATATTATTTTGGTCAAAATATTTAAATATTCTATTATATATTATTCTTTTTAATAATTTTGAAAAAGTTGAAAGAACCGAAATTGGGCGATAGTTGTTAATATTTGTTTTATCGCCTTGTTCGTAATTTGGTATAGCTTTTGCAATTTTCAATTGATCCGGGAAAACTCCTTGTTTTATAGATGCATTAAATACTTTATAAAGAATATCTTTCAGACTTTCATAACAATCTACAACTATGTTACCTACTCTCAGTCATAGGAATTTTTTTAGAGAGATTGGTTCTAATTTCAGTAAAAAATTTGCTAAACATGTTTGCAATTATGCTCAGTTCACATATATTTACATCTTCAAATTTTATAGTTTGTGGAAAAGAACTCAAGTGATTTTTTGATTTTCCTGTTATTTCTTTTATTATTTGCCAGGTGCGCGTTGAGTTGTTTTTAAAAATATTGATCAGATTAGAATAATTTTTTTTTTAGATTTTTACGAATTTTTTCAAATAAATTTTTATATTTTTTATATATTTTTTCATTTACAGAAGATTTAGTCTTTAAATATTTTATATACAACTTTTGCTTTCTTTTTGAAGATTTTTTTAAGCCTTTTGTAACCCAAGGACTGTTAAAGGTTTTATGACTATTTAATTGTTCACATACTGGAAAGTTCGCGTCATATACTAAGTAGAATGTTTCGAAGAATTTATTATAAAAAGTACTTGCAACTTCATTAAAGATGATTTGCCCCCAATAAAATAACGATAGTTGATGTTTAAAATCACTTATTTTTTTGTCGTTTTTTTACAGTTCTAATTTGTTTAATTTTTTTAGATGTTGTGTTATGGGTTTGGAAAATAGGAAAGTGGTCCGATAAATCAGTTTTTATGATACCTTTTGGTATCATAAAAACTGATTTATGGATGGAGTTATTAAAGATGTCTGTGGTAAAAATATTGTCAATGAGGATAGCGGAATTCTTAGTTATTCTAGTAGGATGATTGATTAGGGTAACTGTACCTGCTAAAAAAATTTTATCATAGAAACTTCTCACTTTTTCGTCGTCGCTATAAATAAAACAGTCCATATTAAAATCCCCAATTATAAAGTTGTTACTAGCGTGAACTATATTATGTTTCAAATAAGAGCTAAAATTTTCGCACGCGCCGTCAAGTGGCCTATAGCAGCTGTTGTGGCCTATAGCAGCAGTATGTTTTTTCCTTTGTTAATAATTAATTCAATTGTTGCGATCTCTTTATCTTTGTCGGAACCGCTCAAATCGCTTCTAACATTATATGCAATGTTTTCTGTAACGTATATCAGAACTCCTCCACCGCGTTTATTTGTTTGTGATTCTAATGAGACTAATTCAAAAATCTTTAGATGAAAATTGGAATTATTTTCAAGTTCGAAAGTAGAGCACCAAGTTTCCATAGCACATATAATATTAAGAATGTTTTCAGTTTCTTCTAGAAAATGCCGAAAGTTTTCATTATTTTTGCATAAACTCCTTATATTAATGTGGAGGATTCTGATTCTTTCACTGTTTATATCATTTACATTTTTAAAAAGAAATTCTTTAATGGTGCTGGGATAATGATATAAACTGTCCGTGTTCATATCACTGAAAAAATTTACATCTGGGTCTGCGTTTTCATCTGATATAATGTATTTTTCGTAAAAATTATAGGTTAGCGATTGAAAGTCATTCATTTTTGTAATTATTTTTTCATGTGCACAGGTTAAAAGAATTTCTTTTTGTTATAGTAATTATTAATCGCGTGTTATCAGTTTGTTATAAATTACTTTGGCATAATAACAATAATTTATTAATAAAATTTCTTATTATTATCTATTATTGAAGTAACTATCTAAGTAAAAAAATAAAAAGATCTAAAATTTTTAAAAAATTTCAAAATGTGAGACTTTGAAGTTTATTTTTAGAAGAAGTTAGAAGTTTAATTTTTTAAATTTTATACAAATTTGATTTTTTTTAAACTTTCAGATTTTGAATTTTATTCAAAATCTGAAAGTTTGTCTCAAAATTAGATTTTGAATTTTATTCAAAATCTAATTTTGAGTTTTATTTTAAGATATTAGATTTATAAAATTCCAAACCTAATATTGAAAGATATAAAAATTAATATCAAAGAAAAATGTATCTTTAAAGGTATATATGCTGGGAAAAATTCTCTTCGAGTGTTCACAGGACGTGAAATTGATACCCAGCAAACATTGTATTGCGAAATTTTAGTGGACCTATATAGGCATTTTTGAGCGGTTTATTGCAGTTTTGCTATTTGATTACTTAGTGGACCATTAGTGGCAGCTATCAAAAATGGCTAGCCGCTGACTAGCCACTATTAACATGTAGGAAAGTTATTGACTGGCTATTTATAGCGGCAACTAATGGTTCACTCAGTAACCGAGGAGCAAAACTACAATGAACCGCTCAAAAATGCCCATATAGCCCCACTGCAAATCCACTAGAGCAATGTTTTCTGGGTAATCATATGAGAAAATCCAGTAAATTAAGAGGAAAAGCTTTTTTAAAAAAATATTTGTAAGAGGACCAAAATTTTGACAAGAACGCTACATTTTTACAGACAGTTTATTCATAGCACTTGAGTAATTCAATACAAAATTTATTTGTCGGATAAAGCATAAAAAAATTATTTGAAAAGTGTAAATTTACATTGATCGCAAAAGTAATTAACTGGTAAGATTTCTTACAGTTGTCCACCTGATTTAAATGACTATTGTAATCACATTATGACTTTTCTTTTGGAATAGGCAAACTATTCATTAAATTTTTTTTGAAGCAGTGTCTTCTGAAATTGCTTGCACAAGTGTTTTAAGAAAATGAGAACTGCCTGTTGAAAAAACAAGAAAAATTCATTCTGTATTGAAAAATGTGTTTCTTAAATAAGAGTAACCCAACAAAATATGAGACAAGGCATACTTTCAATTTATAGAAAGCTTAAACGAAATAAAGAAGCTACTAAATGGTTTTTAAAAAAAATAATCCAAGAATTGACTATGTACATATTGTTCTAAATAAAATTCGTAAAATAATATACAAAAGACATTATACGACACATGTGCAAAAGACAATAAAAAACCCAAACGAACCAAGGAAATGCTAACTCGCAAAAAATTTAATGAAGGCTTTGCAAAATAAATATCATTATTTAATGATATTTTAGAGTTATGCTCTGGATAATAATATGTCATGTTTTCCCAATCTTTTCCAGGGTTTAAACATTTAAATAAAATGTCAAGTTTTTCTTTTCTCATGTCAGTAAATAAATCCAGTAATATTTGTCATATTTTTCAAAATTTTCGCATTTAAAAAAATTTTAATTGGTAGTTTATAACTAAAAATTTTTTTTTTCTTCAAGCAAGCATCTTTCATGACTTGTAACGTTTTTTTTTTATAATTTTAACTTTTTGATTGTTTTTTTACAACAACAGCTTACAATTTTCACAATTTACGTTTTTCGTTGAATTAAAAACTATATGAAATAATTTATCAATATTAGTTGTAAAATCTGGGTATTTTAACCTTTAGCGAGGAAATTTTTCTTTAATTTCTTTTGCGGTGTTTTCGATGAAAATACGCTAGAAACTTAAATTCCTGTTTTTAAAGATTTTTTACCACACCCAGAACTAATTTTTTATACTTCAGAGCAAAGTGAAACTCACACACTTTAATATTATTTCAGCATCTCCTTTATTTAAATTCTCCTTTATTATTTTAAAGTTTTCAGCATCTCTTTTATGGCTATATTTTAGTATTTCGTTATGTTGAGAATATCGGATTTTTCTTGGTTGGGAAATAAAAATAGAGCAAAGTCTTTTATTTAAAACGAACTTCCTTAGTAATAGGGATTGCGATTTCCCGGACTTTTTCCATTCTCGGGATAGCGGGAATTATTTACATTGTTCCCGGGATCCCGGGAAATTCCCGGGAAAATCTTCATCAGAGAAAATATAAATAGCTAAATACACTTTTCTATTTTTCTATTTATTTTTTGTAACTGTTTACAACTTTAAAGTGACTTCTGAGAAAAACCAGTGCATCGAGATGAATGTCGATCAATCTAGTTCTATAGTTGGTAAAAAAAAATCCAGTTGAACTAAACACCCTTTCAGCCTCTACACTGGAAGGACGAATAGTTAAAAGCGCATTATAAAGCATATCTAAGTTATGCGATCTTTTATTAGTAGCTTCAAACAGATTGAATTCTTGACGCATAATTGATTTATTGCACTTGACTTCAAAAACATCTTTTTTTTTTTACAAATTTTTCTAATCTGGCAGCCATAGATTCAGATAACTGATTTATATCAATAATACTATTGTTAAGTTTTCTATCGCTATCTTTTTCTTTTGCTATATTTTCAATTATGGGAAAAAGTCGACCAGCTATTTCAATCGCTAAATTTATCATAACTGCTTTAGATGGCATGCTAAATAAGTCATCATCCATATCACTTTTTGAAGATTGTGGATTATCTAAAAATTTTAGTAAACCAATAAGGTCTTTTTTTCTTCTTTGACATATTCTTTCAATTAAAGCATTTTTAAGATCTTTAGGTAGAACTTGATGTTCAAGATTGCTAGGTAGCAATCTTGAACATCAAGTTCTTTAACCATAAATTTTAATGTGTCATCAGCTGTTAATAAAGTTGCTTCCCTTCTGCAAATCATTTCAGAACCTAAGACAATAAGTTCCAGACTTTTTGCTAAATTTTCAATTACTGTAAGTTCATCATCAGACAACATTAGGTTTTCTAAACATGGTCAACATTGAATTCCAACGAGTTTTTGAATCCAAAATTAGCACTAGCTCTTGTCCAAATTCATTTTTAGAATAACGCTTTAAAGAATCCATTTTTAAAGGAGACCTTTTAAAAGTTACAACTATTTTTCTAACTTTAACAAGAACTTTATGAAGCTCAGGAACAAGATCAGGAACTTGGTCACTAATTTCATTTTGCTGATCCTCCTCCTCATCATAATCATCGTCATCATCAAAGACATCATCTTCAATATCTTTTGTCATTAGTACTTTGATTATTATTTTTACCTTTTTTTTTATATATTACATCAACAACGGCTAAATGTATTGCGTGTGCAAAACAAAGTTAATATTCAGAAGGCGAAGTATATCCTAATTTTTCCATAACAGAAGCACCATCAGTTGTTATGCAAACTACATCATTTGTAAGACTTACATTAAACATGTTTAATTTTTTGATGAGTAGTTCTAGGCAATCATTTGAGTTGTGCGATCCTAACATTTGCTCTAATCCAAGATTAATAAAGCCTTCATTAAAGTGAAGATTTATATTCATAAATCTTCTGCCATGTTTTGAATATTCATCCAAATCTATACTAAACTTGCATTTTTTTTCTTTTATTTCGAGTATCTTTTTTTTTTTTCTTCGACTATTTCCAAATAATATATATATATATATAAGATTCATAACATCTGTTTTCGATTTAGGAAGAGTGAAGCCTTTATCACGAAGCAACTCACGAATTTGATCCGATTCAGTTATTGCATTAATAGAAAAACCATCAATCGCAGCAAAACGAGCCAATCGTTCTCCCAATGAAACTTTTTTTGTCATGGAATCAATTGTTAATTGAACACAACGTTTTTTAGTTGATGGTTCTTCTTCTTTATTTAAAATAATATTATGGATTTTTTCTAAATGCCTCTTCAATCCAACAGTGGAACCACCTTTGCATAGTAATATTTTTGGACAATGTTTGCATTGTGCCTCGTCTGCTTTTTTAAGATCAAAATAACTCCAAACCTTCGAAGTTTTAAGATTTAAGGACATTTTTTTAAAAATTCCCAATGCGCTGCGATAAATTTCAATATGTAAACAATATAAATTAGCAATATTTCTTATGGTCCGGAAAACAAAAAATTCTGACTTTGGCGGGAAAGTTAAAAAATGTGTGTACAAAAATCCCGGGATCTCGAAAAAAATTTCCCGGGATTCCGGGAAATTGGAATAAAATTTTTCCCGGGAATTTCCCGGGAACAAATTCCCGGGAAGAATCACTACTTAGTAATACATGGTAAGTGGATTTATACCACAATAATACAGCAGTTCATCCAGTGTTGCTGTATACTACTGTATACTGCCTTCCACTTATTTATCATAAATATGTCTTGTTCTAGCTCAAGCATTATTAGTCCTGTTTTGGTCTGATAATGCTCGAGTGAGAATAAGACATCTTTATAAACAAAATTTTCAATCTAATTTGCTTTTCAACTGTTTACTTATTTTTAGCTGAAAAATTAGTACTGCAATGGAATTAGAAAAATGCCTTTTCTTTAAAAAAATTTTAATCTTTTTTTTGTGTTCGTTTAACATAGGTTAAATACTATGTTTACCATGGTTACCATAGGTTAATAAATGTTTACCATGCACTTATAAAAGTATATATAGTTGCTTAAGTGCAAACATCATTACTGCAAATCTGGTTGCGAACTCTAAGTAGTGTAAAGTGGCAAAAATACGCTGAAAGAATTTTTAAAGCAGTTTAAAACTGAATTAATTAAATTTGGCGTTAGTGCAATCTGATATGAGTGCATCAACTTTTGTAATAATATTTTATCGCAGAACAATAAGTTACTCAATCAAATACCTTGATATTTTTCAAAAGGATCAACAAAGCTGCTTACCCATGACTGAGCGGTTTAGTAACAACATCTGATACCTCTATAAGAATTGACTGTGCAATCACAAAGAATTGTTCAGCCATCATATCGCGTACAATTTTCTTCTTTAATTGATCTACTACAGTGATTGTTCAACATTCTGTTTTTTTTTTTAAAGCTTTGTTATTAAAACATCTAAAGTTCTATATTCTATTGGTCGTAACCACCTATTTAGAAATATTCTATTGGTCCATCACCACATAATTAGAAATATTATTAGATTTTATTATATCGATATATTTATTAAAGCATAATATTATTTTAGAGTTACTGCTTTTCAAAGGCATGTACTAGTAGGGAAAAAGCGTGTACTCCCGGATGGCATGCAGCTATTATTAATATGAAGATAAAATTAAACAAGTTGTTTGATAAAAAAAACATTTTATATTAAATAAAATTACATCATATGGGGCTGTCCACAAACGACGTCATGCTTCTAGGGGAGGGAGGGGGTCTAGACTTTTGTGACAACCTGTGACAAGAGGGAAGGAGGGGAGGGGGTGTGGGTATAGAAATGTGACATCCCAAAAAAAAAATGTTGACATAAAGATAAAACTTTTTAAAAACGAATTTCTAAACAAATTCAATTTGAAATAATCCAGTAATAAAGAGTTCTTTTGTTAGACTTTCAATACATTTTATTCAACATAACAAATTTAAATTAAATAAATTAAATTCGATATTTTGTGGCATTTATATTTTAAGGGGGGTCTAACTTTTTCTGACGGGGGGAGGTAGGGGGCTGAAAATTGCAAAAAATTGTGTGACATATCTCATGGGCGGCCCCAAACCCGAGCTGCAAAGAATAAGATCGCCTTTTTCAAAATCAATTAATAATGGAAATGACCATAGTTCATCAGGTTCGTTATCATACTTAAGATGGCATGTGGTTTGCTTCCTATTTATTTGATCAACTCCTACCACTTGTGCACGCTCCCAAGATACTTCAAAAGAATCTTCTTTTCTAACACGATGTTGAATACAACTACCTACAAAATCGGATGGATGGTTAATAAATCTGGATAAGGAATGTTTTTTCTGTTGCTCTATTAATTTGTTTAAACTTGCATCCTGAATTTTTTCCATTAATTCTTTTTTTTTGCTTTCAACAGTTACATCACGTAAAATACGAGGCTTTAAATTATGACTCAAATTACATAAAGATTGTTTTTTTTTGTGTTAAATTAGCTTGAATAACAATAATAAAATTTTCATATAGTTGCTCCCAAGACGAGTTTCTTCTTTTGGTTCCTTCTAGCTTTGTTTTACAAAAAAGTTTTTTGTCACATTCCACACCTAAGATGACACGATAAAAGTTAAGTTGAGCAAGGAGTACTTTCAGTTTTAATAATTCTTACATATTATAAACTGATTCTTCTGCTTCTTGCAATGAAATCCATGCTTTTACATTTAAATATATTAAGCTATTACAAGCTGAATCTTTTTTTTTGGTGTAATTTAATTTCTTCTATATTTTTTTCTTCTTGCTTTGCTAGACGGCAGATAGCTTTATCTTTTTTAAGTGCTTCTTTTCTTTCATCATACTTGTATTTTATCATTGATACTTTGGTTTTTGAATAATCAAGTAATTCTTTTCTCTCTTCATCTGTTTTACTAGCATGAAAAATAACTTTAGGTGATTGCACAGTCAAAGAATCTTACTCAGTAAACCATATCTTGATGAAGAAGATTAGTATCCTCCAAAATTTTTCCATTTGCAAACAATAAAGAAGCATCCTTATTAAAAGTTGAAAATCTAATTTTCAAACAAAGTAGGTAGGGGTTCAATAGCAAAATACTATCAATTGATTCGATAATTCGCCACAAAGGACCTGTAAGTAGTTTATCAATGATTCCTAATGCACGAACTTCAACAATCAATACAAGATTTGTGATATCTTCCTTAATACCCTTTAATAAATTATTTGGATTAGGCCACGCATTAAGAAATTCAACTATAGCATCCTTGTGATAATATGCATTATAATACAAGCATTATAATACAAAATATTAAAACAATTTCCAATAAATGGATTAAATGGATTTCCAATAAATTTGATTTGATTTGAACAAAAAATAATTTTTCATTACGAGAGGAAAGAATTTATTTAAGATATGAGGAAACACCAGCTTCCTCACTGCCCCTTGAATGAAATGCCTTACATGCAGTACAAACTAACCTAGTAGAGCCACTTTCTTTAATAATAAAAGCAAAAACATTCTCATAACTATCTTCTAACAAAACATTTTCCAAGAAGAACATTTTAAGAAGTAAAATTAGCAAGCAAATAGAGTTTGCAGAAAAATTTACTTATATCCTTCATATTATCTTTGACATTTAATGAAAGTAAATCAAAATTATTGATTGCAATTTGCAAAAGTTTTTACCTTAATATTTTTAATTGCGAGTTAAATAGAGGATTAACTTTACGAGTTCAGACAATGTTGATATAACTGATGTTATTAATTTAGAAAAACTTCTTTTTCCATGGCAGAGTTGCTAACAACATCACAAATATCGTCTATTATGTTAGTAAAGCTCTGCAAAATAGTAGCTGCATCACTACCAACCACTTCAGACAAACCAAACGTTAATGTTTTCTCACTTTTTGTTGCTATTTGAAAATTTTGATAATGTTTATGGTATTTCTGTGTACCATCACCATGCAAACAATTACCAACATTAGAGTTTTTATTAGTCAAATTATTCTCAAGCATTGCTTCAACAACTTGAAATTGATCTAAAATTGCAGCTTCCTGAATTAACCTGCATTTAACAGCAGCTGATGGCAGTCTAGATACATTCTTTTTTGTTAGTTTGTTTAGTACTACTTTAATGACATCATTGACACTATTCATACTTACATTCATTGAAAGCAATTTCATAATGGCTTCTCTAATGTCACCACAATATCTACCATTTTCGAAAGTTATTATTTCCTCATCATCCAACAAAGAAACCAACTTATGAAGTTCTTGATTCTCTTCTTTTAAAACTTTTTTCTTACTGTATAATGTTGCAACTTCTTTTTCTAAACTTATAAGATTTTTCATATTGTTTTTATTAATATAAATGTTTTTATTTAGTAAAGCAATTTTTAAATTACTTTTTTTTGCAACTTCGGTTTTTCTCTTTTTAATTCTGAAATATTTATATCTGAGCTTTCTAGAATCGAACTAATAATTATTATTTCTATTTTTAACTGTGATATTTTACATTTTGTTTCTTTTTTTAAGGAATTGATTTTGTTCTTTTTTATTTCCAACTGAGCATCACGGTATTTAACTTTTTTATTTAAGTATCTAACACTAAATAATTTTTCGTGTGCCTTAACTAACTCTTATTTGTTTTCAATAATGTTAAGGTGTTCTTCCTTTTCACAATAAAACTTTTTAATATGGTTTAGTTCACTTTCCATTAATAAGTTTTTTGAAACAAGCATTTGTATATTATTAGACATATCTTCAAAATCTTTTAGATGTTTAAAATAATCATATTTTAGATCCATCATTGTTTCAATTTTTCTTTTTAAATTTTTCTTTTCTTTTTTGAGCATTTTGTTTTCGCTGATTAAAGTTATTTTTTCAGGAGTTTCAGGAACTATTTAATGCATTATTATTTGCCACATGTTTGCAAAGTTTCTTTAACTTTCTGATGTTATTAACTAATCTAGTTATCTTTATGGGTAATGATTTTTTGCAGCAGACCAGATTAATATTAAAATCTAAACAAAACTTATAATAAACACTATTGCAGGAGGTATCTTTTAACGCTAAATACCAATCATAAGTTTCTTTATTAAGCATTTTATCTTAAACAAATATATAATTTTTTAGAAATCAGATGTGAAAACTATACTGTATATATATAATGTATGTATATATATATATATATATATATATATATATATATATATATATATATATATATATATATATATATATATATATATATATATATATATATATATATATATATATATATATATATATATATATATATATATATATAATGTATGTATATATATATAGGGGAAAGGAGGGTAATTAGTACCGCTGTGCAATTCGTACCAGCGTCATTGTTCTTTATCTGATTCGTTGAAACTGGCGGAAACACGATAAAATCAAGCTAGCAGATGAAATATGTATACTGACCAAAAAATGACGGAACTGAACGTTAAAGAAAGGAAGTAAGTCTGTTTCCCTTTTTTTACACTGTTCGATGTAATAATTACACTGTCCTACTAGTCGTACCTTGCAGGCGTGGATATACGTAACTTATTTATATTTTTTTATGGTGTTAGCCCATCCATTCTTCTTCATTAATAAATACGTTTTTTTCTGATTCACTTTACTCATTAAAACACTGAAGTAGAAAACTATGTATAGTCATAGTCGGGTAAATCGTACCTGTTATGGTGGGGTAAATCGTACCTGTGGTACTAATTACCCCAACCCTTAAAGATAACAAAGGACATCGTTGGTACTGCTTCATGTGTGATGAGGACATTGAGGAGGATATGATCCAGTGATTAAATTGTGGAGCATGGGTACATGTTGCATGCTCATCATCTGAGTCTCAAAATGGGTCACATAATAGTTATATATTTGAATTATGTCAATAAATATATTTTACAAGTGTAGAATGAACCAGTTATTGTTTTATTTATTACTTATTATTAGTGCTGAGCTTTTTTTTTCTTCATACCCTTTGGTACTTATTAGCCTCACTAGCGGTACCATTTGAACCTTCTTGTGGGTAATTAGTACCACCTTGTTTATTTTTAGTTTTTATCAGTGTGCTCTATAATTTTAATATTTACATCTTGAAATCATGATTGTTTGTTTTAGTTTCATCAATGCTTGTTTCTATCTAAAAACAAACTTATATATATATATATACATATATATATATTATATATATATATATATATATATATATATATATATATATATATATATATATATATATATATATATATATATATATATATATATATATATACATATATATATATATATATATATATTTATATATATATATATATATATATATATATATATATATATATATATATATATATATATATATATATATATATATACATATATATATACATATATATACAGTGGTTTTCATAAATTTAGACGCGCTCATTTTTTTTTACATATATGTAAGAAAATACTTAAAATAAAAATAAAATAAAAGTGCCACCGCTATGTTTGATATATAATTTAATAGAGGAAGTGAAACTCTATTATAGAGTACTTTAATTTTTTTACGGGATGTTTATTACTCATTTTATACCAATTAACACAAAAAAGTTAATTGATAAACTTGATTTTATTTCATTCATAAATTTAGACGCACAATCAAAAAAGTCTTATATCTTGTTAATTAATAGTTAATTAGTAGTTTTTTCCCCATTTTTCTTATTAATAGGCCTAAATTAATTGGTTTTGTCAAAAAACCTTATATAAATATGACTTACCTGGAATTAGTTAATCATTATTTAATAAATAAACTAAGGTTAAGTTAGTTTTGCACTAAAAAGACGCGAAAAATGGGCAAAAAACGTATCACTCAAGGTGGAAGATGGCAAACTATTGCTCACATCAAAGAAGGAACCAAAAGTAATAGAGAAATTGCCAGGTTAATTGGAGTTTCTGAGAAATGTGTTCGGACAACGAAGCAAAACTTTCTTCACACTGGTGGTGCCAGCGAGAAAACGAGGCCAAGTAGACCCTTGTCAACCACCAGAAAGGACGATAGTGCCCTTTTTAGAGCTATCAGAGCTAATCCAAGAATTAGTTACAAAGAATTGACCACAGAACTCAATACAACGCGAAATGCATCTATTTCTCAAAGCACAGTCAGCCGAATACTTATCAAATACAAGATTGGAGTCTACTCTGCTTTGAAGAAACCGCACCTGCGTCCATATGATAAACAAAGGAGACTAAAATGGTGTCGTGAAAGAAGGTATTGGACAATAGAACAATGGAAAAACATTATGTAGAGTGATGGGAATAACTTTGAGCTTATCAATCGCAAATCTGACATAACAGTCAATAGAATGGCTCACGAAAAGTATTACGCCAGGTACATTAGATCAACTGTACGAAGTGGAGGAGGCTCAATAGGAATCTGTTCGTGCTTCAATTACAAAGGTGTTGGTATGTGCCAAACATACACCGGAAGATTCAACTCCAGAATATACGTAGAAGTACTGGAAAACAACCTAATTCCATCAATTGACCTGCTTATGCTCAATAATGGAAACTTTAACAAGATGGCGCTACTGCACATACTGCATACTATACAAAGGAGCGGTTCAACGATAATAAAATCAAGACAATACCGCGGCCTCCATACTCACCTGATCGAAATATTACGAAGAATAAATTTAGTTTGTACGCAGCTGTTATTTTATGCTTTATATTTAAAAATATATACATTTATATTTATATATATATATATATATATATATATATATATATATATCTATATATATATATATATATATATATATATATATATATATATATATATATATAAACAAACATTGATTATTTTCCATGTTGTTATACAAATACTTCATTAAATAATAGTTTTGGCGCAGGGCCGACGACACGGGTTTTGAAGTGGAGGGGCACAATAAGCAATTTTTAAAAAAAGTCGTTTATGTCTAGAATATTCTTAATAAAAAAAAAAGGTCCTTGATTAAAAAATAGGGGGAAATGTGTCCCCTCGGCTTTTCGGGTGTCGTTGGCTCTGTGACGAACTCATCAATGGTATTTCCGGATCTAAAACTGAAGTTATATTTGTCTGCGAAACTTGGTAGTCAGTAACGTTAATAACTAATACTCCGAGAATCTGCTTAGAAAAGGTTCTTAACTTAGAAAATATTCTCAATTTAGTCGAGGTGGTGTTGTATGTATTTATGCGTAAGAGAATATTAGATCTTATAAAATAAATTAAAATATCTAATAAATGAAATTATTGGGCAATCGAATTTGGAAAAAAACCGAATTTTATGCAGTTTTATGTACAGGTCAGGTCTTAGTAAGAATAAAAAATGTGTTGACATCATAAAATCATTAAAACAAGCGTATTTATTCAAACAAAGGTTGAAATGCTTTGGTCTTTTGATATGTGAAGATTTTAACTACGCAAACATTGAGTGTAACGATGAAAACTTCCAAATAAGAGTGACGCAATAACAAGTATAATTGTTTAATCTTTGCACGATTGTTATCTTCACCAAAACGTTATCAGTCCGAGTTTACAAATTAGGTTTGTTACAGATGAAAACGTTTTATACCTCATTTAAACTGGTAATAGTAACTCACGTTGAAATTTACGTAGAAATAAATTCACGTAGTCTCGTAGTCTCGTAGAAAGTATCGCAGAAGTCTATAATTAGAACGCTACATGTAAATTTTTAATGATGGTGATATTACAAAAACTAATTAAATAATTCAAGGTTGATGTCCTCAATGAAAAAAATCGTATAGGTCATTCTGAAAATGTTTAAGGTTTAATCTTGTGACATTAACAATATTTATTTTAAGTAAAAGAGGCCTGGCGTGAGTAAAACTGTCTTTAAAATTTATAAGACGTGCAATATGCTTCTGTTGATAATAAAGAAGTTCTAGTATACTTTTATTTACACCACCATAAATGAGTAATATAATTGAATTAAAGTATATTTATTTAAGTTCTTGATTTGTATAGCATTCCAACACTTCTAGAAACTTTATTGTTTAGATTGTTAACATGATTTTTCCACGTGAGGTTTTCATTAATGTAAACACCCAAGAAATTAGTAACTTTACCTCTCTTTATTTCAGAATTATCAATATACAAGGAAGTTATATTAAAAAGTAGATTTTTTTTTGAAGTAAAAGGTATAGGCCCCCATCCTTTCAAGGATGGGGGCCTATACCTTTTACTTCATCCCCATTTTTCAAGCTTTTTTTTTAAATAAACACATTTAGTTTCAAAAAATTTTGAACTTGCATCGGAATCATTCGAATTCTGATGCATTATTGTAAAATCATTTTTGTTTTCGATGAACAACCGCACAACTCCATACAACTCAATCCATGCAGTAGCCAAAGACAAATTTGAGTTTCGCATTTTGACTTTTTACCTACACAGAAAAATAACTACAATTGCTTTTACATACGAAACTT
This sequence comes from Hydra vulgaris, assembly GCF_038396675.1. Lineage (NCBI taxonomy): Eukaryota > Metazoa > Cnidaria > Hydrozoa > Anthoathecata > Hydridae > Hydra > Hydra vulgaris. The sequence continues at coordinate 42,733,223 of NC_088929.1, forward strand.
TCTTGAAGTGACAAAGAAGAGCATCCCAAGCAAGTTTTTTGGGGTTCCAAAACTAGCACTAGCGCCAGGTGATTTTCTATTGCTTTGAAAGATCTTTCCTATTTCTTGTAATTCTTTTATTTACACGGTTCTTGCGTACTTGGTTTTATAATTGAATCACCATTGGTGACGCGCATAGAGGTTCCGTTTAATGTTTCGGAATTTATGTTGGTGATGTACCAAACGCAAACCACGAATGGAGAAAAGAAGGAGAAAAACTTCTATATTTTGCATTTTGCATTTTGTGCCAGAGTTGTTAAATCGAGAGTTGTTAAAGAGTTGTCTCTAAATAGTTTACTTTAACCAATTCCATTGACCCAGTTTTTGGTATTTAATCCAAGTAACACCTGTTTAGAAAATCAATGGTGGCGGTTTTTTACGTTATAAATTACATTTTTACATAGAGAAGTTATTATGATAGTTCTCTGTTGTTAACTCTTGCACAAAAATAGAATAAAAAATAGACGCAGAAGATGCGGAATTTTAGACTATTATTTTTCAAAGTTCTAATTTCAGAACTTTATCCCTTACCAATTTGTCATAACTAGGAGGTCATTTAAAGTATGTTTTTTTTTATAGAGCCTCATTGCATTTTTTTCTATAAAACCTCATTGCAAATCTATTGAGTAACTAAATCAATAAGCTGTTTAATTGGTTTTGGAATAATCTTTTTTTCAAGGTATTCAATCTTCTTAAAAAAAACTTTAATGATCTTCCTCTTCTTAATAGTATAGTAATATAAAAAAGAATAATCATGTTTTGGTAACCACAGGTGAAAAGACCAACTAAATTCTGCAATGACAGTATCTTGCCAAGTCTTTCTATTTGGAATTTTACTTTGCCCGTGAATTTTTCTCTATAAAATTCAAAAAGTTCGCTTGTTTTTGTAATTTCTAAATTCTTTTAAAACGCACTCTCTCACGTTATTTTCTTTTTATAAAAAAAAAGATTATTTGGGGTATCCTGTAGTTAAAGTAACAAGATCGATGATACTGTTACTCTAAGGAGATTATACTTTGATATTCTGTGCCCCATATACTAGCTATGAGTTTTGGGATATCTGATTTACTTATAGCGTTATTATTATTCATTCCTACCTTTACTTGTCTTCTTGCAAAGGCAAATACAGCATTATTTATCCGCAATAATTTTTCCTAAAGCAAGGGAACTATTTTATATGAAAATAGAGTAATACGAACAACAACACAAACGGTTTGCTTTTTCAGATGATAACATTATAAATATTATACAGTTTTTATAAATTATAATTATACAATTGAAACTATTTTTTGATTTTAATACATTATTAAGAAAACATTATAAATGTTATACAATTTGTATAAATTATACAATTTTTTTAAAACAAGTTTTACAAAACTTTTATTCTCATGATTTAATAAAATATTTTTAAAAGATTTCATTTTGAAAATTATCACCTGCAATTAATTTATTAAAACTAAAATATATTTCAATATGACAAAATTTAAAGTTTTAATCTCTTCGTTTAGTTTTTACTATTCTTGTATTTTAATGATGTTACAAGCAGTTTCCATGATGTAATTATAAAAAGTTTAGCTTATAAAAATTTTTTAACATTAGGAGGTGTGTGTGGGGTGTGTGGAGGGGGGGGGGGAGGGGAGGGGATGGAGGATTCAATCAAAGCCATTAAGCTGCATAACATTCTTATAACTACTGATAGTTAAAAGAAAGCAAACACTCTTAATGAATTTTTTGCTTTGGTTTTTATGCAAAATGATTTATCAGAGATTTTTAAACAAGATGTTCTTCACAAAGTTTTGGTATTTCTAACATTCTTTTAACATTCGAGTTATTTAAACACACATAAATCAGTTGGTCATGATAATATTTCGCCGAATATTTTTAAAGAATATTCAGAATCTTTGTTAAGTCTTTTAGCATTATTATTTGTAAATCAATCATTACAGGCAATATTCCATTACTATGGTCCTGTGCAAATATTTCATCATTCAAGAAGGGCAATATGTTAGATCCAACTAATTATTGGTCAGTTTCATTAACACCAATTGCTAGTAAAATTACAGAGCGAATTACTAGAGATCACATGATGGTGTGTCTCATTAGAAACAACTTAACTTCTAAGAAGCAAGATGGTTTTGTTAATTATAAAATTTTTATAACAAACCTTTTGAAAACATTAGTTTTGATCACTAGGCGTATGGAAAGCATTTTTTGATTTACGTTTTATTCTTGGATTTTGCAAAAGCCTATGATTTAGTCTCTCAATTTAAAATTTTGTAAAAAATTTTTGGACTGGATTCGCGTCATTTTGGTTGAATTGGTGTAAAGTTTCTGTCAGAACTAATTCAGAGGGTTATGATAGGAGAATATATTTCATGCTGAAAGTTGGTTACTAGTAAAGTCCCACTAAGTTCAATACTTGAACCTCTTCTATTTGTAATCTTCATTAAAGAAATATACAGAAAGATAATTAACAAAATTAAATTATATGCAGGTGATGCCAAAAGTATTTCAATCAACCATTATCATGTTGATATTACATGAAACATAAACATGCTAATAAAATGATCTCTAATTCAGTTCAATGAACCATGTATATTGGCATAAAGAATCCAAGATATAAATGTAAATTAAACCAATTTTTTAACTGAAACAACAATAGAAAAAGTACTTGGTATTTTCGTTTCCAATAATCAAGAGTGGAGTTATTACATTAATTCAGCTTTTGGCTGAATAATATAAAGCATATAGAAAATTAGTCATGATAAAAAGTTCTTTTGAGAATTTGGATGAACTTTTTATTAAAATTGTTAGTACGTCCCCATTTGGAATATGAAGAAGCAATTTGGAGTCCATATTGGAAAAAGAACAATTTAAAAATCTTAAATTGGTGCATAGCAGGGCTACGATAAATCAATTTTTGAGGGTATAAGTTTAATGATGTTTGGCAGATTTAAAAGGTAAAAAGACTTCATTCCAAATATCCTAAAATATATTAGAAGATCTTAAATACTATTTATTATTTGTTTTGACCCTCATTCATTCTACGTTAGAACAAATGTAGCAAAAATATTTTTGGGTATAATTGATAAAGGCTTCCCAAAAGTTCACAAATTTTATAACTTTTTTAATCGGAACTACTTAAAGGTTAGTTATAACTGCCTTACAAAGATCAAAAATATCAATTCTATCATGGAATATTCTTGACCAAGCAGAACCATTTAAACAAAAAAAGCTATTACATCGCCGTTAAATTTGCTTTATAAACGAAACGAGTTTACTTCAAGTGAACAAAAAAATATGTACAAAAAATGCTATGAAGTGTTCGCTTTAATGACTCTAAAGTTTTTTATTGGAAATTTATTTTTATGGCTGTACTTTGAGTCAATGTGCAACCATAAAAATAATTTTCCAATAAAAAACTTTAGAGTCATTATCATAGCATTTTTTGTATATTATAATTATTTTTTGTCAGTTATTGTGTGAAACTTTAAGTTATATAATAAAAAATATATAACAAGTTATTTAGTTTTCATTATAACGTTTGCTTTGCCTATTATACAACTCACTGTTTTGAGCACCGTTACCGCAAATATTAACATAATATATAATTGTACACGGGAAAAAACGGCAGTAACATTTAAAAAGTTTTGAGAAAGTATATATAAATCATTTGTAAAAGTCTTTGTATAAAGGGTTGTTTTTTTGGTTTTTTGGAGTTTTTTTTGGCTTTAACAGATCGTTTTAATGTTTTTGTTAACTTACTTTTAACTTTTTTTAAATGTTTCTAATTTATCTAAAATGTTTCTATTTAGTTTTGCTTGAATAGGGTAGAGCGGGGCATATAGGGACACTTAAGAAAAAAAATGCTAGTTGGGGATAAACTAATCATTGTTAACACTGTTTTTTATGAGTTTCCTAAAGTTCATTGATAAAAAAATTCAATTCATTGGCTGTTTGCAATGACATCGCAAATGGTGGACGCTTTTTACAAACGGTTGAAAATAACTTTTTGAAACGAAAAGAGTAAAAGGAAAAAGAAAACATTAATAAATTAAACGAAAAATAAAATCAACAAAAAAGAAGTACAAATAAATGATTTCAAAGAAAAAAAGAAAAAGAAATATCTAAAAAAGTAAGTAAATAAGTAATGAAAATAGAAGTTAAAAAAAAACGTTAATGAACGAAATATATAAAGAATGGCAAAAAAAGAAAAAAAAATTATTTAATCAAACCTCGATCGGAAAATCAAGATTTTTGTTATTTTTTCATATATTTCTTTAGTTTTCTTTCATATATTTATTAGGATTATTTATTTTAATATTTATTGATTTCTCTTCAGTTTTTTAGCACATATAGTTTTACTGTTAGTCATTTATTATTATTTTTTTTAGTTATTATTTATTTTTAGTGATATATAAATTTTTTATACAGTTATATATTATTTGTTTTTATTTTCTTTTTAGCCATTTATTATATATGTTTTATTCTACCGTGTATTATTACTTTTTTTTAATCTTAATTTTTTTTTTTTTTTTGCCGAAGGTAATTTTTTGTAATGTTTGTTGTAACTTTTGTTTTGTTTTGATTTTTTCAGTGTTTTTCTGATTATATTGTATTTATTTATTAGGTCATAATATTTGCAATATATTCTGATTATTATATTATAACAGCTATGATTATATTAATATATTTATATTTTTTTTAGCAACAGTCGTTTTTATGCCATCGTTAGTTGTTACGTTTTGTCAGTTTATTACTGTTTGTAATTGTAACTTTGTATGTAAAAACGATTGCTGTATGGAAAGTAATACCGATTTATTTAAATTATTATAATTACTTTATTATTATTATTATTATTATTGTTATTATTATTATTATTGTTATTATTGTTATTATTATTATTGTTATTATTGTTATTAATATTATTTTATTATTACTAAGATTATTGGTATATAAATAAACTATTTTTTTAAGTTATTTACTTAAGATTAGAAAATATAGAAAAATTTTAAGAGCTTTTATGAACATCTTCTTAAAAAAACAAAAAAAATGTATTATAGTAAACAAATAGCAATTCCAAGTTTCAAACAAAAAGTTCAGTATTACCTCAAAAATTAATATTAATAAATCAGATATATTTTGTCCTTATAAAATATCTAACGAGTTTAATAAATACTTTACAAATGTTGGGATTAGTCTCGCAAACAAAATTATACCAACTTCTACGTCATTTAAGACATATCTAAAAAAATCAACAGATGAAACAATGTATGATAGTGACTTAACTTTTCTTGAATTTGACGCAGCTTATTTTTCTTTAAAAAAAAATAAATCTCCAGGATTTGATGAAATTCCCAGTAATATCCTTATATCTAACAAAAAAAGCATTACAAAACCTTTGTTCAACCTATCCTTAGATCAAGGAGTATTTCCTGATATACTTAAGCTTGCAAGAGTATACCCAATTTATAAAAATAATTATCGCGCCGACGTATCAAACTATAGACCCATATCGGGTCTATAGTTTGATAGTCGGCTCAAAAATCTTCGAACGAGTAGTTTATTAATAGAATATTTGATTATTTTACAAAAAAAAATCTTTTTAATCCAAAACAATTCGGATTTCAAAAAAAAAAAATTTACCAGAACATACCATTATTGAATTAGTCAACCAAACAACTGATGGTTTTGAAAATGATAAGTTTACTCTCGGAGCATTCATAGATTCATCCAAGGCATTCGACACCGTTGATCACTTTATTCTATTAGAAAAACTAAAATGGTACGGGGTATGTAATAAACTATATCATTGGATAAAAAGTTATCTATCTAATAGAAAACAATATGTTCAAAACAAGACATTCGGAATACTGAATATTCTGTGTGGAGTGTCTCAAGGATCGATCCTAGGATTTTTTATTTATGTTAATGATTTTTATAATGCATCAGTAAAACTAAATGCTATCATGTTTGCAGACGATACAAATCTATTTCTATCTAACTGCAATATTAATCAACTTTATGCTGACATGAACATTGAATTAGAAAAAGTAAATGATTGGTTCAGGTCAAATAAACTTTCTCTTAACTTTGAAAAAACACAATATACCTTGTTTCATAAAAAAATACAAGAAGAAAACCTTCCTCTAAAACTTCCAAAACTTATTATAAATTATAAACAAATTAAAAAACAAGATACTATATATAAGTTTTTAAAAGTTATTGTGGACGATCATTTATTATGGCTCCCACATATAAAATATATACAGTCAAAAGTTAGTAGAACCATTAGTATTATGTATCGAACTCGCCCATACATAAATCCACATAGTCTAAAGCTCATATACTTCAGCTTAATCCATTGTTACGTTACTTATGCAAATATTACGTGGGTAAGTTGTTAACCAACAAAACTTAAAAAATTTCTTTCCTTACAAAAACATGCTTGTAGAATTATATACAAAAAAAAAGGGGGGACCTCACTAAACCTTTAATGATGGATATGAAAATGATGAACATATATCAGATAAATATTTACCAACACCTAATCTTTATGTATAAATATACCAATGATCTAACTCCTGTAATCTTGATAAGAAAATTTAACAAAAATCTAAATGAGAAGTATTTCTTAAGAATAAATCAAAGTAACACATATAAATTACCTAAAAAAGTAACAAATACACAGAATATAGTATAACTTATAGAGGTCCCAAGCTATGGAACTCTTTTTGAAAGGCAATTTAAATATGGCAAAATCTTTAAATTCATTTCAGTGTCAATCAAAAACCTACGTTTTAAACCTTATGGATTAATTTTTATTTTTGTTTACAAAAAATTGTTTTTTAAGCATTATATCTGATTATTTAACTGTTTGTATTTTTAAATATTAAATGTAATCTTTATATATTATATGTTGAATATGATATCATATATTTAATTGGAAATTTGTATTTAAATATCTTCTTTTTATGACCTTTTGTGACTATTAGTATCTATTAATATTATATCTTCTTCTTAACTATTTGTATCAATATATATATATATATATATATATAATTATATATATATATATATATATATATATTATATATATATATATATATATATATATATATATATATATATATATATATATATATATATATATAGATATATATATATATATATATTAAATAAAGATTTTTTACTTTTTCAATATTATATCTTCTTTTTGGAATAATTGAGGGTGTTTGTACTTTTAATTGATACACCTTCTTTTTTCTCTATTTTTATTCTTAAATATTATATCTTCTTTTTACTATTTCTTTTTGTTTTTTTCTCCTAAAATTTCTACTTGATTTATTAACCATATATTACTATTACTGTTATGATCTGTTGGGGCTCTATGAAAAGATTAGGTTGGTATCTTGCCATCCATATCTTCTTTGAGCCCCTGTCTGTTTATTATTTATACATTAGTAATTATATTTTATTTTTTGTGAAAGAGAATTGTAATTTATATAAACAGCAAAATAAAATATAATAAAAAAAAAATAGTATTTCAATACTATTTGTAAGTAGCCGTGAAAATTTATTTTCAGAATATATATGATTAATTGATATAAGAAAACGAAAAACAAAAAATAAAATTTTTAAAATAAGGTAACGAAACTCTAGACTAGCAAAGTTTCTACATTTTTTAAGTGGGTGGAGCGAAGCGGTTAAATTATAATTTTTTAAGTGGGTGGGGCAAAGCGGTTAAATTATAATTTTTTAAGTGGGTGGGGCGAAGCGGTTAAATTATAATTAAGCGGATAATTGTAAAGCTGTAAAAGTGATAAAAAATGAAGGCATTTTATCATTTAAACATGATTAGACATCTAAAATAAAATCTCAAAAAAGTAACACACCCATACAAATTACACGCCCATACACCTATACACTACAAAAAAAGAAATAACAACTAAAATAAAAAAAAAATTTTTGTGTTTAATTATAAAATATTCTTAAACAAAAAAACTTAAGAAATTTTTCTAAAATTTATGTAATTTAAAATTTATGTAATTTAAAATTTATGTAATTTAAAATTTATGTAGGGCAAAAGTACTATATATATTGTTAAATTGGAACTATTAATAAACTCAAGATTAAACAAAAAATATTATGGATCACATAAATCACACAAAAAATATCCCGAAACTATTTAGTAACAAATTTGATGGCTTATTAGCAATATCCCAATCTAGAGCAAATTTAAATATGCCATATGTATCAGCAGCTTTTCGAATTCTAAGTTCCTTTTTATTCACAGCTAAAACTGCATATTATCCCATTTTGGATGGTTAATCTTTCTTATATAATTTCTTATTATCGTTGTTTACTTTAAACACTATTAATAATTGAAGTTAAGTTAATAAAATAACAATTTCTTTAAATTTATTACTAATATTGATTTTTTATATAATGAAAATAATATTTTAGATTAAAATAAAATCATCAAACTGTAAACAAAATGGTAGTAATATAATTAATTATGTAAATAACTTCTTGTCCCGATATGCCCCATAAAAGTCATTTTACTAAAATTAAAACTATTCAAAAAGTTCCATTCCAGATATTTTTTTAAACCAGATTCTAAAAGAGGATAAAAAAATACAGTCTGAAAAATATAAACTTTTTATAAATAAAGCAAATTAGCAATAGTTTAAGATAAATCTTTTGTCGTTAATTCGCTTGAGAAAGCACAGTTTTCGTTTTTCGCAAACTTACTAATGTATTTTGGTACTTTTAATGCACTTTGGTATTTCTAAAATAAATCTTTTTTTTATCAAAATGAAGCGCAATAAACTTAAAATGTTTTATCAAAAAAAGTTTTAGAAAAAAAATAATTTTTAGCTGAGATATAAAGCTTCAGGCATAACTGCCCCGTTATCCCCCACTGTCCCAATATGCTCCGCTACCCTATATTAGATTATACTAAATTTAATCTATTTGTATTAAAGTGTGAACGGAGTTCACAAAAGAGTTATATTGTTAGCTTTTTTTTTTTTTTTTGCTAAAATGGTTAACTAATTATTTGTTCTTTTCTGAAATTAAATGTTGAATTTTTAAAAGTGTTGAAAATTTAATTTATTTGCAATTGCAGAAATAAAATTAAAAAACAAAAAGCATAAAATAAAATTGCAAAATTAAAAAAAAAAAACATTAAAATTATATTTGGGGGGCGGGGGCAATGCTGGATTAAGGGGCCCCAAAAAAATAAAGGACCTTTTTTTATTTTTTTTCAGTCAATTTTTTCAAAATTATCTATTTGAAAAATTAAAGTCTTTTAGTAAATATCACCTAAAAACACACTATTTAGGTGATATTTATTTAAATGTTAAAGTTAAAAGTGTTGGTTAAAAAAGTAGTTGGTTAAAAAAATACAAAAAAATAAATAAAAACCTTTGGTATATTTAGCAGTGGTAAAATAGCAAACAAGGTATCTTTAGTCTTAAATTTCTTGCATAAACCAGACTTTTTTTACTTTGCAAGTTACCTTGGAGGTAGCTTGCAAAGTCTAACAAACTATGGTGCACTAAAACACAATTTTTTAAAAAACTTAATTAAATTACAAGAACAGTTTTCATATTAATAATCTCTGCTAAGTTCTTCATTAAAATTGACTATACAAAAAAGATTGGGAAACTTTTTTGATGTTTGTGGGGATCTGCTACATTAAGAACTTTAAAGGCAATACTAATAAAATCATATGTTAAACAAAAGAATGAAAACTCTTCTTTAATAAATACCACCTAAAAACAATTTTTTTAAATTATGTCAGTGTTTAAAATAAGAAAAAGAGTATTCTTAAAATAATAGCCACCATGCCTCCTTTACTCATACAAGCCATTTGCAGACCCCTTCTTCCCCTCCGAGCGTACGTACTTTAGGACATTCCCTAACTATGCAAACTATCTGCTTTTGAAATTTAAAAAAAAACGTCACCTTATCATAATTGTTATACTTAAATACTTTATAAAAGAATTATTTATTCTTCGTTTTCTTCATCATATTCTTCTTCGTAAATTTTGGATTCGTCGTCTTTAGATTTATTATTAAACTCTTTTATATCATAAATACTTTCATCATCAGTCTTTGTATTTTTACTATTACTCGTGTCTAGATTTTCTTCGTCGTAGTCTTCTTCCTCGTCATCTCTTGTGTAAATTGGTAAACCATCATCTTCTGGCAAACTTTCTTCTTCAAAGATATCTTCTATGTTTGAATTAACATCTGTAGATTCTGACTTATCAAGTATATTAGTAGGCATATTTTGTTTACTCGTAACGGTTTGTTCTTTTAATTCTGATTCACTGGTATTTTTTTGCGTCAGCGGAACACACGTAACTGTATCAAAATATAATTGTACTTCACCATAAGTGCATATAACGAATTTAATAATTTATATATATATATATATATATATATATATATATATATATATATATATATACATATATATATATATATATATATATATATATATATTATATATATATATATATATATATATATATATATATATATATATATATATATATATATATATATATATATATATATATATATATATATATATATATATATGTATATATATGTACACTTATTTACCGTTCGATATCATAATTAGAAATAATGCAGCAAGCATCAACAACTTCTTCATTCTTTTCTAAAAAATAGAGCAAAACTTATGAAAGTAACAAAAGTCAATTATCCGTTTGTACATTAAGTAACATAAACTAAAAAGCAGTATTGCTAACTGTATTGAAGTTAATATATAAATCATTTTTATATATATACAAAATAATTGAAAACATATTAATATAAATCGTTTATTCTCACTTTTTTTTCCCGAGATTAGAAAAAACCTTATCAGCAGATTTCTTGTTTGTTTATAAATAAATCATTACACTGAGATTTTTTTTGAAAAGTTTCTTTAGAACGGTGAGTTGCATTTTCATTGAAATTAAATAATAAAAGAAACTTAGCAGACCGTGCGAAAAGAACACGCTGCATTGTATAATTATAATAAAAAGATTTTCTAAATTTTCTTGATTTCAATACAAATTTAATTTCTACTTTTCCAATTGGTTTAAAATAAATTCTGAAATTTCAAAAAAAAAAAAAAAAAAACTTCTAATATTGTTTAGTTTTAATAAGTATTTTTAAAATTCTTGCAACCCAATCACCAGTGGCGCAGTAGTTAGAACTCTTCCCAAAAAAATAGAATAAAAAAATCCAACGTTTGATGCATGCTCTAGCTAAAACTGCCAGAGCAATAATAGCCAGAGCATGCATCAAAATTTATTAGTTAAATACCCTTCTAGGCATCCGGGAAAATGCCCGAAGATATGATCATTCTGATAAAATAGTGGCTTGATGTATTCAAGCCCTTTTATTGGTCTTCCTTGTCGCCAAGCGAAAAACAGTAACAGCTACTCCAGCTTTGTTGATTTCTAAAAAAACAAATAACTATAATTTTTTTTTATTGTTCTCTAATTAAAACTTTACAAAAACGTGATCATAAATATAAACTGATTCGCTTACAATGTATATTGGATTCGTTTACAATGCAGGCATTTCTGTCCAACTTTTGACTTGTAGCAATTCTTCACCTTTTTTAAATTTAAAGAAGATCTTTCTCCTATATAATTTGTAACAGTTGCAGAGAGAAGCATCCCGAGAAAAACATAGACTTGGAAATGTGGATTCAGTTATCTTTGATCGAACAACCAAAAGTAAATCCAGATGATTTAGTTTTCTAGTTTCATCAGTAAAAGCTCAATCAAAAATATATTAAGCCTTTAAAACGTTTCATACAGACTAGATGTTCGCGCAATCGCGTGTTATGCTCTGCAAACAGGCTATTCTAATTACAATGTATAATTATCGGAATATATATATATAGTAGTTTTTAAGTTCCTAGTTTTCAATAGTGTTTAAATATATTTTTATATGAAACGCATCAGCTATATATATAGGCATTTTGAGCGATCCGCTGTAATTTTGGTAATCAGTTACTTAGACCGTTAGTGGCAGCCACCAAAAAGGGCTAGCCGATGGCTTACCACAATTAAAAAGCAAGAAAGTTATTGACTGACCATTTATTGCAACTGGCGACATGAACCGTTAAAAAATGCATATATAGGTCCACTGCAAATCGACTAAAACAATGTTTTCTAGGTATAGTAGAAGCTAGAAGACATCTTAAGAAAATGGATCAGCTGGAGACGGCTGTGATGATGGAAAGGTTTAACATATTGAACAAAATGCTTCAAGCCTTTAAAATTGATTTACAGTGTTGTCTATTTTTGTTCTAGAGTTTAGATTAAGTTTTTAAAAATTTGAAAAAAAAGGCTTTGTAAAAGAAGCTTTAACAAGTACTATACTGACCAGAAACAAAAATGTGCGCTCAAATGCCAACATGATAAATTGACGTCTAATGAGAAGTCAAACTTTACTGGGAGAAGAAAACCGAATTCTTTATAGGGAAGGAGAAATCAAGAAAAAAGAAGAAAAATCGATGTTAATGTTATTGTGTATTAACTTTTAACTAAGTTGAAAGAAAAAACAAGCTCTAATCCTCTCTTGTTTTAGATTTCTCATTTAATACGGATATTTAAAAGTGTTTCTAATGGGGCTCCGTGATATAGCTAAATTATGTCTCCTTCGTGCTCCATTCATTTATATATAATTTTATATTTTTGTACATTGAAAACATTTTTAAACGACGAAATAAACTTGGGGTCACTGTTTAGTATAGTTTAACTTTTACAACACTGTTTAGTTTAACTTTTAAAGTTAAACTAAACTCTTTAGTATAAAATTTACTTTTTGACATGATCGAATTTTTGTCTGATTCACAAAGTGCTAATCCTCTGATGCATCATGCCAACAAAACAAAAAACAAAACAAAAAAAACTCGTCAGATTTCGGTTTTATTGGCCTACGTACATAATACGTATAGACTAATAGGCTAAAAAGATAAGTATCACTAATTTACAAGAAAAAATATGCAAGTAAATAATGAATTTTTTAAAGCATCTTAAAAAAGATAAACTTTGATGTGATTGATTTGTGAGTATCACGACAGGTTTATGAGAAAACCTCAAAAGAGTTTACATGGTTAATGCTTAATCATAAGGTTGCGTTGGTCTTTATTTTGTTTCTGTAATGAAATCTTTTAATGACTCATTTTAAAAAAGTGATAGAAAGTTGATAGCTAATTTTCAGTACAAATGTACAATAAAACCATAGACCATGATTGTGATCATATGCTGTATGTCATCAACTAATTATGCGGTTGGGTGTTTAAATGAATACAAGTTTAAATGAATATTTTAATGCTGTTGTTTATGTGTTTCAAATTTTATTTAACTATTTAATTGATTTTCTATCCAAAATTGGTTTGCCATGCCAAGACATTGTACGAATTCAGCAGACAGTTTCTGCTATGTTTGTTAACAATTTTTCATTGTGGTTTTCAGAAAGGCAATAACAATCTAATAAACCCCAAAACTTGAATAAATCGTCTCCCCACTGTTTACAAGAAAATAAAACTTATATAACTGTATTTCACAACACTTTTTTTTTTTTACATGTTGCTCATAAACTCAAATCCAATATTCATTTGTTATACGTCAAGTATTTTAAAAGCATCTTAAATATCCAAATTGTCATAGTCTATTATTTCCGACAAATATTCCTGAAATTTCATCTCTTAAATCTAAACTAAATCTAAGAAAATTATTAGGTCATAACAGCATTCCCACAAATATTCTATATAAATTTTCTTTCATTTTCTATACATTCTATAATATAAATTTTAACAATGAATTTTCAAATATTCTTTCTAAACTATTTAATGACTCATTCATAAATGGAATATTTCCTGATATTTTGAAACTATCTTGTGTTGTTTCAATATTTAATTTGGGTGGGTAGGTTAAACCTGATGAACTTACAGAAGAAGAAACAGCCTGTCAAATAAAACTTTAGATATGCGTTTCTACTAATTTATTTATCTATCTAACTACTGACTATCTATCTATCTGTATACACACATATGTATATAAATATATATATATATATATATATATATATATATATATATATATATATATATATATATATGTGTATATATATATATATATATATATATATATATATATATATTAGGTATGTGACATGAAATGTTTAAATTAATTACTTAAAAAATAAATAAAAAAACACTAGATTGTTATATATCTTTAGAAAGATCTTGAAAACAGTAGTTTTAAGGTGAAAATTTATCAAACTTGAACAATTCTATTAAAAGTTATAATGTTTTAAGTACCAAATTTTTGATATATGGATTTGTTGAAGAAACCGTGACCAAATTTAAAGTTTTTCTTAACTTAAAATGTCATTACTTTGTCAATTCTTATCAAAATTAAAAAAACTAGGTAAAAAAAGAAATGTCTCAAAAAGAAGAATAAGGATACATAGAAGATGTATGCAAGGCGGTAGAAGGGCGTCTATAACACCCTATAATATATTCAAAATCTAGGTTTATTAAATGAAATTTTTTTTTTTTATTGAAATTTTGAATTTTTTTATACATTTTTTATATTTTATATACTTTATATATACTATTCAATATTATTTTGTAATATAATACACATTTAAACATTATTAATGTTTAAATGTTCATTATGATACGCCCTCCCTCAACTATTCGTGTGTATAGCGGAACTCAAGTCATAAATGGGTACCTATTTTGGATGAGTTAGTAGAGTGTCTGGAGGTGTTTTTTTTTTCATGAAATTTGGTAGGTAGCATGCAAAAAAGTTTTTGCTAATGTCTGAATATATATTAGAAAAAAGTCTCATTCTTTCAATACATACCTGATGCCCAAACAATAAGGAACAACAAATTCATTATAAACGAAGTTTTTCAAAAAATATTTCCTTGCAGAATTAAAAATACTGAAAAAAGCGTGGCACAAAATTTGGACAAAGAAAACGGTTCCATTAAGGTCTGATTTACGCGTACCTTATATATATATATATATATATATATATATATACAGTATCGGACAAAACATGGTGGACAAACTCAAATTTAGAACAAAAGTTGATCAAAAACTAAAGAAAACTAGTAAAACAATTGAACATATTATTTTTTATGTAGTTTATTATGTTGTTAACAAAATTTAAAACTTTTGAATCAAACTCAAAATCATTAAAAAAGTTTCTCTTAGGACAAAACAAGGTGGACATCAAAAAATTGACTGAAAATTCAAAAAATTTCAAAAATTAACTTATTTTTTGAAAAACTTCAAAAATTAACTTGATATTTAGTAGGACCTCCTTTAATTTTAATTATTGCTTTCATTCTTTGAGGCATAGACTCAATTAATGAGTCAACAATTCTCATATCAATCTCTCGCAAGGCCTTCTCGATTTGTTCAAATTCCTCACTGGTCACATTTGCACACTCAATCTTATTGTCAATTATTTCCCAGAAATTTTTTATGGGATTCAAGTCAGGGGTTTATGTAGGCCACTCCATTAGGTTAATATTCCCTTGACCTTGAACCATTATTTTACAATTTTCGACATATGTTTGGGTTCATTGTCCTGTTGAAAAATCCATTTTAGGGGCATCTCCCATTCAGCATGTTGTAACGTAATTATCTTCCATTATATCTTTGTAAACAAATTGGTCCATAATTCCATTAATTTTGTGAATAGGACCAGTTCCTAGTGCTGAGAAACATCCCAAAACCATAGCAGACGTTCCATGCTTTACACTCTTCTTGGTATATTTAGTATAGAATCTGGTGTTCTTTGGTCTCCAGACTCACTTCTTGCAGTCGCTTATAAATTTGCTTATTAAAGGTTATATTTTGATTCATCACTAAAAAGTACGTTTTTCCACTAGTCTACAGTCCAATTTTGGTGTGCTTTCTCAAACGCAAGTCTTAGCTTTCTATTTTTAAAAGGAGTAAGTGGTTTCTTGGCAGGCATTCGAGAAAACAATTTTGCTTTGTCGCACAGTGCGATTAGAGATTTGTAGTTCAAGTTTTTCGGTTAATTTTGTGGATGACAAAAATGGATCTTTTTTAAGCTCTTTTACTATTATTCGATCTAGTCTTTGTGATATTTTTCTTGGACGTCCCCCAATTGTTCGTTTTATAGCAGTCAAGAGATCCAAATGATTTGACAGTTTTGCTTACAGTCGACTTAGCTATATGTTATATTTTCTACAAATTTCAGCTTGGCGTTCTCCGCTTTTAAAATCTTTAATAATATTTTCACGTAAAGCACTTCTTAATTTGTCGTAAGCCATTTTAAGTTGCAATTTATGCCAAATATCACAAGTTAAATCTATTTTTACGCCAATTTTTACGCCAATTTTTACGCCAATTTTTACGCCAATTTTTACGCCAATTTACACTCAATATCACGAGTTAAATCTATTTTTAGTTCAATTGAAAAAATAATTGGTCAGACGCTCCAAAAACTATTTTATTATTTTAGAGTAATGTTATGATAAAAGTGAAAACAAAAGAATACAGTAAATTGAATAAAGACAATGAAATCTTATAAAAAAAAGCATCGTTTTGATTTGTCCACCTTGTTTTGTCCAAGGAAAAATGTAGTTTGTCGAGAAAAATGTGTTATAAATTTTTTTTGTGATTCTTAGTATGATTCAAACGTTTTAAGTTTTATTAAGAACATGATAAACTATTTAAAAGTTAATATGTACAATTGTTTTACTAGTTTTTTTTTAGTTTTTGATAAACTTTTGTTCTAAACTTGAGTTTGTCCACCATGTTTTGTCCGATACTGTATATATATATATATATATATATATATATATATATATATATATATATATATATATATATATATATATATATATATATATAATTTGGTATAGTAAATAATAAGTAACCAGTTAAATAAAGTGTTTATATTGAATGCGGTGGATCATACCTGCTTACAGATAAAAAAAAAAAAAAGAAAAAACAACAACGAAATTCGAATTTAGAAAAAGAACTTTTAATTATTTGCCATCCATCAGCGAGTTAAGTTAGATGAATAATAATTAAAGAAGTTTAAAAATTTACGGTTATATTTGAAATTGTAATAACTATTTTTTTTTTTTTAGCTCATTCAATTTATTTTCTTTTTTACATATCTATTATATTATATTATTGATTACTCAATTATTAGCTATATAATTGTATATTTTACTATTAAGCGTTAGTCATATTTATATTTTATTTTTATCATTATTTATATTTATATTTTTATCATACATTACAACTACTACTTTAGTTATTACTGTCACTATTTTTATTATTATTGCTATTTTTGTGATCGTTGTTATTATTATTATTGTTATTGTTATCCGTTATTATTATTATATTGTTAATATTTTTATCATAAACTTCATCATTGTTATATTATCGTATAGTTACTACTATTGTTATATTGTTTCTGTTGTAATAATCTTACTAATATCAATATCTTTATTTCTAAAAAAATTTCTACTTATTATGTCTAAACTCTGCAAAACTTGTGATAAAATTATTCGTGCTAATCATCATTCACTTCAATGCAATCACTGCCTTAGTTCAATCCACAAGAAATGTAGTTTTTTAAATAATAATGATTTTAGTTTAATTAAAAACTCTTCCATGAATTATTGGCTCTGTATTACATGTTGCAACAGTATTTTTCCTTTTAGTTCTATATCGGATAATGAACTTCGTCTTCAAACTTCAATTGACAATATATTACATTTCAATGATCTGCCAAATGACCTTTCCCTCTTTCCTTGCTCCCGAGAATCTGATACTTTTAATCAACTTAATAATTACTTTACTTTTCAGCAAAATAACAACGACGATGATGATACGAACATAGTTGAGAATCCAATCAACTGTAAATACATTGATATTGAAAAATTTAACTCTTCAAACATCAATATTAATTGCTTTTCTCTATTTCATTTAAATATCGCTTCATTAGTTAAACATTTTGACTAATTAACCTCACTTTTATCTCTAATAAATTATGAATTTAGTATAATCGGAATTACAGAAACTAAGCTGAAATCTGATTTACTCCCAACAACTCCAATTAATCTTAGTGGATATGTTTATGAACATACTCCAACAAAAACTTCATTTAGAGGTGCTCTACTTTACATTTCTAATAAACTAGTTTATTAATCTAGAAATGATTTACTTATGTATAAACCCAAATTCTTAGAGTCTGTTTTTGTTGAAATCATTTTCCCTAAAAAGTATAACATCATAGTAGGCTGTGTTTATCGCCATCCTAACATGGATATTAATGAATTTATTGTTTCATATCTAGCTATTCTATTTGAAAAACTTGCTGTTGAAAAAAATAAAACTATCTTTATAATGGGTGATTTTAATATCGATCTTATAAAAGCAAGATCAGATAATTCAATCTCGGAGTATTTGAACACCATTGCTTCAAATAACTTTCTTCCTTTTATATCTTTACCAACAAGAGTTACCAATCACTCAAGTACTTTAATTGATAATATATTTTCTAATTCAACTTCTAAAGATATTTTTTCCGGCAATCTAACTATTAGAATATCGAATCATTTGCCACAGTTTCTAATTTATTCATCTTTTAAAAAAAGAATTATTAATTCTCGAAAAAGCAATATTTTTCTTCGAAACTTCAAAAAACTAAATAGTGAAGAATTCAGGAACGATTACTTGAAAATCAACTCGAATAAAGCAATCAAAGTTTCCAATAGTAATACAAATAAATCATATGAAAATTTCTTCACTACCTTTAACTCTCTTCTAGACAAACACGCACCATTAAAAAACTAAGTAACCGTGGCTTAACTCGAAGCCTTAAACCATGGATTACTTCAGCAATTTTAACCTCGATAAAAAAAAAGAAACAATATATTTAAAAAGTTCCTTAAAACAAAAAATCTTCATGACAAACTAGTTCTTGAAAAAACTTACAAAACCTATAGAAATTTACTTGTAACACTTATTCGAAGAAGCAAAAAAAACCACTTTTCTACTTTACAATCAATAGCAATAGTTTGAGAGCAACGTGGAAGGGTATTAGAACTCTTTTGAATATACGTTCGAATGATATCTCATATACATCTTATATATCTTCAAACAACACCATTATCAATGATCCAGTTAAAATTTTGGAAATTTTCAACTCCTTTTTTATTTCAATCCCTGAAGAACTGCAAAAAAATATTCATTCATCTCATACTGACTTCCATAAATATTTAAAAACATCAAACCCTGACTCTCTTTTCATTACACTTACTGAAAAAAATGAAATAATATCAGTTATTCTTTCTCTAAATGATGGCAAGGCTTCTGGTCCAAACAGCATTCCAACCTTTATTCTAAAATATCTTGCTAATGATATTTCCTCAGTACTTGCTAAACTATTTAATCTCTCATTCACTACTGTTATATTCTCTAATATTTTAAAAACTGAATCTGTTCAACCAATCCATAAGAAGGACTCGAAACTTGACTGCAATAACTATAGACCAATATCATTATTATCAAATATCAGCAAAATTCTTGAAAAGTTAATGTATTCTCGTAGCTACCACTTTCTTGATAATTCTAAGAGTCTCTTCGGCCGTCAGCTTGGATTTCGTTTATAACACTACTTCCCATGCACTTATTAGCATTACTGAAATGATTCGTGGTGCAATTGATAGTGGTTCTTTTGCTTGTGTCGTCTTTATTGATTTCCAAAAAGCATTTGATACAGTTGACCATAAGATTTTAACTGAAAAATTGTATCACTATACGGGGTATCGCTAATGATTGGTTTTCATCCTATATTAACAATCGCAATCAGTTTGTCGCGATTAATGGATTTCAATCGACATGTAAAGTTATTAAGTATGGTGTACCACAGGGTTCTGTTCTAGGACCTTTACTTTTTTTAATATATATTAACGATCTGCCTCACTCTAAAAATAATTCGATTGTTCATCATTTTGCCTACGACACTAATCTTCTATGCATAAATAAATCACTCGCGCAGCTTTGTAAAAAAGTTAATTCAGATCTCCATCATTTGTGTCATTGGTTCAATAGTACCCGTCTTTTTCTAAATATCAATAAAACTGAATTTATTATTTTCTACCCTCCTTAAAAAAAAGATTGATAGTAATAATGTGAAAATTAGAATTAATGGCAATAGACTTTTCCCATCTAAATATTCTTCCTTAAGAATTATGACATTTTCTCCCCCTTGCGTTCTAATATCGAAAATAGGTTTTCTGAATTAAAAATTCTAAAATTTCAAGATCTTATGAAGCTTTATAATTGTCTCTTTGTGATTGATTTTCTTCAAAATAAGCTACCACATCCGTTCAATAATTTTTTTATTAAAACAAGTGACACACACAAATATTACACTCGAAATACTGAAAATTTAAACTTGCACACTTCCTTTTTCAGCACTATCAAATATGGCAAGCTCTCTATTAAAAATCAATGTATTTCTCACTGGAACCAAATAATACCATTTATGAAAAAAGAGATTTTAACAAAATACCCTTTTATTACTAACATTCTTCTTCTCAATCGAAACCAAGTTAAGAAATTTATATTTGAGTATATGAGCATTCGGAAAAGATTTTTACTTTCTCAAGTTGGCTCTCCAAGTCTAACTTGAAAATGGCCGGTTTTCAAGTTTAGCTTGAGTTCAAGTTCGCTCTTGGCATTTGCTCAAGTCAAATTTTAGACTTGAAGTATTACTTCAAATTTCAAGTTCGCTTGCATTCCACCTTAGGAGCAGTTAAAGATAGAAGAGAAAAGATAATCACAGAGGAGTTAATTGGATCAGTTACTTATTATATAACGGAGGACGTTACTGTAGAGAAACCGCCATTTTCAACTCAAAATTCAGACCCAGCGCTAAGAAAAATTAACAACTCTACCATAAATTATTTGATACTTGCGTGTCCTTCATCGTGTTAGAATGTCAATGCAACAAATTTTAAAATACACTAAGAGTGTGTTAGCATTTGTCAAAAAAGTGAAGCAACTTGAGTCAATTTTTCTAGTAACTCTAAGAAAAAACCTTCTTCTAAGGAAGAACCTTCTTCAAAGGAAGAACCTTCTTCTAAGGAAGAACCTTCTTCTAAGGAAGAACCTTCTTCTAAGGAAGAACCTTCTTCTAAGGAAGAACCTTCTTCTAAGGAAGAACCTTCTTCTAAGGAAGAACCTTCTTCTAAGGAAGAACCTTCTTCTAAGGAAGAACCTTCTTCTAAGGAAGAACCTTCTTCTAAGGAAGAACCTTCTTCTAAGGAAGAACCTTCTTCTAAGGAAGAACCTTCTTCTAAGGAAGAACCTTCTTCTAAGGAAGAACCTTCTTCTAAGGAAGAACCTTCTTCTAAGGAAAAACCTTATTCTAAGAAAGAATCTTCTTTCAAGGAAGGACCTTCCTAAAAAGTAAACAAAACAAGTAAGAATCTGCAGTCAATTGATGTTAATATACTCATTGATATCAATCTTTTAGAATCACTTAATAAATATCTTAGAAAAATAAATAAAAGTATTTAAATGAATTCGAGTTGAAGGCTAAGTGCAGATGTTCTGATTTACAATACAGTTTATCAAAAAAAAAGGGAATAAAAATGGAGCGCGCATCTTACTAGACACGATGTTTTAGCAGAAGAAGCATATTTTAATGAAAATGAAAAGTTGAAAATAACCACATTTTTTCCAATAGTAGACTCAATATTGTCTAAATTGTAAAACCATGCAAAATATTATTTATATATTTTTTTGAAATTTATTTCTCTTCCTTTGCAAATCTAAAACTATTAATTCCGATACGCTAAAGGAAAATGTCAAAATCTGGCAAAAATATATGGTCGAGACCTCGATTTTGATAATCTTTTAAATAAGCGTGTTCATCTAATGCATTACTTGACTGCTTATAAAAACTGCGAGAAAATAAAAAATTGTTAAAAACAATTTGAAATCTGTTTTTCCAAATGTTGAAGTTGCCCTCCAAATTTTTCTGTGTTTGATGGTTACTTATTGGGAGCACTCACATTCTAAACTTAAGATAACAAAAAATGAGCTTCGTAGCACAATGGGACAAAAGCACTTAAATACACTTTCTCTAATTATGCATAGAAAATAACTTCTTGGAAAGCATTGATGTTGACATTATCATTGGAGATTTTTTTTTAATAAAATCTGCGGGCGCCAGTGTTGAGGCCCTGTCCAAAACTATGCTCGAGGGGCCCTTGCTAGTGTTAAGACAGCCCTGTTTGCAACATACTTTATTTATTAAAAAAAAACAAAAACTGTTTTGGTTAGGAAAAGGTCCGGCAGGACACCCCAATACACGATTTCGATAAATTAAATACAATATCGCGGACCATTTTTATGAAAACAATTTTCTTAATTTCATTCATACCGCACAAAAGATCTCCTTGGAACGTTTCAGGAACAAATCAAAAAGCCTTTCGATGCAAAAAGACTTTTAAAATAAATGCATTTTAGATAAAGTAGTTATTGCTAATATTACTAATGTTTTCTTTATTATTTTTTGTTTGTTTTTCTTTTGTTAAAAACAAACAAAAATAACGATTTAAAAAAAAATTTGATTTTAATATTGTAATTAAGCTTTAATATATTATGTTGTATTTCATTACGTATTATTAAAATTTTTATTATGTATTTTATAACTTTTTATTAGTGAATATAAATTGACAACTAAACAATGAAACGAGACTTGGTGAAAGATAGTTTATGTCTTCTTCTTGTTCCATCTTTCTTATATATTCATACGATTTGTTTTATTGCAAATATTACATACAGCATAAAACAAAAACGAAAAAATTAGGAGTTTCGCAAAGTAGATAGATTTTGGTTGCAGCTAAACAGCAATATTAACTTGGTCTTATTTTTTATGAATTTGTTGTGAAATTGTTAACTGTTTTATGTATAAATAGCATTCACATGATTACTAAAAGGGAAGAAAAAAAATAATAAAAAATAAAAAACTTCTTATGCTAAACCTCTCAAAAATTTGGGGAAAAATAATTTTATTGGTTGATAACTGATCTTTTAAAACTTTTATTTTTAATATATTTTTTACTGTTCATATAATAAGTAAAGGAAATATATTACAAGGAACCCTTTACATTATATAATAGAGTATGTAAAAACAGATAGGAGGCCCAAAGAAGTTACTGATGATTGTAGTCAACATTATCATAGAGTCTCTTTAACAATAACATTAAATATTTAACAATAACATTAAATATCTAACAATAACATTAAATATTTAACAATAACATTAAATATTTAAAACTTAAATTAAATATTTAACAATAACATTAAATATTTAACAATAATATTCAATATTTAACAATAATATTAAATATTTAACAATAACATTAAATATTTAACAATAACAATAAAATATGACTTTGACAATGATAGTTAATAGCCAATATAACTTTAACAAGTTTAAAATAAAGTATACTTTGTGAAAAATATATTTTTCAAATTAAAAACTAAAAACTCCGTTACAATATAGTTGTTAAAATCTTTAATCAAACATATTTCAGATAAACACGCTGTAGCATATGCTAAAGCGTTTTTATTTGAAATTTTTAAATTATATATATTTTTTCTAACTATAAATATTTGATATATGCCAAATATTTATAGTTACTTATTTTATAGAAAAATATAATTATATGTAAGTTATATGTAAGTTATGTCAGGAATTTAAAAAAATGCAATTTCATTTGTCGTTAATAATCTTTTATACTGTTATTTTTCATTTGATTCTATAACAGTCTTGGCTCATAAGTGAAAAGTTTGACACCTATGATTTTTATTATGATCAAATGATAGTTGTGGTGTATTTGATTGTGTATTTGATTGGCGATTGTATTTTTGAGAAAAAAAGCCTCTGCAAAAATATCAGAAAATACTTTTAACAGCAAGTTAAGGTGAGTTTCCACGCAACCGTTTTTTCACGGGAACGCGAAAAGGAAGGGAAAAATAATCACGTGGGCATGAGTTGTATAAGTTTTAATGTGTCCGAAGAAAAACTACTCGTGCTCCGAAGAAAAACTACTCGTGCTTACACTTAATTCTTACACAGTGTAAGAATATAAGTGTAAGTTTTATATTTAAAAACGTTTTTCATATTACACTTATGTATATATATATATATATATTTTTTTTTTTTTTTTTTTTTTTTTAAACATCTTCGCTTCCAACAAGGCTGCAAGCAGCCACTAATTAAAGTAGGAAGTTACTGTAAGAGAAAAGATGAAGATTGTAGAGCAAGATAACGATTGACGGACGATTTAAAAGATTGCAAATTATATGAATCAGGAAAGCAAGATGAAGGAAGCGAATTCCAAAGAGCTGATGTTCGAGGAAAAAAACTAGACGAATAAGCGTTTTTGGAGCACTTAGGAACAGTCACAGAAAAAGGATGACACTTAATTGAATGACGAGTAACACGAGAATGAATTTTAGTAGATGGCACAAGAGACGTTAGCTCTTTCGAGCAGTGCCCATTATAGTATTTGTAGAAAAGAGAAAGAGAAGCAACATTACGACGATGTGATAATGGTTGAAGGTTGGCTGCAAGAGCAGGTCCAACTATGTTTACAATGCGTTTTTGCACCTTGTCTAAAAGAGAAAGGGCATCATTAGAAGATCCGCCCAAGATATGGCAACAGTATTCCATACAAGGCCGGATTTGAGATTTATAGAGGAAGAGAATAGAATCCAGAGTAAGAAAGTGGCGAGCTCGATAAAGAGATGCAACCTTAGCAGATGCTAATTTTGCAACCGATTTGATATATGGTTTCCAAGAAAGATTGGAAGTAAGAGTTAATCCTAGAAGATGAAGAGTAGGTGACTCATCGAGTACATCACCGTTCATAAATATAGGAAGATCTAAATTATTGCGATAACGATTGGCTGAAAAAAATTGAGTTTTATCTGAATTAAAGTTCACCAGCCACTGTGAGCCCCATGCTGTAGCAGAAGTGAGATCCTTTTCAAGCTCAAATGCCTCCTCCAGGCAATCAGAGGGTGTTGGTTTCTTATCACGACAAGAATAAATGGTAGTATCATCAGCAAACAATGCCACCTTAGATGTGAGAATATCTGGAAGATCGTTAATGTAAATTAAAAAGAGTATAGGGCCAAGGATAGAACCTTGAGGAACCCCTGAAGTTACAGAATAAGAAGAAGAGTGTTGTCCATCGAGGACAACTTTTATGCTACGATTGGAAAGGAAGGATTCAATGATCTTAAAGATGTTGCCGGATACACCATAAGAAGAAAGCTTATGGAGAAGACCAGCATGCCAAACTTTATCAAACGCTTTTGAAATGTCAAGAGCGATGGCCTTAACCTCTCCACCTTCATCTAATGCACGATAAAACCTGTCAGTTATTACTGTTAGCAAATCAGCTGTAGAACGAGAAGATCGAAATCCATATTGATGGTCAGAAAGTAAGTTATTAGATTCAAGATGAGAAATTAAGTGTTTGTTAATTAAAGATTCAAAAACCTTGCTTATGATAGGAAGAAGACTTATGGGACGGTAGTTAGACAAATCAGATCGCTCCCCAGAATTTTTGAAGATAGGGATAACAGATGCGGCTTTCCAGCAGGCTGGAAAACAAGACTCTGATAAGCACTTGTTGAATAGTTTTGAGAGTATAGACGACAGCTCTGGAGAACACTTCTGCAAGACAATAACAGGTATGTTGTCTGGGCCACAAGCTGTAGAAGAGTCTAGACAGGAAATCACTTTAGATACAGATGCTGAAGTGATATGAATGTCAAGCAATGAATCAACCTGTTTGTTGGCAATATCAGATAGAACGCAATTAGTGGAATCAAGAGATGATATTGATGAAAAGTTTTTAGCAAACAGTTCGGCTTTGTCGTTAGGTGAGGTGACAAAGTCTGAACCATACAAGAGAGGTGGAATTATAGATTTGCCCTTATTATTGATATTATTAAAGATTCTCCAGAAGTCGTGAGAGCCTAATTTTTGAGATGAGATACGAGATTTCATGACCTGAGAATAGCGGGTTTTGGCGTTAGACAAAACCTTTTTACAGTTGTTTCTAGCAGTAATAAACAGACGTCTGTTTTCTGGAGAATTGTTTTGCTGATAAATATGGAAGTAACGGTTTCGATTGGCAATCGCAGCAGCACAGTGTGAGGAAAACCATGGAGGAGAGTGAGGCTTGACCTGGAATCGTCGAGAGGGAATAAAAGATTCCATGCCAGTCTGAATCCACGAAGTTATATAAGAAGCACATTTGTCGACAGGAAGTTGAAAGATTTCTACCCAAGGGCCATCACGAAGAAAATCACGGAAAGAATCCCAGTCAGCTTTACTGTAGTTGTAAGAGGTTCGATAGTAGGGGTATTCAGGTGATGAAGAAGAATGAGATATTAGTTTTAAAGAGATCAAACTGTGATCAGAAGCACCTAAGGGTGAATGTGGAGAAACTGAGCACTGACTAGGATCAGAAACAAGACATAAGTCGAGTAGAGAAGGTAAATGATTAGGGTTGTCAGGAAAGCGAGTTGGAAAGTTGACTATTTGAGTTAGGGATTGAGAAAGGCAAAAGTTGTGGGCTTTAATGCCTGCAGAGTCACTGACACTAGAGCCAAGCCATTCAGAGTGGTGAGCATTAAAGTCACCGACAACAACTATATTAGCTGATGGATAAAGAGAGAGGGCTTGGTCAATATGATCAGAAATAACATCAAAAAGAGTACAGTCTTGAGATGAAGGAGATCGATATAGAACAAAGAGAAAGGCAATAGAGTGAAGTGGTGCTAAACGAAAGCACATGAAAGAATAGTCTGTGGATTCAAACCTAGTTTCACGACAAATGGGTGAATTCTTACGAATGTAAATGCCCAGGCCAAGCATGTGACTATTGGAGTCTTTACGAATCAGAGGAAGATAACCATCAACACTAAGATCACAAGATGAGACAGCCGAACTCAAATTAGTCTCACAAAGAGCAAGTAGGTCTGGTGAACTTTGCAAGAGATAAGACTCAACAGAAGAAAAGTTACTTCGAAGACCACGAATATTAGTGAATGATAGATTTAGAGAACTTGGTGATGATGATGGTTTTTTGTGTTTTATAGTTTTTGGTACTTTATTCATTTTTAAATTAGATTGAAGAACTTGACTCAAAGCATAGATAGTACTCAGAACACTGTTTAATAGCCCAAGCAATTGCCTCATTACTACTAATAAACCCTAAGCCGTAACAAAGGGCTCCAAATGTGGCCTCTGCAATGCACACCAAAAGTACAAACAGGGACACCATCCATGCGCAACATGGCACTGTTAATACTTTGATATTTTTCAGCTGTTGATGGAATCAGCCTCTCTGAGAGCTACCACAGAGTTCGGGAAACCTGACTACCAGCCGGCCTCAGAACCATAAAACTGAGTTTTAGAGCTGTACCCTCATAAGGAGATAATAGAATGAGTTGCCTAGTCATAAAAACAGTGACACAAGCAAACCCATGCATTGAGTCAAGAAGATCCAGCATTCAACATCCTAAACTGGAAACAATGTATTAAAAATACATCTGCGCCAGCCTAATAGATGAAGAAGGGGTGCGAGGCTGGTCAACAGATAGAATCTGTTTACCCCTTAAGTCTTTGCCTAGGAGGCCTTCTACAAGACAGTAGCTGGGTGCATTTAACATCTGCCCAAGAAGAGTATTTTTATCGAGACACCATCTCTAGCCTTTACTCAACCAAGAGCCCCAAGGCAGGGGGTGTTTTAAATCGGAGTTGGCATCTCCTAGCCTTTGCCTAAAAAGGCGTATCCTACAAGGCAGCAGGACATGAAGCAGATTGTACTGGGTTACATGTTACCAGTAGCAGGATAACCTGATCTGACAACATATTAGTATTTGAATTAAGTTTAGATATGTCTATGACATTCTTGTATTTCATTACAGCAAAAAAATTTTCAAAAACCCTTTATGTGATTAATTGCTTTACATGCCTGATTTGGTAACCTTTGCAACTTTATCAATTTAGTTTTGTGTACGTTGATAATAAAAATTAGCGTAGGAATAATATTAGATGACAATAAATAAGACTGAAATAAAGCATTATTCGCGACTTATAATCAATAAATGCTCTTTATTTATAATCGCATTTATAACAGAGTATAATTTTGTTTCAATGAGATGAATATAGCTTCTCCATGATTGGTGCTCATCAAATAAAATTCCTATAAACTTTGGGTGTTTCACTCGTTTTAACTTTATTATTTACTTTGTTGTAACTGTTTAATTTTAACTAGATAGTTGCAAAGTAAAATTAGCTGTTAGTTTATTTATCAAAACTATTATCGATCAAATAAAAGAATATGATAACAATCTTATATACAATCTTATATTTAATATATAATATTCAAATATAATATATAATATTATATTTCATCTAAACACACTTCTTTTTCCATGCTTTATATAAGGTTACTTTCTATATATATATGTTTGTGTGCCACAAAATTTGAAATCAAAGTTAACAAAAATTTAATTTGTATTTTCCCATAAGAACACTGAATTAATAAAAAAAAAATTTATAAACGTAACAGTAATTTTTCCTTCTACAAAAGATAACAAAAAAAGCATTTCTAGGCCCAATAGAATTCTGCTTGCATAAAGCATGGATTTGAAAAAATAATTTTTTTTTGATTTACTAGTTCTCAATCACGGTCGGTTTTATGTAAAAAGCGCTTTAGATATAAGTACGCCAAATGTTTTCCAAATGTTTAAATGGGTGCGGCCCGTAAGTACAACTAACATTTTATTTGACGTAGTTAAATAATTAATTTTTTTTTGACGTACATAAATAACTTAGTTTTCTAATTAAAAGTTAATAAGATGAATAAGATCTTTGTGTGTTAAACTTTCAGTTTCCGTGAAAGCTATATTTTCATGTGCCGCACATCAATGCAGCAAACTTCTAGCGCCCATTGTGCGTCAGAAATTTGTTATTTGGAAATCGATTATCCGGAAATCTGAATTTCTTACCGTTGAAATTCTAAAAAAAAAGGTTTTTCTAAATAATTAGTAATGATATTTTTTTACATATGCTTATTTTCTGGTTGTTGCTTCAACTTTTTTTTTTCTTAAAAGCCGGAAATAGGCATTCCTAATAAAAGCATAATGTATACTTTATGCTTTTATTAGGAATGCCTATTTCCGGCTTTTAAGAAAATACGCACTTCTTTAAGTCAAACTCTATGCCACGTTTTATCAAGTCTGTTTTCCGTTAGTGTTATGCTTAATAATTTTATTATCTTTGTTTTTACGCAGTCATTAGTTACTCATACTAAGTAAATCAGTAGCTACAAATATCAGTTAATCGATAAAAGTTGATAAAAATCGATAAAAGTCATGCGAACTTTTATTGATTAACTGATTAATGTATTATTATTATTATTATGCACAATAACTAAAAATCGGTCAAAACTTTAAGATTCTGTACCGAGAACATCATTCTTATGGCACGAATGTACTATATCCCTAATGTCAAAAATGTGAAAAACTAAATCTGACTATTACGTCCGAATAAAAAAAAAACAATTTTAAGTTTTCCCTGTTTTAACAAAAAAGAGAGCATAACAAATCTTTGCATTTTTTTCTCTACGGAATCAATAATATGAACCTTTATATTTTAAAAAATACCTTTACAAAAAAAAAGTCAAAGTATTATTATGTTGAGGGAGAACAGGAGACCTACGGACCCTTGAATTTTAAAAATATGTGTTCCAAAATTACTTTAAAAAATGAAATTTTTTCTTCTTCTATGAAGACCTAAAAAGAAACTTATTGTTTTTGAGTCATTTCCCTGATTGAAACTAAAAACTGTTGATTCAACAATAATTTTCAAAATAATATTTTCTTGTGTTTATAAATTAAAAGAAACTGGGGTTAAACATGGTTCTTAAGAAAAAAGCCTTTCTAGAGTAACAAAATTATCCAAATCGATTTTTGAAAACAAAAGAATACAACATTGACAACATTGTAATAAAGCAAGAACACCATAAAGTGTAAACTTTTTAGTTTATTGAACTTTAAAAAAAATACACAAATACCCCATTTTGCCCCGTGCTTGGGGCAAAATGGAAGAACTTGTGTAACAATAAAATTATTTACTTTTTTTCTTAGCTCATACGCAGTTATATATTTTTACTTTTTCTCTCAATCCCTACATGGGAATTTGGGATTGGGATCATATGCAATTTTTATTTTTTCTCTTAAATTCCCTATTTCTAAGTGCTATCCCTATGCATAATGCAATTTTGTTGTTGTAACTGATACTAGTACAATCAAATGAGATGCAAAAGTTGCAAATGAAAACAAAATGCAATTACATTTCAGTAAAATTGTCATTTTTTGCATTGCTGAGTAAGTGAGTTTGAGAAGAACAAAGAATAATAGAGTCAATTTCAGAAGAAGTTGAGTTAGAAAGATAGCATAGAGAAAGCGTACAGGTGTTGCACTGATTGAAAAATAGGTAGAACATGCGATGAATGTTGCTACGTTGACTGAGAGTTTTGGTTTGGGTAGGAAATCAATTGATTAAATGTTTCTAAACTTTTTTTGCTCTTCTAAATTAACTAAAAAAAAAATTTATATTTTTTGATAAAAGTTTAAGACGACCATGCAAGAGTATATATATGAGTATATATATACAAGGCCGCCAAGAGCGGTCACGCCGCCTGAGATAGCAACCCTAATTTGCGCCCTTATTTATCAAAACTTTCCTATATATATAAGTGAGGGACCTTTTTTTTTAAGGTATCTTTTTTTCATTTGGTGCCCCTTGAATATCTGCCGCCCTGGACAAACTGTTCCTTCCTCCCCCTCCCTTCTTGGCGGCACTGTATATATATATATATATATATATATATATGTATATATATATGTATATATATATATATATATATATATATATATATATATATATATATGTATATATATATATATATATATATTTATATATATATGAGTATATATATATATATATACATATATATATATATATATATATATATATATATATATATATATATATATATATATATATATATATATATATATATATATATATATATATATATATATATATATATATATATATATATATATATATATATATATATATATACATATATATACACACTCACACATACACACACACCCACAAAGTTGTGCAAAATTAAATTTTTACTACTTGTTTGATGATTGTTGTAACACATGAAACTCAGAGTTGCAATACTAAATTATAAACATAAGCATTTAGCTAATTCTAAGTACTGCGGGTTATAGTAACATATACTATATATATATATATATATATATATATATATATATATATATATATATATATATATATATATATATATAAGCACACAAATTTTTATTTAAGAAACTTTTTAAAAATAACATAACTTAATCATTTAATTGAACTTAATCAATTAACTAAATTGAAAAAAATCAATCCAAATTAAATGCACACTTCTTGCTTATTGGTAAAATCAACTTAGGGTTTTCCTTTCTAAATCAGTTTAATATTTTATTTTTGCAATCTTAGTTTGCTGTTGATGCTAAGATTGCAAAGCTTGTTATTGCTGCTTGTGTTAGTTTTAAACTTGCTCTAAAATTTTAGATTTTCGATAACAGATTAACTTTTCTGATTCATATTTGTTATCTGAATTTATGTCTTTTTTAAGTTGTTGTTAAGGCTGTTGAGAACCAAAATGAGGCAACAATTGTACTAAATAAAGGATGTCTTTTATTTTTAGCTTTTATCAATGCTGTTGAGAGCCAAAACGAGACAACAGCGCCTTTCGGATAAAAATCCCCCATTACTTTGTTTTTTATTTACAAATTATCTGGAAAACTGACTTGACATGCTACCAATTTAAAAATTTAAATCTTAAAATTTTCTAGTTTCTATAAGTTAGTACATATTTTCGCAATGATATTATAGGTTTTTTTTGTTCTATCAAAAACTTTTGATAAGATTACGAATAATAACTAAAATATCAGTCTTCTTGAACTTGTGTGCAGTATTTCGACACAAAATGCAGAAAGCTGGAGCAAAATATGTAGAGAAGCACATATTGTATTAAAGAAAAAAATCTGTAGACTTTTACTGCGTACTGTATAACTAAGCAAAAACGTGGTCTAGGGTTTATGGAAATCCATAATTAAATTTTTATATATCAGTTTATTATATCATTGATATTTGCGAAAGTCACGCACAAATTCACACTTGTACAGGGCTGGATTTAAATGCAGAGAGATTTATTTGAGACAATTTATTTAATCTATGCTAATCTATTTATGTGGCCTTTTTACTTCTTTATTTATTTACGCAAAAATAAAATTTTTTACCTCTTTATTTATTTACGCAAAAATAAAGATAAAAATTATGTTGAATGAAATATTTTGTTATTAATAAAAGCTATTATAGAATTTATATTATATTATAGAATTTGTGGCAAAGTTGAAAATTAGTAATTCAAGAACATTTATTATTCATTAATAATTCGTTTTTTTGTAAAGTCTGTCCCCATAAGTGCTACTATACGTCTGTATATATATATATATATATATATATATATATATATATATATATATATATATATATATATATATATATATATATATATATATATATATATATATATATATATATATATATATATATA
This sequence comes from Hydra vulgaris, assembly GCF_038396675.1. Taxonomy (NCBI): domain Eukaryota; kingdom Metazoa; phylum Cnidaria; class Hydrozoa; order Anthoathecata; family Hydridae; genus Hydra; species Hydra vulgaris. The sequence continues at coordinate 42,766,118 of NC_088929.1, forward strand.
TATATATATCCGGTTGGTCACAAACTTCGTAAGATATTTAATTGAAATACCATTAAAATAAGCTACTCATGTATGCCAAACATTAAGTCCGTCATTAATTCGCACAATCACAGGATATTGTATAGCCAAGTTAAAGATGAGGGAAAAACATGCAACTGTGTCAATAAATCCATCTGTCCCATGAGCAATCAGTGCTTGTCGAAGAACATGGTTTATCAAGAGACCGTGTCGTCAAATAAACCTGACTGCAAAGAAAAAGTATATTTTGGCTTATGTGAAACTCCATTTAAATTTCGGTATGCTAACCATCTAAAATCTTTTAACATTAATAAATATAAAAATGATACCGAATTGTCTAAAGAAATTTGGGACATAAAAGAAAAAGTATTTACACCCTTAATTAAGTGGAAAATTGTAAACGTTGCAATCCTTATAACACTTCGTCAAAATTTTGCAATCTTTGTTTATACGAAAAATTCCTTATTTTAACATATAAAGGTGATAACTTGTTAAATAAACGAAATGAGTTGATATCAAAATGCAGACACAAGAATAAATTTCACTTTGCAATGACATCGCAAATGGCTGAAGCCTTTATTTAACGGTGAAAAGGAAAAAAAGAGAAAAGGAAAAAAGAAAAGAAATTATTCTAAAAAATAAAAAAGAGTTAAAAGTTAAAAATAAAGTAAAATAACAAAAATATTAAAAGTTACAAACGAACTAAAAGAATGAAAAAAACATAAAACAAGAAAATGAATAAAAAAGTAAAACGAACTAATAGATTTAATAAAATAAAACTAAAACAATAAATTAAAAGCGAAGTAACAACTTAAAAGAAAAGAAGTTCGAAAAATATTCGAAAAAATAACAAAAAGAACTTAAAACAAATACTACAAATTTTTTACGCTTTTCTATATCCACCAAAAGTAACAAATATAATTTATTTTATTTTGTAGAAGTTTTTGTATTTGCTTTTTCGTCATGTAATTTTCATTTTGTAGTTTTTGTGCTTGCCTTTTCGTTTGCGTAAAGTTTGTTATTATTTGTGCTGTTGTTGCTAATGATTTTTATTGTTGTTATTAATTGAGTGTTTTCATATTTTTTTGTCTTTTTATTTAATTTATTATAGCTTAATCATTATTTTTTTAATATTAATTTAATTTACACTTGGTTTCATTTATTAATATTACTGTTGAATTTTTTTGTTTAATTGTTTATTTTGTTTAGGTGTCACTCCAATGACTAGTTTTTAACTATATGAGTGACCTAACCTAATTTTGTAAAATTATAAAAGTTTGTAATTTTCAATTTTTGGTTAAATAAATAAATAAATGGAAATAAATTCCTCTTACTTTTCTTTGACACCGGTGATTAGCTAATATTTACATATATATTTATATATAAAATGAGGATATATACTTTACCGTACCTATTTCATATTGTTGTTTATTTCTCTCCTCCGGCGTCTGCCTTGTAGAGATATTAATAATGAATACAATGGCATTAATTACAAGACGGTCCACTGTTCCACTACTAAGTCACATATAAAACTCACAAGAGTTAAATACTTAATATAAGAAAAAATGAAGACCTCACATACACAAAAAAAAAGAAACGAAAATGAAATAAAATCAAAAAACAAAACAAACAAAAAAAAAAAACAAGAAAAACATGAAAAGCAAGATTCGAAAATAATCGAAAAAGTTCCAAAAATAATCTGGGCATTTTAGTTTAGAAAAAGATTGTTGTTTATATCTATTTTAATTTTGTTTATATCTATTTTAACTTTGTTATCGACTTTTCATGGAACGACCTCATTCTATTACAATATAATTTATATAAAAGTTCGTTAAGAAGTAAATTTCCAATATAAAAACTATTTACAGGTGTTAAAGGAAAAAGTAAAGTTTTGAATGTATTTTTAAGAGGTGGATGATGTGGATAGATTTTATGAATAAGAGCGAGTGTGTATTTTATGAGTGGTTGTGCTTTTTCACATCTAAACATCATATGGGGAAGGTTTTCCGTTTTTTTCATACATTGAGGGCAGAGATCGTCTGTTACATTTAAAAATCGAGTTGGTTGGAATTGCAAAGTGTATTAGTTTGTGTTTAATTTCGTCTGCTTTATTGTTGATGTTACTTTTGTGGATGTAGTTAAATAATTGGGACCAGTCTTTTGTTGTTATGTTTCTCATGCTATATTTATAGTAGTCCATCTGTAAAATTTTCCTGTTAGGTTTATTTCTGCATCATTTTTGGAGATAGTGTATCCATTTTTTGGTTTGAGGTTTATAAATTTGAGAGAGGGTGAGTTTTTTAGATAAATAGATGTTAGTGCTTTGTTGTGGTCGTAATTTTGGCTTTGAGAATTTATGAGGTGTTTCCATTTCGGTGGTAGTGAATTTATTATTTTTGTTAGAAGGTGTTGCTTTATACCGAGGAGTTGACTCTCTAGAAAGCCGTTAGCAAATACTTTTGAAATGTCGCCTATCTTGATTATGCGGTTGTTTGTGGATTCTGGTGATGGTTTAAGGATTTTACGCTCGTGTCTTATATATGGATTGTAGAATATGGGTTGGTTTAGTACTTCCTCGATGGTAAGATTTTTGTGGTTGTTGAATTTTCTATAGAGATGACTCCACGTTTTTATTGTTTGACGGTAGTAGGGGGGTAGAGTTTTTAATGAGTTTGAAGAATGCGTGGTGAGAAATATAAGATTTCCTTGATTTGCATGTCCGTAATTATTAAAAATATGAAGGGCTGAATCTTTCCACGCTCCCTGTTTGTTGTCATCAAAATATTTGGAAATCCAACTTAGTTGAATCGATTGCAGTTTTTTTTTCACGTCGATAATGTTTAAACCGCCTTTATTGATAGGGAGTTTGGAAATTTGTTTAGGTGTTTTTATGGAGCTATTATTCCAGAGGAAGTTGTCGATTTTTCGTTCTAATAGTTTTATGGTTCTGTCACATGGTATAGGTAGGGTGAAAGCAAGATGCCATAGGCCACTTAGTAGTGTTTGGTTGATTATTAGAGCTTTTCCTTTAATCGATAATTTAAATCTTTCCCACTTTTCTATCTTTTTGTCCAATTTTTCTATGCTTTTGTTCCATTGTCGGTTGATATATTGATTAGAATTAGAGAAATTAACACCTAGACTCTTAAGAGTAGTATCATGCCATACGAAATTTAGAAAACTGTCTTTTATTATAGATCTGTTTCGTCCAAGCCACAGACCTTGGCATTTGGAAATGTTCAACTTTGTTCCTGTACCTCGTTTGTATATGTTTAGAGCGTTGCCTAAAGCTATTATTGAGTTGTCAGTCGATAGGAAAAAGACAGTGTCATCCGCATACTGTTGCAGTTTAGTTTCTTTATTGTCGATTGTGATTCCTTTAATTTCTGGATTTCTCCTCATAAATTCTGCAAAAACCTCTGCCTGAATTATATATAGTATCATGGAAAGGGGACATCCTTGCCTAACTCCTCTGTATATATTTTTATTTGTTTGATAAATAACCGTTTATTTTAAGATATGCACTGATGTCATAATATAATGTTTTAATTACATTGATAAAGACAACATTAAAACCAAATTTAAATAAGCAATCATATAAAAAATTCCTGTCCACACGGTCAAAGGCTTTTATTTGGTCTATTGACACAATGGAGGCATCTAAATTAATTTTGTTAGCTATATAAATTATGTCTCTTGTATATGCAAGATTTTGATATATCGTTCGGTGGGGAACACTTGCTGTTTGGTTTTCGTGTATGATTGTTGGGAGTATTTTTGCTAGTCGGTTTGCTATGATTTTGATGAGTATTTTGTAATCTGTGTTTAATAGAGATATCGGTCTTCAATTGGAAATGTCAGTTTTTTCGCCTTTTTTAAATAAACATGTTATGATGGCTTGTTTTTGTGTTTCCGACATCTCGTGTTTTTTTATGATATCATTTAGAATATTAACTAAAATTTCACTAATATTATCAAAGTTTGATTTGTAGAATTCGACTGTTAAACCATCATTCCCGGGTGATTTGTTATTTTTCATATTCGTTAATGCGTTTTTGACTTAAGATAATGTTATTGGTTCGTCCAATGATCGTTGTTGTTGTTTAGATATTTTTTTAATATCCGAATTATCTAGTATGAATTTTTGGAGTGTGATATCATTTTTAGTGTCTTTGTATAGTTTTTGGTAGCAATGTTCAAAAGCTTTAGTGATGTCTTTGGTGTTATTTTTTTCAATTCCGTCTTTGTCTTTTATTAATGTTATGACTTGTTTAGGAACTTTTGATTTTTCCAGGTGGAAGAAGAATTTGCTCGATTTTTCACCCTCTGTTCGCCATTTAACCTTTGCTCGGATTTCAGCACCTTTGGCTCTATTTTTTTCATACATTATAAATTTTGTTTTTAATGCATCACTCAAGTTTTTCATTTGTGGGTTGTTATGGGCTTTTTTTAACGAGTTTTTTAATTGTTTTTTTAGTCTGTATTCTTGAATTCGAGTTACTTTAGCTTCCGTTTTGCTGAATTTTTGTGAAAATATTTTTAAAGACAAAGACGGAATTGAAAAAAATAACACCAAAGACATCACGAAAGCTTTTGAACATTGCTACCATTGTTATTTCTTTAAATAAATTTTTCCTTTTGATTTGGTCAGCATAACTTGAACCGGATTTTCCGTAAACATTTATTATTAAAAAACTGTGATAATCGTTTCCTACAAGTATGTAATTAAAGTGACTTTCGTGGTCTTCGTAATGGTCAATTATTTTTAGATTATGCTTTGTTGTATTAATTAATGTTATAGTACCTCCTGTGTGTGACGTACCGTTAGAATAGTAGCCAGGATTATTCCAAAGTTTTATAAAATTTTCTGCGTTTTGTGCATTAAGATGCGTTTCTTGCAATAAGAAAAAATCAAAGTTCATTTTTTTTAATTTTTCTATGATTATGTTTTGCTTGTTTATGTCAGCAAGTCCACAAATATTTACGGAGAATATTTTAACGGTTTCCATTTTTGTTTTATTACATTTTATGATATGTTTGTGGTTTGTGGTGATATAATTATTGGTATGACAGTAAGAGTAATTAAATGCGTAAAGGAATGGAATGTCAGATGTTTTACATTTACAAAAAAGTTTTCTCGTAAAAAAATAAAATAAAAAGATTAAATCAGATAAATTAGAGAAAAAAATAACAATAACAATAATATAGTATAAAAACATCTCATATCGCTTTTTTTCTTGGTAATCTCTTCGGGTCAATTTTTTGAGGAGTCGGTGGTGGGGCATTTCTTTTATAAATGTTTTTATCGTTTTGCCGTATTTCGCCTTCTTCCATTTCTGATTCTATATCGCTAAACTCATTTTGTTCGTTTATGGTCTTCTTTATCTTTCTTTCCTCTTTTTTTTGACTTTTACTTTTCACAATTTCAAATGCTGGTTCAGTAGGAGCAATTTTGGTTACTTTGCTTTCGGATAATTTTGATGTCAATTCATTATTATTTTCAGCTAGTTGATAACTAGATACGAAATCATTCGATTCGTTTTTGTCTTTATTATGGTGTTTATTTGGAATAGTTTCTGCAGTTGGTTTTTCCGTCGGTTTTCGAGCAATACACCGTTGTTGAGGCGGATGAGAATACTGGCATGTAGAACAAAGAAAGGATTTACCTGCATAGTGTAAAGCTATTTTGATACCACCAATTTCAATGGTATGAGGGATCTCCTCTAATTTTACTTTTGGATTAACTCGAAATAGTCGTCGGCCGTCTTTAAAATTACGGTCAAATTTATATGTTGTGTGTGTTATTGAATATACTTCCTTAATAAATGGATCCAATTCTGAAAGAATATCATGGTCTTCGTATTTTTAAATTGATGTTTTGGTTACTTCCAGATAATTGAATGTTTGATTCGCTAACATGTATAGCGTCTTCTTTTCTTTTTAGTTCCATCACCCAATTTCCTTTTTTGTTGTAAGTTAAACTATTGATTTTATTTTTCCCGATAATTAATGATACTTTCTCGTAAATTTCTTGAGCTCTGTTTTCTTGATATTTTTTATTGAAGCTTTCGGTCGGATCCATATCAACATGTAAGTCTAAAATGCATTCAAGTCGATTAGATTTTGAAGATGTAACACTCGCGTAACTCGCCATATTACGACAACAATAAGCAAAACTAGCAGTGTCTTAATAAATTTTCACGATCTCTAAAACAACTTCAGCCAAACAGATCAGGTGCATACCTTATTAACACAAATAGAACTGTTAGTTTTTTGTGTTTTTTTCTGTGGTGCATACCTTATTAACACAAATACTCGTACCTATTTTAACCATTTCGATGATTTAACATTGCTTTTTATAAATATTAATTTTTGGAGGTATCTGATTAAAAACGCACAATTCATATTTGTTTTGGTTGTGGCTTGATATTTCGTTATATAAGAAAAAATATATATATTAGCATAACATATTTCCATAATCAACTGAAATATTTGAATGAGATATAATTCTTATAAATTATACTAATATCTATTTCTAAATCTGCCTTCTCTCGATGCAAGCACAACGTTGATCCACTGTATAAAATCTAACGTTAATGCAATGCATATGGATCAACGTTGATTCAATGTATATAATCCAGCGTTAATCCATTTGGATTAACGTTGAGTTATAAACATTGGATCAACGTTAATCCATATACATTGGATCAATGTGGGGTTATTCACATTTTATCAACGTTGATCCATATACATCGGATCAACGTTGGATTTAGATCGGAAAAACAACAAATTTTTGCGATATTTTTAAGTCAAGGTTGTATTTACATCGGAGAAAACAGCCGACGTTTGCGATGTATTTACATACGTTAGCCTAACGTAAGTGTGCCACCTGGGATATGAGTAAAAATGAAATAGTTTTTCAATTCTTTATTCGAAAAGTTCGCATCCTATGTCTCATAAAAAGATTTTAGGAATTGGTTGTAAACTAAGGTTCAAGTGTTAATATCTTTCCAATGAAATTGCTCCCAAAACGATAATAAATTTGCTTTGTTGTATATGCGTTTAAAAAAGATTTGTTTGTCATTTGGTATTTCGTTTGGTTCTTTGGTTTATATTTTCTGTGTATTCATTAACAACACAGTAAAACTTTTTAAAGTTCTACGATTGATAACTTAAGATCAGCAAAAAAGGTAAATACCATCACTAAATCATCATAAACAAAACTTTCTACTTCTTAAATTCGATTATAGTGTATCAAATATAGAAATAAATGATTTAATTTTAAGTTTATCTTATGATGGGGGCAGGGACAATTCTAGGAATAAAATGTAGGAGAGGGGTAAGGCCTTAAAAACTGCCGACTGCTGTCTAAAAAAAAAGTTCTCAAAAAATCTGCCGACTGAAATATGTGAAATGCCAACTAGCCGACTATATTCCTTAAAAACCAACTATGAGCTGAAAATAGCCATCTTTAGAAGGGTGTAACGATTCAACACCCCCTCACCCCGTAAAATGGCCCTGGATGCGTTTTTCTTGGACAAAATTAAATAAATCTTCGTAATTCCATTGCTTTTTTTTCTCTTTATATCCTTTTAATAGTTCCATATTCAGTATATGGTAACGTGTTTTTTACTTCTTGTTCCTAGATTTTAAATAAATTGTCAAAACGTTACCTGTTTCAACCTGCATAACTACTAAGTAATATCTTAGGATTTTAAAGAATTTTATTTACTCATAACAAATCCTTCAGTAAGCAATTCCAGAAGAGAAACATTAACACGAACTGGAATTCTTTTTTCTTTTCTAAAAGATTGTTGCCTTTAATCTATTAAGAACAATCAGTGCATCGAACATTTTTAAAAAACTTTGTACAAAATAAAATTTGAAGCCATAATTTTGAAATTGATTTTAGAATCAGAGTCACTCAGAAGAAGACAAGTTTGTTTTACCACCAAGTCCTACATTCTCGCACGCATATATAAATGCGTTGTAACTAAAAATTAAAAACTAAATTATAAAGCAAAATTTTGCGGAAAAATTAGAGAAAAATCCAAAATAAATCAAGAATGCACACTTTTTCGAAGTTATTGTTAAAAGTATAATTTATAAAATCAAAAGTTGTTTCAAAGCAAATAAAATGAACTGGAAATTTATAATCAAAACTGAAAGTTTTGAGATGATATAATATACTTTATACATAAACACTAATGTTTTTATAAAACGTAAGATAATTACGTAAGATAATTAGAGTTCATTAAATATAAAATAGCATAATATTAATATTTTAAATTATTAAATAATTTAAATGCCTAATCAAAATGCTCAAATTATCATGTTGCAACACTCTTTACTAAATGTCATCAAAATTAATGATGAAATTTTTTTTGATCCGAGAGTGATAGCTTTTAAATGAACACATTTTTCATTTCAGTTGGAAAAAATTTAGCTAAAAATTTTCAAACCGAAACAAAAAAATTTATAATTTAATTTTCCTTTAGTGTCTTGTCTAGATTCTTTTGAATTATTGATGAGTTTGATAAAGTATTTAAAATGCTTAAGTCAAATAAAGCAATAGGTCATGATGATATTAGCGGAAACGTGGTTATTAACTCATATGAAACCATAAAAAATGTTCTATATAAAGTATTTAAATGTTCAATCGATCAAGAAATATTTCCTGATCAGTTGAAAATAGCAAAAGTTACACCAATCTTTAAAGGAGGAGAGTTGTTGAATGTCAGTAATTACTGTCCTATCTCTGTTCTCTCTGTTTTTTCTAAAATTTTAGAGAGAATTCTTTATAACAAAATTTTCCAATATCTGTCTCAAAATAATATATTAAAATAAAAGTATCAATATGGGTTTAAGAAAAATAACTCTACTGAGCACGCTATACTAAAAACAACTCAATTAATTACAGATTCATTTGAAAAGTCCAAATTTACTTTAGGCATTTTTGTTGACTTATCAAAAGCATTTGAAATGATTGACCATAAAATCCTTTTCAAAAAACTAAAATATTATGGAATCACAGAAAATTTTCTTAAGCTGATAAAAAGTTATTTACGCAATAGAAAACAATTTGTTCACTTTGACCATTTATCGCGATCTCAATTATTAGAAATAACTTGCGGAGTTCCTCAAGGATCTGTACTAGAACCTCTTCTTTATCTCATTTACATAAACGACCTTTATAAAGGATCCAATTTGATGACAGTTATATTTGCTGATGACACATCTCATTAGGACATAATGAGATGTGTCATCTAATGAAAGTTTCTCAATGGTTTAAATCAAATAGACTTTCTCTGAATATTGAAGAAACAAAATTGGTCTCTTTTTCATTCTAACTCTAAAAAACGTCTACTTCCAATCGAGCTTCCTCCTCTTTTTATTGATGGCGTTCTAATTAAGAGAGCAACATGTACAAACTTTTTAGGGGTTTCAATTGATGAAAATCATATCAAAAACATTACCTGCAAAATTTCGAAAAGTATAGGTATATTATATAAAGCAAGAAGCATGTTAAATAAACATATTTTAACTCAACTATACCACTCATTCATTCATTGCCACATAAACTATGCAAATGCGGCCTGGGGTAGTGTCAATAAAAGTAAATTAGAACCTCTTCATCGCCAACAGAAACATGCTGCACTTCTTATTAATTTTAAAGACCGTTTTTCACATGCTAAGCCTCTTTTTATTGAAAAGAATATTTTAAATATATTTAAACAAAATATTTTTAATGTACTGTGTTTTTTTTGTTGAAATGTGGAACTCGTACAGCTCCGGTTTCTTTTCACAATTTATATTCCTTAAAAGAAAAAAATAATTATTATTGAAATGATAATTTCCTTCTTAAACCAGTTTTCAGAACCAATTTAGGCAAGTTTTAAGGCGGATTTCCACGAGACGAAAATATTCGCGCGAAGCGAATTTTTTCATCTATAGGCATGCGCAGTCGTCGATAAGCATGCGCAGATAAAGCATTTCTGTTAATTTTGACAGAAATGTTTTATCTGCGCATGCTTATCGACGAAAAAATTCGCTTCGCGCGAATATTTTCGTCTCGTGGAAATCTGCCTTTATATTTCTTTTCGAGGGGCGTTTCTATGGAACAATATAGTTTTGAAACATTTTGATTTTCCTCAAGACTGGAACTTTTTCGCATTTAATAGGAAATTAAAAAATATCATTCTTTCTATTGAAAACATACTTATATATTTTTTAACTTAATTATTTTGATTGATTTATGTTTTTACGAATTCTTATATAAAAAAATATTTATTTGACTATATACTTGTATATTTAAATTTTGTTTCGTTAATTTTATTTTTGTGCATCATGTTAATTTAATTTTTCCATTTTATACCTATCAAGTCTTGTATCTTAAGTATTTATATAAAACGTTTATTTCTACTTCTAACTTTCGTTTTATAAACTTTATTTGATTGCCTTATTTATTTTATACACATTACAAAATTGTTTTAAACACGTAACGATTGTAAGCGGTTCTTGATGACAAGATCATCTGATCTTCTGCGAGTCTCTGCGTTCTTATTTTATATGTAACAAAATTTGAAATTGTAATTTTTTATTTATATGCATTCCCCTTTCATTTATTTTATTGTAATAGTTATTATGAAAAGATAAAGGAACAAAAAAAATATGTAAATAAAGTGCGGCCGTGGCGCAGTGGTTAGAACGTTTGTGTTATAAGCAGGAGATCTAGGTTCGAAACGAGCTCTGGACATACTTTCGCGTCACGGTAAGGAAGGAGGCGTGAACTTCCTGATTAAATGCATTTCCGCGGTGCTCTGTTAAGAGCGTCCAAATTGCCATTGGACGCTCTAAACAAATAAAATTTAACAAAATTAGAGAAATAGATCTTTTGGAAAAAAGACTGCTAAAAGAATGTAAAAAGACTAACACCAATGAAAACAAAGAAACAATTAAATCCTAAAAAAAGAAAAAAAAGCACTTAAGTCAGACAATGGCGTTTTTACAAAAACAAAGCAGGCAATAGTAGAAGAAGATGAAAAACCATCAAAACTCCTCTACCAACTAGAAAAAAATAATCAAAAAAATAAAACAATTAAACAAATTAATGACGGAAACACAGTGCACATAGACACAAAAAACATCATGGAAACTTTCAGGCTCTATTATCAAAACCTTTACAAACCAACAAAGATTGATAAAAAAACAAACAAATCAAACTTCTAAATAACTATCCCACCCCTTAACGATCTAGAAAATGAAAACTTAAACAAAAAACTAACCAACAATGAACTTCTGGTAGCAGCAACATCCTTGAAAAAAGGGAAGACACCAAATATAGATGGCATACCAGTTGAATTCTATTAAAAATACTGGTCCTTTCTTGATGATCACTTTACTAATGTAGCTAACAACACCCTTTTTGAAACAAATGGAGAAATGTGTTAGTCACAAAGAACAGCCCTTATCACACTTATACCAAAAGTTGGAGACATAAACCTTATCCATAACTGGCGGCCCATATCACTTCACTGCGCTGACTATAAGATAATTACTAAAGCCCTAGCAATAGCAAAAGATTACTTAAAGTATTAGAAAAAATTATCGGACCAACCCAAACCTGTTCTGTGCCTGGGAGAAACATCTTCTCTAACTTGTTTCTAACTAGGGACATAATAGAATATACGAACTTACGAACGAACTCTTGGTCGATGGTGTAATTATCACCATCGACCAAGAGAAAGCTTTTGATAAGCTGAATAGAGAATTCATGTACCAAGTACTTGAAAAAGTTAATCTTGGAAACACCTTTATTTTACCCATTAAAAACACGATGAAAAAATCACAATCTCTGATCATCAATAACGGATATCTGGGTCAACCTTTCCAAATTAATCAGGGTATGAGACATAGGAGATCCAATTTAACTTATCCTATACTGTATTACAGTAGAAACATTACCTCTTACAATAAATAAAAACAAAAAAATTGAAGGTTTGTTACTCCCAGGTAAAAAAGAGCAAATTAAAAGCAATACGCTGATGATACTACCACCTTTATTCGGAATTCGAGCTCAATAGATGAGCTCTTCAAAGTGCTAAACAATTTTGTGGAGGCAACCGGTTCTAACATTAATAGAGGAAAAACACAGGCCCTGGCTCTAGCTGGCTTTAACTATCTAAAGTACGATGATTACTGTAAAACACGATACCACGTAGATCACAATATAATATGGTCAAATGTAACTGGTCTTAAAATTTTAGGTATAACATTTCATAATGACCTTGGATTCACTGCTAATAACAACTGGTCGATAGCCATAACAAAACTAAAAAATAAGATTACCAACCTTAAATATAGAAATGTCTCACTAAAGAATAAGGGAACCCTTGTTAATACACTAGCCTTATCCAAAACCTGGTATCTAGCAAATGTATTTCCTATTAACATAATCACTGGAAAAAAAGTTCAGAAAAACACATCAAGCTATATATGGCAAAGCGAGTACGCCGAGCCTGTTAAACATGAAATACTCACTACACCGGTTAAAAATGGTGGACTTGGCAAACTTGACCCCATAAAGCAAAGTATTGCATTAAGGCTAAAACATCTTTTTAAAATCCAAGACAGCCAAAACCCCCATGACTCAGTATATATACAAAAGTATCTAATAGCAACATCCTTATTAAAAATAGCTTTTTTAATGGAACTTCCTTAAAAAAAACTTTCCAAAAACATTAAACAACCCTCCCTTTTATCTTGAAGAGATTCCTCTTCCTCTTCTGCATTAAAGCAACATAATTAAAATTCTTAAAAAGAAAAGAGGAGTACTCGATATAAAGCACAAAACATCTAAAAATATATATCAATTTCTGCTTAACTGTGAAAAGTGCAATTATATTACAAAAATCCAATTACACTGGGAAACAATTCTTCAAAGAACCCTGCCCTGGAAAAAAATATGATCAAAGAGTTTTCAATCCTATGGACAAGGACTGTGCCAGAATACCTTGTGGAGAATCCTTCTCAAAAGTCTACCAACCTTGGAAAAACTAAAGTCTTGGAAAAGGAATTGTGCTAAAGGAAACACAAAATGCAAATCATGTCAAAACTCAGAGAACAACCTTCACCCATTCCTCTTCTGCATTAAAGCAAAAGGAGTCTGGAAAGAAATAAAACCAATTTACAAACAACTTCTACCAAAAAAACATTTTGACCCTCTTTATGCAATACTTCATCTCAACATTATAGATCTAGGAAGAAAAAATAGTAGAGCAAAACTAATAGCAACAGTAACTCATATAGTTACAACAGAATTATGGAGGGCGAGAAATAAGAGACTAAAAGAAAATAAAGAAATATCAATAAAAACAATATTACAAAATATCTAAAACGAATTAAAATACACCTGGAAGATTAAATATAATAAAGCTGTCAGATGTAACAAAATCCCCATATTTCATAATACTTTTTCTATAAACATCAGTATAAACAGTCCCTGTGATCTAACATTTGCTATATAAGCTTCAGTTGTCAGAAATATTAAGTCACATCCAAGAGTGACTTGTTTTATAATCTGACAACCGAGTTTAAAAAAACCAAAATACTAATAAACAAATAAAAATATTAAATTTAATAAAAAAAAATAAAAATATAAAAACCTAAAACAAAAATAAAAAATAAAATCTAATTGCTAGGGCTTTGGACTAGTTAAAGGAAAAAAAAAATTGACGTAACTATTGTTCTATATATAAGATTTATTTATATATCAGGGTGTTAGCTAGCCCAATGGTGCCGCGTAAAACGCGGAATTCCCAATGGGCTTAAAATTCCCAAAAGTCAATGACCTTTTTTTTTTTAGAGTGTTTTTTTGAGATTTTTAGGACCTTTTCTACAAAATTCCCAACATTTTCTAGAACAACAACAATAAAAATTCCCAATACGGCAAAAACGCGGTATAAAATTTATTTCTGGCTAACGCCCTGTATATATATATATATATATATATATATATATATATATATATATATATATATATATATATATATATATATATATATATATATATATACATATATATATATATAAATTAGTAAAAACACTTATCTAATTTTTGATTACTTCATTATATATATATTATATATATTTATATATATATATATATATATATATATATATATATATATATATATATATATATATATATATATATATATATATATATATATATATATATATATATATAATATATAAGTATATAAATTATGTATATAAATAAAGGGCGCTCGCCCTAGGACTTGCAAAAGTAATGGCAAAAGTTATAGAACAAAATCAAACTTGCGGAATCCCAGGTAGAACAATATTCTCAAATTTACATTTAGTCCGTGATCTTAAAGATTACGCAGAATTTAAAAATCTACCTAGTTTCATTTTATCTATAGACCAAGAATAGGCGTTTGACAAAATCGATCGTGAGTTTCTACTGCAAATTCTCCAAAAATTCAATATCGGAGAAAATTTTGTATCATTTGTTAACACTTTATATTCAGAAGTTTCGGCATCTGTTCTGAATTGCGATTTTTTGTCGGTCTTCTTTCCTACGGAAAGAGGAGTCAACAAAGCAACTCTCTCTCTCTTCTGTTGTACGTTTTTGTTACCGAAGCTCTTGCTTTGGTGGTCAGAGCGGATAGCAGAATAGAGGGTTTGCCTCTACTAGGAACACCGAAACCACTTAATTGCAGCAGTAACCAGACGATTCGAACTTTTTTGCCAGGGACGTAAAATCTATTCACTTTTTTTTCTAAAAAGTAAAACTGTTTGATAAAGCAAGTGGTTCAGTGATCAATGCCTCAAAAACCAAGGGTCTCGCTTTTGGGGGTTATGATCCTAAAATGCACCCAGAAATGGATAACATAGTGTGTAACAATAACACCGGTTTCATAATATTGGGTGTTACTTTTTACACCAGACTGAGTAATACTACCAATTTAAACTGGCTAGTAACTCTAAACAAAGTAGAGAAAAAACTCAAGTTTCTGGGGCTACGTGCTTTGTCACTTAGGGGAAAAACTTTGTTGATAAATACGCTAGCAATGTCAAAAGTGTGGCCTCTTGCAAACGTGCTGCCCATTCCCGAATGGGTAATAGAACGTCTGCACAAAGTCAGTTTCAAAAATCTCTGGCAAAAGACCAATTTCAATCCGGTCAAGAGAGAGACACTTTTTTTACTCGTCAAAAGCGGGGGTCTTAAAATTTTGTAACTGAAGGAACAAAGTCTTGCACTTGGCGTCAAAACACTCTTTCAACTGAAGGAATGTGGAGAGGATAAATCTCACGATTATTACTACTTTTCAAAGTATTGGTTGGGAAGTTCACTTATAAAATGTACGAAACAAAACGATAGCTGGAATTTTTTAAAGCAAAACACTTTCCCAAAACCCTGGAATAACAAAACGTCTCAGTACTACAAAACAACAATTAAAATATTAGGCAAAAACGGCTCACTATTTAACATCCCCTAAAATCAACAAAAAATTCTTACTTAAAAGAAGAAAAAAAAAAGACACTCGTGCCAGCAGAACTTTTCTGAAACAGTTCAACAAAAACAACAATGTCGTGGACCTTTAAAAAAAACCTTACCTCTCACGCATCCGGACCAACAGAAAATATCCTCTTCCGATTTCTTCACAACAGCTTACCTTCTGCTGCCTTGCTTGCCAAAAGCACAAGGCAACAGATCGTTAAAAACAACAAATGTAAAACTTGCGGAAAAATTGAGGAAAATCTGCGCATCTTTGCCTACTGTCCTCCTTCTGTTACCATATGGGAACTTTAAACATGTATATAACTCCTTGACATCCCAAAACAACTTTTCTCAAATAAGTTCGATATTCTCGATTGAAACTGCGAATTTATCAGAGAAAAACCCTATCTCGCAACTGCTGTTGACAGTCACCCAAACCATTATAAGTGAAATATGCAGCAGATGCTACCATATGTTTACCAATTCAAAAATTGACCCAATGGCAGTGATCAGGATAAATATCAGAAACATCAGAAATATTATTACTTTAAAATATAATTATCATGTTCGTAAAAACACTGCGGACATTTTTTGTCAAACTTTTTGTATTAAAAAAGTTTTATGTCAAGTCGAAAATGGGAATCTAAAACTAAACATATAAGCTAAACTGATACACTGGCTCATAGTAAGAACTAAATGTTTAGTAAAGTGTTTCTGTTCCCTGCAAATATATTTTTATTTTTTACAACAAAAGTATTATTATTTATGATTAGACAATCACTGCTAGCCATTATTTTATGATATATAATTTCTATCATTTGAATGCTTTCTGTAGCGTTCGTAACTTGGTGATTGTGTAAAAGCCCTGTAATTTTTTGTTTTCTTTAATAAAATCTTACTTTACAAAAACCTTATAACTAATCTTGAACATCTTTTCTAAAACCTTATTAAAATTCTCGATATCTTTTCGCACAACGGCTCAAAAATAAAAAAACAAAAAATGCAAAAAAATATAAAACTATAAATGCAAAAAAATATGAAACGGATGATGATGCTCCTTAATAAGCTGAACTTGTCTTTCCTGGTCCGGGTATGTAGCCTCTATATGGCAATTAGCCGGAGGAGGATAAACCACAATACTCATCAGCAATAATGACTAAGTTTATACAAATACATTAGTTAAGTTATCTACTTAATAGAATGAATTGGACATTCTAACATTCAGTGCAATTGGCTGTCCACTTTCTCTTTGCTATCTTTCTAACTCGACTTCTGACTTTCACTCTAACTTTCTTCATTCCTCCTTAACTCACTTACTCTTGGTCAGCGAAGCGAAATCTCTAAATTTGGATGGTTAAAAGTATTTGCGTATTATAAAATGCTTGCATTACATTCGTTTAGTAACTACCAAAAAAACGACATACCGAAACTTGTTGTAACTGGTGAATGTGTTTTCTCTATTTTCTTGTGCTTCTTAAATGACTGGTCATTCTGCATTTCTTTATCTATCCTTTCTCACTCGCTTACTTTTTGATTTCACTTTGATATCTTTTTTTTTTCTCAAAAATCTCTTTTCCTAGCCCTGTATGATTGTCAAAGTGCTCCGATAGGAAAACGTTGCCGTGTGTACATGGCTGGATAATGAGGTGACTCCGCATAAAATTACAATACCCTTTCGTTAAATAAGTTAATTTACGTTGCGAAAAGCTAAGAAATAAACGCTTTTAATAATGGTAATGAGGCGAGAGGCACAAAACTACAATACCTTTTGTTAAATAAGCTAATTTACGTTACGAAAAACTAAGAAATAAACGTTTATTATAAATAATATCAACAATAGTAAAATAAATTCAAAAGTTTAATGTATGCCTAATTTGACTAAATTAAACGCTTTATATACTTTTAAAATGATTAAGTCTAGACACATTTAAACAGTCTAAATCTTGACGTTTAATGGAGGTTTGTTCTAAACGTTATTCTGGATTTCATCCGAAACGGGTATTGGACACGAACTAATCGATTTGTACAAATGTTGTTTTGACGTTTAATAGAAGTTCATGTGTTTATTGGGAGTAACATCTTTAATACATTACTGATTTGAGCTTTTAATTCTCTAAAGAGTTTTTTTTGTCAATTTTATCTCGTGAGACTAAATTAAGTGACAAAAGCGCGATACCACAATTACTGTCGCAACCAAACAACCATTTTCCGCTTTGAAAACATAAAACCCATTTTCATACATTGGTATTGTATTACGTAATGTAACATTATTCTTATTTCTTTTTGGGTTGTTATCGCGCATAATATCAAATAAATCCCTTTTTTATACAGCGTTTATTACAACATGTTATATCATATTAATAAAGATCTTAAATATCCAAAATATCCTCGGCTCAATCAATAAAACCCTGATATCTTAACCTTCCAATCCTTAAGTATAATATCCCATAAACCAGTTTTGTTTCTTTCATCCTAAATACATATATTTTAGACAAGGTATGTCATTATCTAAAAAATTTTTTTAAACTTAAAACAATTAACCAGGGCTGACGACACGGGTTTCGAAGTGGAGGGGAGGGGGCACCACATTAAATTTTTTAAAAAAGCATTCTTAAATCTAGAATTTTCTTAAAAAAAAAGAAACTAGGGGGGGGGGCGCATGTGCCGTCCGGCCCCTTGGTGCTGTACGCTCAGTTAACCATAGGTAATATGTGACGCATCTGACCAAAACCAGTCGGATGTCGCGTTATGTTATATTGAGAAAACCATCAAAACATCTCAAAAATTCAATTTTTATCATTAGTTACTTTTTTGCATAATTGTTTACATAATTATGTAAACAATTATGCAAAAAAATGAATAATGATAAAAATTGAATTTTTGAGATGTTTTGATGGTTTTCTCAATAAAACATAACGCGACATCCGACTGGTTTTGGTCAGATGCGTCACATATGTGAAAAAATGATAATATTAGATAAAATGGTGGTGTACCACTGTTATATTTATTCTATCACATTTTTTTACTTATATCTTTTTCTATCTTTAGCATTATAATGTTTCGAGCCAAAGAGTTTTCACAACTATTGATGTTTAGCTGTAAGTCTACATTTTATATCTATCCCTAGATAGTCTTTATCTTTCTGAAAAATCATTTTTGAATAGCACTGGTTGAATAGAGTATTTTACTTTTGAACAGATGATATTTGATAAACTCACTCGGCAAACATATTGTCGCAAAAAAAAAAATAAATAAATAAAATAAAATTTCGGCACCGTATTTTAAACTCTCGTATATTAACTTCGCAAGTAAATACTTCTGTGCAAGCGATCTCATTAATGTGAAATTAAATTCGATTTTCGAATTAATTATGTGGTGGATAGTTCATTTAAAAGTACTAAGGTGTCTAAGTTGATAATGGAAAGACGCCAAAAAAAAAAAAGACCATGTGGAACTAAGCAAATTCCAGTTTTTGTTGCTTTAATTATTTTAACTGGGACAAGCTCTCTTTACTTCGTTTTTATGTGAGTTTTTATCAATGTTTTTGTTTTATTTAAAAAACACATTTTCTTTTATGCTTTTTCAAAAATTTATCAAAGTTTAAACATTTTACAATGCATAAATACTTAGTATTTTAATTTAAAATATTGTTAACTAATGTCCCCAACTCATTTGTAACATGATTTGGAAGATGATATGGCAATAAGTCCAAACTGTTTGATACTAAACCTAACATTAGTAACTTTTAACTCTTTTTTTATAGTGCCAATCTATCTATTATTGTTTTTATTTGATCTAAGGATGAATGATATTTTAATTTCAATGAACAGGTTACATTAACAACCAAAATTTATGATTTTACACTATACTTAATAAAAGAGTACTTATCTAACACGTTTTTTTGGATTAAAAAAGTTGTCAAAAGGTTAAAGTTTTGCTAATTTACGACATTGCTGAGTTAGAAATGCATTTTTAAAACTAATTTTTGAGTGTCATTTTGTATTTTCTTATTTTATTCATTAGAAAATAATACTATCACCTGTTCAGTGATGTAATGTTAGATTTATGTCAACCATTACCTAAGTCTTACTTAAGTTTTCTGCAATGATTATTAATAGTCTGGTACCATTTAAAAGTTTTTGTTTAAAATTTTTAACACTCAATAAGCTATTTAAATCTGTTATTACAACTTGTGTATTAAATTGTATTGTTTGAAAGGGGTAATTGTATGTCAATTGACCCAGAAAATTTTTAAAATATTACCATACACCTCAGATTTTACTGAATATATACAGTTAATTTTTATACAGTCACTTAGTAAAATAATTCCTTGAAAATTTTAGCTTCTAACTCCCAGAAGATCCTGAAATATGACCATTTTACTTTTAGCAGGTCTAGGCCAGGCCCCTCTTGTTCCCTCAGAATTGTCTGTCACATAACTTTAGAAATATTTGATCTTTTTACTTAAAAATTTGTAACTGGCTATTTTCAGGGGTGAAAAGTCCAATAAAGTGATCAAAAATTATTACTAAGTACCTGTAATTCTCAATTTAAATAAGATTAGGAAATTTTTTATAAGCAAAAACGATTTAAGAAATAATTTTTAAAACATCTTAAAAGAGATCATTGAATATAGAATGGTTAAAAACCAAATGGAACAAGTAGAAATAAAAAAAAAGACAATTATTTCAAAGTTATTTTTACATTGTAGGAAATAGAAGAATTAAAAAAAAAAAAAAAGTGGAGCATAGCAGGGCGAGACAAATTGACAAATGTGCAAATGTTTGTTCCTTACTTATACTTAAGCAAACATTGGCGTTTGCTTAAAATAATCATGCAATTTAATTTTTTTATTATAAAAAAACATATAAAAAATAATAAGTTATGAAATTTAAAACGCATTTTCAACAACTTTAAAAGAAACCATGCTAATACTTTCTTCATTAGCGTCACTTGTAAGTTTAATAATTAAGTATGCAACTGAAGAAAGTAATTATGTTCAAGCATGGTTTTTACATGTGTTTATAAAAGCCTCTATATCTATAAAGTCTTCTATATCTAGAGTTTCTCTTTTTAAAAAAAAAAGGCCTTTAGAAATAAACTGGGGGGGGGTGTTTCCCTGCGTTGTTGGCCCTGTTATTTGACATACCTCTTAAATGTCAACGTTTATTAAAAAAAAAAATGGTTGCGCCCTGCATAGCCCCTGGTGCCCCAGCGCCATGGACATTTCTAATCATCTGCCCTGGAAACAATTTTAACACACAATCATTAGGACTACACAAATGCTAAAATTTTGTTTGTCTTGAAGGTAATAAAAAATCTATCATAAGATTCTGCTACAAAAAAAGAGGGGTAAATGCCCCAGCCCCCTTCCCCCCTAGTGTCAAAATTTTCAGAGTTCTAGCTAGTCTGGAAGGTAGCAAAAAATCAATTGCAGTATTCTGCTACAAAAAAGTGAGAACCATACCAAGCACTGTCGACTCTTTTATATTTACATTGTTTAAAGTGTAATCATATGCGCAAAGCATTATGGGATGTCCTGGTAGTATAAAAATTAAGTTGTAATAAATTTGAATAAAACTCAAAAGTGTTTTTTGTATAATATATTGCGTTTTTTCTTCGATAAATTTTCTTCAATAAAGTTTTCAGTATAAAGAGTTTTTTTAATATAAAATGCCTTTGTTTTGTGCAGCAGTTAACTGCAAAAATACAAAAGCAAAAAGTGGAGTAGTTGATGAAAGTGTGTCATTTTTTTGTTTTCCAAGAGACAAAGATAGGTAAGTGCTTAACTTTACTAATTAAGCATTAAGTGCTTAATTGATATAGTTTAGTCTTTAATATTATTATTATTTTTATTTAACATTTGAAACACAAAATTAAAGTAGGCCATTGTGCAACTTTTCAAACTGATGTGCTTTTGTTTTCTTATGGAATCAGTCAAAGTTTTGATTTTGATTTTATCAAGTTATTTTACTGATTAATTTATATAATTTAATTATAATACTGTTAGTATACGATGAAAAGTTTATGTTATTAATGTTATTCTTAATTGTTTGTTAGCATTTGCTTTTTTTAGCATTTTGAAGCATTTTCTTAGCATTTGTTTGTTTTAACTTTAAATTTGTTTTTGTTTTTTTAAATGTTATACTACCAGGGCATCCCACAATCCTCTGTAAACAAAATACATTTTTTTACGTGAGTCAACAGTGCTTAGACCATACCTGTTGATCCATATATAAAAATCTATATACTTGCAGATCAAAATCCTTATATTAGAAAATATATATATTTACTGAAAGATCAATCAATTTATAATGATGTGTTATAATTATTTTTATATATATCATTAAGGCCACATGTGCATTAAAAACAGGTTTATAAAAATTGCCTAAATTTATTTAAATTGAGAATTACAGTTACTTAATAATAATTTTTTACATTTCTGATTATTTTATTGGATTCCTTAAAAATATTCCGTTACAAATTTTTAAGTAAAAAGATCAAATATTTTTAAAGTTATGCAATTTGAGATCTCTAAATAAATGTCATGATTCTGAGAGGACAAAAGAGACCTTGCCTATATCTGCTAAAAGTAAAATGGTCATATTTTAGAATCTTCTGTGAGCTAGAGGCTAAAATTTTGAAGGAATTTTTGTTTTACTAGATACTCTTAATTGTATAAAAATCAGGAAAATCTAAATGGTGACATAGCCTTGACATTTTCTGTTTCAAATAAAGAATTGATTATAATAGTTATAAAGATTAAACAATGGATAATTATTGTTTCCTTTTTAGAAATTGGAAAATATTATTTTGATAAAAATAGCACTACTAATGATTTTTTGAAAGGCTTCTAGTGCTAAAAAATATTAAACTTAAGTTTAGTGTATCTTCATTAAAATTACTTAATAGTAACAATAAAAAAAAAAAAAAAATTTATATGCAGTGTTTTTTTGTTTGACAACTACTTTATTTATATTGATTATTAACACATTTAAAATTATATATATATATATATATATATATATATATATATATATATATATATATATATATATATATATATATATATATATTTAAACAACTTTAAAAAATATTCTACACAATAGAGTGCTCAATGTTCTTAAAAGAACAGAGCAATTATATATTATATTATATTATATATTAGTAGAAAATCACTTAACTAAATTTTTTTCCATTTGACACTGTGTTTCATCAACAAAGATTCATCAGAAATCTTTTTTCATCAGATTTCTGATGAATGTCAAAATGGAAAAACAGTGTCAAATGGGAAAAAAATTTAGTTAAGTGATTTTCTACTAATATATATATATATATATATATATATATATATATATATATATATATATATATATATATATATATATATATATATATATACATATATATATACATATATATATATATATATACATTTATATATATATATATATATATATATATATATATATATATATATATATATATATATATATATATATACATACATACATATATATATATATATCAGTCTTCTCCATGTAAAATTTAATGCCAGCACACGAAAAAGCGCTCGCAGGATTGTCTTTTATAAGTTAGCCTGCACGATATAAAAAGTTCATTTTTTTCTGCTAATTAAATAAAAATAGCAAAAAAATAGCGAAAAGAATGCTTTGAATACTTGATAAAATATTTAAAAATAAAACTGTTTAAAAAAAGCATTTTTTATAAAAGTGGAACAAATAAACAAAAAAATTTTTGGTTGCAATTTGAAACAAAATGGTTAGATTTTTTTGGCTAGCGCTTTTTTATGCGCTCGCCAAAGTTTTTGTGGGCGTGTGGGCAAGCGCGAAAAGACTTAAGCACAAAGGCGCTGGCTAAACAGAGAAGACTGATATATATATATATATATATATATATTTATATATACATATATACATATATATACATATACACATATATATATATATACACATATATTTATATATACATATATATATATATATATATATATATATATATATATATATATATATATATATATATATTTTATATTTATATATATATATATATATATATATATATATATATATATATATATATATATATATATATATATATACATATACATATACACACACACACACACACAAAATAGATAATGTATTATTATGGTATAATAATAGTAATACAAATACTCTTATGCATTTAAGAGTATTTAATACTATTAAATAATAAGGCAATATTTATTTATATAAAAAAAATAAAAACGACTTTTGATATTCAGAGTTTCATATATATAGAGTATAGAGTTTCATATATATAAAAGCAATTACTTTTCGCACCTTGGCGATTAGTTTTTTCTTAAAATTTGTTTTTTCGCGATCTTTTTTTCGTGATTATTCTTTTTTTTATTTTAGAAGATTGATACTCTATTCGCAAATATTTAGTGTTCTTTTACAGTATAAAACTGCAGTGACTTCTGTAACGATAATTATTTTTTTTAAAGTGGAGCATAAAGTAAAAGAAAGAAAAATAAAAGATTTAAAAAATCGATTAGCAAAAATGTTCAAATGCAGAAAAAAGATTGATTGTTTAAGGAAGGAAAAATTTATAAAAATCAAACGATTAAATACCTATTCGAATCAAGAAATAAAAGATTTTGATTGAAAAAAAAAAAAAAAGTTAATTGATTGAAAAGTCACTTTCTTAACTCGAATTCTCAAGGGCTTTATTCCGATTTAGCTCATTCATTATGAACAAATTCAATGATATTTTAATAAGTTTATTTTGTGAAGAATTGTGGAAGGCAATATAGACTCTAAAAAATTATTAAAAAAACACTTTAAAGTTGTAAAGTACACTTGCTAATTTTAAATTAATAGTAATAAATGGGTGCAAATAAGGACCACAGATGCAGATTATCTAAAGTTAAAAAGTGGGAAAAACTTTTTAATTGCGAGTTAGAATACGATTTAAATGGAAATGAAGTCATAAGATTAAGATGCAGTTTATGTAAACACTTTGAAAAACAGATAAGTCAAACAAAATTACTTTCCATGACCTGGATCAAACCAGGAACAATATCAATAAAAAAAGATTCACTGGCATCGCACTTAAGTAGTGCGCAACATAAAGAGGCCACGCAAATTCATCAACAAACAACATTAGGTTCAGTTTCATTATCAAAATCAAAATATAGTTTAAGTATCAAAATATCAGTATTTCAGTTTCAGTATCAAAATATTGCACTTTCTCAATATACTGAAGTTAATAGCCATGTTCTTGACCAGTACAAGCTAATTATTGCAAATATTACCATATGTATAGAAGGCCGTTTTCAATCTCTCCAAAAATCACCATTGTTTATACATTTGGTAGCTTTACTTGACGTTTATAACTGGCCGTTAAATGTGAATGATGGAACTTTTGGCGATAAAGCTATCGGTGAAGTTGTTGAACATTTTTCTGAATTTTTAATTGGTGTAGGATGTGATTTGAATAATATACTTTATGAGTGGATCATTTTAAAAGCATACATGTTTCCCATCATAAGTAACAATCAAAATGAGTATTATTTAAAAATTTGGGAAATTGTTTTTTTCAAATCAAATTAGGTCAAAGAATGCCAAAATATTCTTGATATTTTTGAACTATTTTTAATTTGTCCTTTTACAAATGCAAAAGTAGAACGAATGTTTTCATGTATGAATCGTGTAACAAATGACTGGAGAAGTTGTCTTAGACGAGATCTCTTAGAATCTCTACTTTGGATAAGTGGAGAAGGTCCTGAGATGACAAATTTGAACCTGATACTGCTATGGACGAATGGTATAATGATAAAGTTAGACGATTGTCAGCAAATTTTTATCGTTATCCGGAAAAAAGAAAAAGAAAGTCAGGAAAAATTGATCTAGCGACAGTTACAATATTGGATTTGGAAGAAAGTGAAAGCAAGGAAGAAAATTGTGACAACTTTTAATTTTATTTTAGCACATTGTAACCCCTTAAAATTAAAATATTAAATAATAACTTGTAATGGCGTATGATTTTTTGCTTAGTAAAAATAATTTTTTGTTAGTAAAAATCCTGAAAAATTCTAAGCATTAAACTAGTGAAATGATTACAAAACAATCAAAATATTTACGTTTACGATCTAATACTTTTTCTATTTGCAATCAATAAAAAGTATTAGATCGTAAAAGATTCTATTATTTAGACACATTTTTTTCTTTTCGCTTTATTTTATTGAATAAAAAAAGTGAACGCTAACTTTTATTAAAAAGTACATTGAATCAAAAAGCAATAGATAGAAATATCATGGGAATTTGATAAGGTTACCTAGATAAGAAAACTTATTTAATAAAAATTTAATTATCATTCTTGTTTGTGATTGTGCGGGTTTTCGTGAAAATGTTCAGTTTTAACATTTTATCACGATAATGTTTTCGTCATTTTTAATAGTTTTTTATAACTGTTTCAAATTTATAGATTGTTTTGTTAGAGTTTTAATTTTTTTTACTGTTAAAAATTTATAGAAAATTAAATATTCTAGTTGTTTTAAACAGTTTAAAATATGTAAATAAAATAGAAAATGAAATAATTTGTTAAAAGAAGGTTATATCAAGTTCATTAATTTTACAAAAATACAGCCGTTAGATTTAATGCAATATAATAATAGTAATAATGTAAGTTATAACTAAAGCTACTTTAGTTATAATTACATTATTACTATTATTATATTGCATTAAATCTAACGGCTGTATTTTTGTATATATATATATATATATATATATATATATATATATATATATATATATATATATATATATGCATATATATATATACATATATATATATATATACATATATATATATATATATATATATATATATATATATATATATATATATATATATATATATATATGTATATATATACATATACATATATATATATACATATATATATATATACATATATATATATATATACATATATATATATATATGCATATATATATATATATGCATATATATATATATATATATATATATATATATATATATATATATATATATATATATATATATATATATACATACATACAGGGCTTGTGGTGAAGCGAGCGCGATTGCACTCCGCTCATAAAACGCGCCCGTAAATGGTATTTTTAAACGTTCTGGCGCAATAAACAACGCTCGTTCAGCTTATAACGAGCGTATAAAATAACGCTCGTCCAATAGTTCAAGATTATTTTTTTATTTTCATAAAATATTTAAAAAAGATTTTTTATTAAAGATATTCTGTTATCAAACAACTGATATAAAATATAAAAAGCACAGCATCGCTCTCTTTTGCACTAACGTAATGAATCAGCAGTTTAAAGTCGTTAATCGTCACTAATTTCAATAATGGAAAGTGCACGTGGAAACGCAATGTGAATACAAAAATGCGCAAATAAAATAAGAATAGAAAATTAGAAATGGTTTTCTAATTTATAAGAAAATTAAATTATAAGAAAATTAAAACTGCGGAGTATTTTTAATCTTGTGAAAATATCAAGTAAGAATTATTTGATTTATTGTTTGTAATATTCCACACATCGTTTACAATAAAAATAAATATTAATAATAGAGTAATTTTTAAAATTAGTTTTTGTTCATAGTATAGATTTTTTTATTAACTATTATTTATTTTAACTCAAATTTAAAACGATTCTGTTGTTTAGAATGTTCGCAATTAAGGACATTTAAAAAGAAAACTAAGTAATGATGTCAATATTTATTAAATGAAAAGTTATTATTTTTATTTATTATTATTTCAAATTATTCTTGTGTTATATTTTTAAGATAAAAAAACGTAATTTAAAAAAGAAATTTTAGAAAAAGATTAAATAATTAATTTGAATAAAAAGTATCAAGAAATATAAAAACCATTAACCGATAATTAAGTTTACAGAGTAACATTTTAAAATACATATATCAAAACAACGAAGCAAAACTAAGTCACTAAATTATGCTTCAATACTAAATCAATAAGAAGTTGCGTTTTTGTTTGATACTATTTTTTTATAACATAAATAGTTAAAAATAAAATCGCGATCTGACAATATACAAGAAGTTTGGAAGTATAAAAATCTCTTTCGTTGAAGTAGTTTCATAAGTGTGATATTAATTCAAACATTTTTTGACGAAAAAATTATGTAACAAATAAAAAAAGATATAAAAAAGAAAAAGCTTTTTATGAGTACCACCTTTAGCAATTTTCATAATCGCGCTCGCCGACGTTATCTCGAGCGCACATAATCACGCCCGATGAAAACATATTCTAATTTTACGAGCGCGATATAACACGCTTGACGATTTCCTTCATCACAAGCCCTGTATATATATATATATATATATATATATATATATATATATATATATATATATATATATATATATATATATATATATATATATATATATATATATATATATATATATTATGGGATGTGACTTTTTGGTAAATTTTTGGTATCTCCAGTTTCAAAAATAAAAAACAGATGAACTTGGGTTTGAAAGTAACTGAAAAGTCATTGGTTTTGTTTAATTTTTGAAAAAGGTCACCTACCATGACCCTTGATTACACACTTCCATATATTCCATATATCAGTGAATTTTTTTTCCATATATCAGTGAATTTTTTTTTCTTCAAAAGTTAATTAATCGGGTCTCAAAAGAACCAGAATTTTATAGTGATTTCACAATTTTTAATCTTTTCTACTGAAATACTTTATAAAAAAATTATTGCAAACAAAATGTCATAAAAAATGACCTTTTTAAATTTTAGTTAAAAATTGTTGTTTTTTGTATATCAAATTTAAGCAATTCATTTATTTGAAACCATTATTATTTCTGAAATCTCTATGAAATTCTGGTTCTTTTGAGACCCATGTTGAGGCACTTTTAAAGAAAAAAAATTTTCTGATATATGGGAGCCAGTGTGTAATCAAGGGTCATGGTGGGTGACCTTTTTCAAAAATTATACAAAACCAAATGACTTTTCAGTTACTTTCAAACCAAAGTTTATCTGCTTTTTATATTGGAAACTGGAGATACCAAAAATATAATAATTAAATTTTTTTAAATTACGTTTTTTAATCTTAAAAATATAAAGTCATACCCCTAATATATATATATATATATATATATATATATATATATATATATATATATATATATATATATATATATATATATATATATATAGATCTATAGTTTGTTGGCTTTGGGAAGAGCGGAAGGAAAAAAGTGATTCTTACGCCAACACATACGTCACTTTTAATTACTTTTGACTTTCGTCCAACATTTTCGTGTTGGACGAAAGTCAAAACCATTAATTTAATTACAAATTAATTGTTATATAAAAAAACCACAAAAACGCAAATTTAATTGACCAGAATGTTTTTAAAAACATTCTGAATGTTTTTAAAACATTCTGAATGTTTTTAACAATATAAGCAATGTTTTTATTTTTATTTTTTTTAATAAAATGTTTTTATTTTTATTTTTTTTAATAAAATGTTTTTATTTTTATTTTTTTTACTGTAAATCATGCGCGGAGTGTTGCTATATCGACTATCTTATAGCCTGACTCGCAAGGGAGTGCTGCTAAATCGACTGACAAATAGCCTGACTCGCAAGGGAGTGCTGCTACATTGACTGACAAATAGCCTGACTCGCAAGGGAGTGCTGCTACATCGACTGACAAATAGCCTGACCCGCAAGGGAGTGCTGCTACATCAACTGAGGGTTTGGTTGGGGCAGGGAGTCTATCATTATTAAAAAAAAAAATTCCGGTCTTGCATTTTAATTTTTACTTTTTGTCAACAAAATATGGAAAAAACTTTCGGACAACATCTAAGGGTTCTATATATATATATATATATATATATATATATATATATATATATATATATATATATATATATATATATATATATATATATATATATATATATATATATATATATATATATATATATATATATATATATATATATATATATATATATATATATATATGTATATATATATATATATATATATATATGTATATATATATATATATATATATATATATGTATATATATATATATATATTTGTAAAATTTGATACAAAGGGGTTACCATAAAACATAGAAACGAGGTTGGCAAAAAATTGTTGACCTCATTTCTATGTTTTATGGTAACCCCGTTGTATCAAATTTTTTTTGCTGACCTTATGGTAACCCTTTTGTATCAAAATTTTTTTGCAGATCTTTAATGGCTTGAGGTCAGCAATAAATTGCTGACCTCATTTTTCCTAATTCTGAAGGTTGTTATATATATATATATATATATATATATATATATATATATATATATATATATATATATATATATATATTAGCATCAGCGTCTTCTCGTATCCTCTTGGAAGTTCGGTTTTACATAATGCAAGACAATATTTTTTGTTTCATGCTGTTTTTACAAAACAAAAAGATATCGTATCATTTTGTTTTTACAAAACAAGTAAAGCTTGTTTCGTTTTGTATCGTATTTTTACGAAACAAAAAAAAATTTTTTCGTTTTGTATCAGTTTTTACGGAACATTTCATAATTCCCCTGCCCCAAACAGATATTTTACAATTCCCACACCCCAAGCAATACATGAACTTTAACATTTAAGCAGATTAAAACGCGTTATTTACTGACTTAATAATTTGTAAACGAATGTTTAACTTAAAAGTCTAACCTTTGTTTGTTTCGTACTGGTTATTTTGTACCTTATTTAGTTTAACCTTATTTCGTTTCCTACCGCTTTTATAAAACAAGAAATTATTGTTTCAATTTATACCATATTTTTCACAAAAATAAAAACACTATTAATTAAATATTTAAAAAAATGATAAAATGTAATGTACTTCTGCATTATTTTAATTGTTTTAACTTTTAGACAACATTAAAATGTAGCTTATTTGTTGAAGTCACTTAGATGTTGTTGAAAAATATTTTTTACCATAAAAGTCTCTTTTGATTGCGATATAAGGATATATGTATATCCTTATATATTTATTATTATATTTTTATTATTTTTGATTTTTATTTATTTTATTTCTTTTCTATTTATTATCATACATTTTTTTCAGATTGCCATATTTGATTAAAACATACCATTTTATGATTGCTATTATGAATGGCGTTATCACTTTTATGGTTTATTTAATGTTTGCAAGAGCAACTTTTACGGATCCTGGTGCATTTCCAAAAGGTTAGTATATGCTTGTATACACTTTAGTCTATTGTGATTTATATATCCTCCAAAAGCTTATACATCCTCCAAAAATTTATACATCCTCTAAAAAGTTTTTTGTATATTTAAAAATTTGATGAAGGCTTTAAATTTCTAATTGTCCATTTTGAACTTAGAATTAGTACTTATTATAAGATTATAAGACTTTCATGTTTATGTTAACTTAAAATTACATTTAAGTCATTAAGTTACTATAAGCTGACCTGTAATTTTATTCAGACTTTATTTAACTCTAATATTCAACTTTAATTACCCAGCTAACACAAAATGTTCAACAAACGTTGTGAACGTTCAAGAACGTTTTATGAATGTTCATAGAATGTGCTTAAACATTCACAACGTTCAAGTATGTTCATCGCTCAAACAATGTACATCGAATGTACTTGAATGTTTTGTGTTAGCTGGGTATTTAACTTTAATATTAACTAGGATATTTTTAACTTAGACATTTAGCTGATACTCTGTTTAAGCATGTTTTTGTAAAAAATAATTTTTTATATAGTTTATAGTAAAGTATTATATAAATTTTTATATACATTATAGTAAAGTAGTATTAATTTATAATATAATTTAATAAATAGTTATATTTAAGTTATAATATAGTTTAATAAATAATATAAATTAAAATTTTATATAAGTTATAGTAAAGTATTATATAAATTTTTATATAAATTATAGTCAAGTAAATAATAGTTGTTTAATTAAGTTGTCAACTATTTTACAATTTTTTTATTTTTTCTTTTAAACTTATTTATTTCCAACAAGGCTACATGCAACCACTATTAGGTTTGAAGTTACTAGAAAACAAGTATTTGTTAAAGAACTAGGAAATGGTTACAGAAGACTTGAAAGTTTGTAGGTTGTATAAGTCAAGAAAACATGAAGATGAGAGAGAGAGTTTAATGTGCAAGGAAAAAAACAACATGAATGAAAGTTAGTAGATAAATAAAAGTTTTTAGAGTATAAAGAAAAGATACAGTAAAAGAACTTTGCTGAATGAGGAGTGGAGTAAAAATGAATAAGTGATGAGAAAGCGAAAAAAAATTTTTAATGGAACTAGAATATCTCCTTTGAACATTAATCATGATAATTATTGTAGAAAGAGAAAGAGATAAAAACTTATGACGATGGAACAGTGGCTAAAGCTTGGCAGATAGAGCAGGTCCAACTATGTTTACAATACGTTTTTTGACCTCATCTAGAAGAGAAAGAGCATTGTTAGAAGAATTAGCCTTAATGTGACAACAGTATTCCACAGAGGATTAAATAAAAGATTTGTAGAAGTAGAGAGTGGAATCTGGAGAAAGAAATGACAAGCACGATAAAGTGGTTATCAGTAATAAAGTGGTTATGGTTTCCATTAGGTCAGTAGTAAATAATAATCGGAGAAAACACAAAGAAGATGATTAATTGAGAGTGTTGCCATTTATCAATATGTCAACAATATTGCAATAGTCTTTTGGAGTAAACAACCTACATTTTTTATTTTTTTTAATTTTATCTCTAACTTAGCAAAATAAAAGCTAAAAGTATAAAATCAATCATTTGTTTTGTGTGTACTTGATTTATATCAAAAATTTTATTAAAATAAAAATAGTAAAAACTACATTAACTACAGAATTGCATTTAACCAGAAAGTTTTGACTCCTTCCTTACCAATAACATTTATATGGCCAGAGCTGGCATCAAACCTAGAACTAGATTTTAAGCCTGAACTCTAACTACTGCGCCATGGCTGCTTCCCAGTGGGCGTAGGATGTGTTTAAAATATCTAAAACAGGTTTTAATACATATTTTAGACACATCTTGTGCTATTACACTATATTTGAAAAAATAAAAACACCTTTAAAATATCAATATATTTTGTACATCAAATTTTTAATAGTATAACACTAATCTTTATATAACATCAAATCAAAGTATATTAAGATAAAAATAAAATATTTAAAAAATGATTAATTACTTGTTAACTAACATTGCTAAGTTTAGAAGATTACTAGCCTTGATTCTGT
This sequence comes from Hydra vulgaris, assembly GCF_038396675.1. Classification (NCBI taxonomy): domain Eukaryota; kingdom Metazoa; phylum Cnidaria; class Hydrozoa; order Anthoathecata; family Hydridae; genus Hydra; species Hydra vulgaris. Next base: position 42,799,017 of record NC_088929.1, read on the forward strand.
CTAGGTTGGTTTTTTTTAATTATCTACTCTTGTCATATATTCTTGTATTCAGATTTTTTTAAATAAAGTTGATTGTGAAGTTAATCTTATCTTTATCTAGAGTTTTATAATCTATAAGTGGAAGAAATATCAAAGTTTAGTCTAAGTGCTTACAATATTTTAATGTTAAACAAATGATTTTCTCTACAGTTTTTTTTTCTTTGGCAAATATCATTAAAAAAGTCATTTAATGTAGCCTTTAATGACCAATCAAACTTTAATATGTTTTCAGGATTGTAATAAAACTGTATTAATGTATATCGTAAAATGTATATCAGAATGACTCCAATAGTTACATGCTCAGCCTGGCCATTTACATTCATAAGAATTCACCCATTTGTCAGGAAACTAGGTTTGAATCCACAGACTACTCTTTTGTGTGCTTTCGTTTAGCACCACTTCACTCTATCGCCTTTCTCTTTGTTCTATATCACTCCTTCATCTCAAGACTGCACTCTTTGATGTTATTTCTGATCAAATTGACCGAACCCTCTCTCTTTATCCATCAGCCAATATTGTTGTTATTGGTGACAATGCTCACTACACTAAATGGCTTGGCTCTAGTGTCACTGGCTCTGCAGGTATTAAAGCCCACGACTTTTGCCTTTCTCAATCCCTAACTAAAATAGTCAACTTTCCAACTCGCTTTCCAGACAACCCAACCTTCTCAACTCGACCTATGTCTTGTTCTTGATCCTAGTCAGTGCTCAGTTTCTCCACATTCACCCTTAGGTGCTTCTGGCCATAGTTTATTCTCTCTAAAACTATTATCTCATTCTTCTTCATCATCTGAATCCCCCTATCATTGTACCTCTTACAACTACCTAAAGCTCTTTCCTTGATCTACCTGGGACTCTTTCCATGATTTTCTTCATAATGGCCCTTGGGTAGAAATCTTTCGTCTTCCTTCAAACAAATGTGCTTCATACATAACTTCGTGGATTCAGTCTGATATGGAATCTTTTATTCCCTCTCAACGAATCCAGGTCAAACCTCACTCTACTCCATGGTTTTCCTCACTTTTTGCTGCTGCCATTTCCAATCAAAACCGTTACTTCCATATCTATCAGCAAAACAATTCTCCAGAAAACAGACGTCTGTTTATTACTGCTAGAAACCATTGTAAAAAGGTTTTGTCTAACGCCAAAGCTCACTATTCTCAGATCATGAAATCTCGTATTTTGTCACAAAAGTTAGGCTCTTGTGACTTCTGGAGAATCTTTAACAGTAATAAGGGCAAATCTTCCACCTCTCTTGTATGGTTCAGACTTTGTCACTACACTTAAAGACAAAGCTGAATTGTTTGCTAAGAACTTTTCATCAATATCATCTCTTGATTCCACTAGTTGCGTTCTGCCTGATATAGCCGTCAAAGAGGTTGATCCATTGCTTGACATTCGTATCACTCCAGTTTCTATATCAAAAGTGATTTCTTGCTTAGACTCTTCTGCAGCTTGTGGTCCAGACAACGTACCTGTTGTAGTCTTGCATAAGTGTTCTCCGGAGCTTTCATCCATTCTTTCAAAACTATTTAACAAGTTCTTATCAGAGTTTTTTTTTCCCGCATGCTAGAAAGTGGTATCTGTTATCCCTATTTTCAAAGATTCTGAAGAGCGATCTGACTTTTTTAACTAGTGTCCCATTAGTCTTCTTCCAATCATAAGCAAGGTTTTTGAATCTTTAATTAATAAACACTTATTCTCTCATCTTGAATCTAATAACTTACTTTCTGATCAATAATATGGATTTTGATCTTCTTGTTCTACAGCTGATTTGCAAACAGTAATCACCAATAGGTTTTATTGTGCATTAGATAAAGGTGGAGAGGTTAAAGCTATTGCTCTTAACATTTCTAAAGCTTTTGATAAAGTTTGGCATGCTAGTCTTCTTCATAAGCTTTCTTCTTATGGTGTATCTGGTAACATCTTTAAGATTATTGAATCCTTCCTTTCCAATCGTACTATTAAAGTTGTCCTTGATGGACAGCACTCTTCTTCATATCCTGTAACTTCAGGGGTTTCTTAAGGTTTAATCCTTGGCCCTATACTCTTTAATTTATGTTAACAATCTTCTAGGTATTCTAACATCTAAGGTGGCATTGTTCATTGAATAGTAATGTATTCAATGAGTCATCTACCCTTTATCTTTTAGGATTAACTCTTCTGATATTTCTTGGAAAATGTATATCAAATCCATTGCAAAATTAGTATCTTCTAAAGTTGCATCTCTTTATCGAGCTCAACACTTTCTTCCTCTGAGTTCTATTCTTTGTCTCTATAAATCTTAAATCCGTCCTTGTATGGAATACTGTTGCCATATCTGGGGCGAATCTTCTCATGTCTTTTTTCTTTTAGACAAGATGCAAAAATGCATTGTAAACATAGTTGGACCTGCTCTTGCAGCCAACCTCCAATCATTATCACATCGTCGTAATGTTGCTTCTCTTTCTCTTTTCTACAAATACTATAATGGACACTGCTCTAAAGAGTTAGCATCTCTTGTGCTATCTACTAAAATTTATTCTCTTGTTACTTATCATTCCCACTCGTCAAGTCTCATCCTTTTTCTGTGAATATTCCTAAGTGCTCCAAAAATTCTTATTTGAATTGTTTTTTTCCTCCAGCATCAGTTCTTTGGAATTCGCTTCCTTTATCTTGCTTTCCTGGTTCGTATAATTTGCAATCTTTTAAGTTGTCTGTCAATCGTTATCTAGCTCTACAATCTTTATCTCCAGTAACTTCCAACTCAAATAGTGGTTGCTTCCAGTCTTGTTGGAAGCAAAGATGTTAAGAAAAAAAATTTCAAATTTATTTCTTTTTTTTTTTAAAAGAAAAATTGTTATAATGTCCAAACTTCTCTTCCTGAGTAACATTTTTATGAAAATGATTTTAATTCAGCTCTGGACATGGTAACATAACATGGTACCTGCAAGCAAATTGGATAATGTATTCACATATCTTATTGCTTATTCTGCCAACAATCCGTTATTTTAATATATATATATGTATATATATATATGTATATATATATATATATATATATATATATATATATATATATATATATATATATATATATATATATATATATATATATATATATATATATGTATATATATATATATTTTAATATATATATATTTTTTAATATATATATATTTTTTAATATATATATATTTTTTAGTAAATCTATATTTTTTAATATATATTTATATATTTTAATATATATATATATATTTTTTAATATATATATATATTTTTTAATATATATATATATTTTTTAATATATATATATATCTGTGTTTTTTAATATATATATATATATATATATATATATATATATATATATATATATATATATATATATATATATATATATATATATATATCTGTGATTTTTAATATATATATATATATATATATATATATATATATATATATATATATATATATATATATATATATATATATATATATATATTAGGGTGGTGCTAAAAACAACTTTTTTTGAAAATGTCAGCTGACAACCCCTAAATGTATTTTATATAATAAAATAATACTGGATTTAAAAAATTTTTGAATAAAAAATATTTTTACGGGTGCCACAAGGCCCTTATACATCAAACAGGTCCCTAATAATATAAAAAAAAAAGTTTTTCAAAAGTATGTCATGTTGGGTCTCAAACGAAGCAAAATCATATACAAATTTCAAAAATAATATTCATTTTATAAAAAAACATAGATAAAAAAAATTATAATCAAAAAATCTTGTTAAATTCCCTATTTTTCATTTTTAGTTAAAAAACGTAACTTTTTGTTTACTAAAATCTAAAATAAAAATTTAATTATATATATATATATATATATATATATATATATATATATATATATATATATATATATATATATATATATATATATATATATATATATATATTGATAACTACCAGAACAGCTAGTTGTTCCTAAAAACTTTTTATAGTACCAAAAAAGAAAAAAAGTTTTCGTAACATACTGCAGACCATTATGTTATTAAAAAAGAAAATTTATTTTAATTAAAATCATGCTTACTTTGTTTTCTTATATAAAAATAATCAAACATTCTGTTTTCTTATCTTGTTTTATAATTTACTATAATTGTTTTCTTCTTATACAAAAATCAAATCTTCTTTTATCTATTTTTGTTCAATAATATTGGTTAATAACACTCTTAGTTTTTCTCTGCACAGCTTTTTTTTTTTTTTTTGTCACCACCACAAAACAAAACAAAAAAGCAAAATATATCACCCAGAAGTTACTATTTTGTTTTAATAAGTTTCTGAAAACAAGGTGTTTAATCTTATACTCAATTGTTTCCATAGATTATTATGATTTACAAAATTACAGTTTGAATTGTTGGAAGTTTAAATAAATAATAGCTTAATAGTAATACAGAGTTTATGGCACTCAGGGAAAACCTGGAAAGCCAGGAAAAAGTTTTTAAATTCTGAAAAATCAGGTAATACCTGGAAAATTCAGGGAACTTTTTTGGAAAATCTTTAAAATCAGTGAAAACTCAGGGAATGTTTTTTAGTTTTATATAAGATTATATGATAGATTCAAATTGTTATTTTTGAAAATATAATTTTTATATTTATCAAAAAATTATAATAAAAAGTATTAGGGGAACATGGATTCAGTTGTGAAAGTATTATATCCTTCGACATTAACAAGGAAAATTATACTACTTTTCACCACCCAGATTCAGGGAAAAAGTACTTGAAATCAGGTGAAAATCAGGGAAAACCCAGGGAAAATGGATTTCTAAAACTGCCATGAACCCTGTAATAATGTGCTTCCATTTTTAAGGAAAGTTACAAAGCAGTTTGAATGCAGCTTGTAAAGCTGCAATTTTTGCACACTTTCAATTTTATCCATATTTTTAAATGCAAAAGTATTTTGACTAATTATAATCTGCAATTAAAACATTAATTCTGGTAAGCATCATTACTATGTTGTTTCATTTTAGTATTAACTTTAGAATAAGGACATTGAAATAGTTGAGAATAGTATATATTGATGAAATGTTTTTTTTATTATTTTTTAATTTTTTTTTTTATTACGAAAGGTCAGTAGTACTGATGTAGTAGTTGACAATACTAAATGTTGATGAAATATTTTGATCTCAGATTACTAACACAAAATTGTGAGTAATACTAACTTACCTTTATGGTGTCATAAAAAATGGGTTTCTTTAAAATACTTCTTAACACCACAATACTTACAAACCTGATTTACTTCTCTAAGAAATTTTATTCCTAACAACATCCTAGAAGCAGCATTTTAATTTTTAATTTTTTTTTTTTTATCTTCTTTTAATTCTTTTTTCTCGATGATCTTTTTTAAATCAAAAAATTCATTAAGAGATCATTAAAGGGTATTCTTTATTGACATTTTTTAATTACATTATTGCTTTATAGACATTTTTTTTTAATTTTGTCTAAGTAGGTTTTATTCGTTTTAAAGCGGATTGATTTAAATCTATAAAAGTAGTTATTCAAAATACCATGTTTATTTTTTGTTTTTTTATTACAACAAACAAATGTAAATTAAAATTTAAACATAAAGTTCTATATTTTATAGAATCTACATTTACAACAATAGCAACTACTTTATATTATATATGTGATGTAATAAAAGAAAATTATTATATATATATGAAATAAAAAAAGAGAAGCACTTCAAATATGCATACTTTTAAAGAGTCTGTTTTTTTTTGTTGCCAAACCTGACATATTATTACATTTAAAAGGAATAAGCCTGCTTTTTATTCTCACAGTTATAAAATTGAGCTTCATTTAGCACCTGAAAGTGAAGATGATGAAAATGACCTTCGTCAACCATTATACAGAAACACTGAAATCAAAGGAATAACAGTCAAGATGAAATGGTGTGAGACCTGTCGTTTTTATAGGCCACCACGATGCTCACATTGTAGTGTTTGCAACAACTGTGTTGAGGTATTTTTACCCTTTTTTTTATTCGTTTTTATTTTAAATCAATTTCTCTTAATTGCGCTTTTGCATTAATAGGTATTTGACCATCATTGTCCTTGGGTTGACAATTGCATTGGGAAGAACAACTATCGCTACTTCTTTTTTTTTGTTTTTCTGCTTACATTGCACATTGTCAGTGTAATTGTGTTAACTGGATTATTTTTTTATCAAAATCGTGGTAAGAACTTGAAAGAAAATATTATTCCGTATCTTTTCATCTTTTAACTTAAAAAGTATGCATATATATTTATGTGTTGCAACACATGGGGATTTAGGTTATTATAGGGCTGGTATTATTTAGGTATGAAGAACTTTTATTATAGCAAAAAACTTTGTTGTTTTTCTTTATTCTTTTTATAAAAGTCCTTTTTAAAATTAAGTTTATACCAGCCTGTAGATTGGTTATGTAAAGCTTTTTCTTTGGTTTTAATATTCATAAGGGGTCATAAGGTCATAAATGATTTTTAAATTGATAATTTCTCAAGGAGGACATAACTGGATGGAAAGACATATGCTACTAGTCCGGCTTTTTTAACTTTCTACTTTTTTTCTAAATGAAGAAAAACAATTTTTTTCTGAAAATCTCTGAAATTTTCTGAATTTATTGTTACTATCAGTGACAAATCGAACATGGGTATAGGAAGCGACTTGAGTTCAAGGATGAAAAGCCAAATAATGGTTTTGCATTAAAATAATGAACTGAAGCAGAAAAAATTCTCAGAAAAACTGAATGTTTCTGTACAAACTGTAAGTTTAATAAAAAAGCTGTCTCCAAGGACAAAAACAAAAAAAACAGTTGGAAAGTGTGGTTGAAAGCTAATCGCTACATTTACCGAAGATACAAAATGTGGCTCAAAATAATAGAAGAACAACTTTTTATAATTATATGTAATACATATATTTATAAATATATATATTTATAAATATATATATATTTATAAATATATATATTTATAAATATATATATTTATAAATATATATATATATATATATATATATATATATATATATATATATATATATATATATATATATATATATATTCACATATATATATATTCACATATATAAATATTCACATATATAAATATTCACATCTCGCTCTTATTTTCATAAATTACAAATCTTTTAGTCATATCCTATAGATCAAGAGTTAGTCTTTACGATGCTTATAGAATAAATGACCTATAATAAATACGGGAGCAATAGCCTCCGAAAGAGCCAAATGGCAACCACTAGCAAGAAACATGTTTGCCATCTGGGAATTTTGACTTTTGCTAGTGTTTGCCACAATTAATTTTTTTTTTAAATGATGTCTTTTTTTTTTTAATAAAGATTTATTTTTAAGTTTAAATTATTGTTAAAGAATCAAAGTTTTGTATACATTTTCTTTCACTTTAGTTACAAATTAAACTAGAAATCTCCGGTTGTATTATTTCTTTGAATCTAAAAAAAAAGAGAGAAAATTACATTAACAAATAAAATGTGGAAATGCTTATCTATTTTTTATTGATTTAATAAAACAACAGCTGGACCATAGAGTAGTTACTTTGAAATTGTTCTTACCTGAATAAGATGCTATTTTAGACTTTTTTCTTTTGTTTGCATTCAATTGCATTTTTGTTTGCTTAGTATACACAACTTTTTTTTTTGCTAGAGATTTTGACTTCTTCGCTAACTCAGTTGCCAAGCATTTGTTCATTCTTTAAACTTTTGCTAGCTCTTAGTCTTTCTTTTTCTCTTTTAATTCCGCCAGAATTGATACAACTTGATCTGATGTCACAACAGATGTCGATTGAATCACAACAGTACAAACTTTAGCTAAGAACAGTTTATAATTGTACGATAAAAAAAAAAAAAATTTATGACCATACATATCACTAAGTTCAAAATACATATCACTAAGTTCAAAATAAAATAAGATCAATATTAAAATAAAGTTAAAAAATGCCCATGACTAACCTGGAGCTTTTTGGGGCAAAAGAAACCACCTATGGTTGATCATGACAGGACTAATACTGGACCTCTTGTTTAAAAGCTACCATAGGCAAAGGAGATATCATTTTTGTTGTTGAATTATCAGAAGAAGAAGAATGGTAATTAATTCCATTAGTAGAAGGTTGGCTCTTGAAAGAACTTGGATTTGTAGATGTGCTGGTTTGTGTCTCTAATTGCCTATTTTGTTCAAACGCAAAATCAAACTAGTTTCTATGTTTGCTTGTTTTTAAATCTGGGACAATCCAATACAAAGTCATTACAACTTTTTAAAATTCTTTATAAATATTTTAAATAAGAGTTTTAGCAGAGGCTATAGATGTTATAAAATGTTACATTAATTAATTAAAGAACATGCAATTGTAGAAGTTTGTTTAAAATTTAACTAAGTATATAATTTGTGCCAATCCTATATTGTGTTGAAAAAAATTATTTATCACTTACAGGTTTATGTATGACCCAGCTCCCTGTGCTTCAGTGAAGCCTATTTGAAGAAGTTTCTCACTTGGCTTAGTCTGAGTACTTACATTCAAATATAATACTTGGGTTGAAACTTCAACAAAGCCACCTTGATTGACACCCTCAAAAAAGGACTCATCCCCAGTATGTTCCTCTTGTAAGGTTAACTTTATGTAACTAATAGCATCAGGATTAAATGGCTGTAATCCACATTTCTTGAAAGCACTTTTAATCTTCACCTCAGTCATTGATTTTGAATACATAGTAAGAAAAAGACTAGCAAACATTTCTTTTGTAACAGGAGTTACATTTTGTTTTATGACCCTCTGCAACCTTTAACCATGCTTCATGTTTAAATACTTTATGAGAGCCTATTATGTTACAAATTCTATTGATAATTTATAATAAATTAAAACCTTAATAGATTTACAGCATACAAGCCTCGTTACAAATTCTAACAATTATTTATATAGTAAAATGGTTTGACCCGGTATCTACTAAATTACAATACTCAAAAATAATTATTATAAATTGTATAAACACATTGACAATTACACATTAAACCGTATAAACACATTAACAATAATTCTTGATTAAAAACCAATTACCCTAAACCACTTGATGTCATGGAACATTCTAGTATTTACCTTAATAGATTCACAGTATACGAAAAAAAGGTGGAAAAATAAATTCCTGGGTAGAAAACCTAATATCTGTTTCTATAAGCTGAAAACTTATGTCATATTTAATGATATAACTGGAAAAAGTATTTAAATTAAAATATAATTATTCATATATGTTCTGAAAAAACAAAAAGGTTTATAAACAGTTAAAATTATAAATTATCAAAAGTAGCAACTATTAGAAAACGAGTTTTGGAAAATATTTAACTGCTTATTACACGGTTATTTTTAAGTAAAGTTAAATCATACCCATACTAACAAGTGTGCAAGTGTTCATATTTTACAATAAAGAAAAAAAATTCAATTTTTTTGAATTTTTTTTTGGTGGCAATTACTAACTAGATGGTTATTTTGCTTCCAGTATTTGCCACCACCACCCCATGCCAACCCTTTTAAATTCATCCACTAATTCTTTGTTTATAATATATTTCTGTATCTTAATAACAGTCTGAGAAAAAAAATTCAAAAAAGTTATAAACAATATGTTTTTTGAATGATTGTCCTAAAGCTTATCTAAAATTTGTCATTAAGCATTAAGTATTTTGGGGCAAAGTTTTTTTTGCAATAGATCCTGTACCTTTATTTTTAAAGCTATGATCATCAAATTTTTGTCAGTTATAAAGAGATGATCAGAGTTTTTTTTAAATACGATTATGACATTTTCCAGTAATTAGTTTTAGCTCTGCATATTTTTTAGTGACCAAGTGGGAAAGACTAGGTTGCATGGCGAACACTAGGTACTTTTCCCTATAGATATACAACCCTCGGAATTAGGAAAAGTGTTTAGCAAATACTGACATTAATTTCGAAGGCTGCATATATATATATATATATATATATATATATATATATATATATATATATATATATATATATATATATATATATATATATATATATATAAATTATGTTAGTGTATTCTAAAAATAGAGTGCTCAATGTTTTATTTCTTCTTTTGCCTTTTTATTAAAAATAGATTTAAAAAAATTCAGTTTTAAATGCAGTAGTGTATTAATAATTTTCAGTTTATTTTAGATACCTCTTCTTTTTTTCGGTCAATAAAATGGATTAAAAAGAAATAGCTTTTTTATATAGTTACGTTTTTATGTAGTGATGTAACTGTTCTTTGGTTACTAAATGAACATTAGTTTTAAAAAAAATTAAAGTTGTTACAAAACTTTATAACAATGGAATGTATAAAAAATGTGCTTTTTCGAAAAATAAAACAATTTCAAAATATCCATTCAAAGTAAAGTTAACTTATGTTTTTTGGCAATTAAGAGTAAACTGCTTTTGATAATAAATGAACAAAAGTAAAAAATTTCTGTCTTAAAAACTATTTCTGTCTTAAAAACTATTTGGTTTTTAAATGAATAAACTTTTGATCTTTAGCTTGCTATTTTATTTTACGTGAGAAAAATAAAACGTAAACTTTTTCAGAAAGTTTTGTTTCTTTTCTTTTTGACTTTTAAAATTATAAAAATAACGATTACAACAACTTAACAAAAGTTTTATTAAGATCTGTTTAAAAACATGACTTTTTAAATTATACTTAATGAATAAAAAATACTATAGAATTTTAAAATTTAACATGTCGTTTAGAATGCAGGGTGGATGCTCGAAATCTGGACTTTTTTGACACAAAATAAAAATTACAATAAAAGTATTAGTTTCAAAGCTGTATTTCTGAAATTTTAAACAGTAATGTACACATATAAGAGCTTTCATTTCACTCAATCCAGCTGCCTTTAGCTTCAATGACTTGCTCGATACGCTTCCTGAACCTGGAGCAGGCGTGCTCCACCACATCGGCCAACATGTTGGCAGCTGCAGTAGTAATTGCTTGCTTTAGAGATTCAACAGTGTTGTGACTTGATTTATTGGTCTCACGTTTCAAAGTGCCCCAGACATAATAGTCCAATGGATTGAGATCTGGTGAGTTTGGAGGCCAAAAGTGCTTCGACCAGAACATAGGGAGATTCTCTTCAACCCAACCCTGTACCAAATTGGAGGTATGAGCAGAAGCTGAGTCTTGCTGAAACACATATGGCCTACCATTGGAACACTTGTCCATCCAAGGTTTCACCACCTTAATCAGAAGGTCCAAGTAGACTTCTTTGTTGACATTTGGCCCTTCAGGAAGAAGTGTGGTGGCATGACATGTCCTTTGCTGGAAACATAAATACATGGACAGAGGCTGGAAACTCAACCACTGCAACTCTACGGTCATATTCCTTTGACATGATGTGCTAAATTTGCAATTTTATTTTTTTCCCGAGAGTACAATGTTTGTTTTGATTAATGTTTGAATTTTGCAACATAGAATTTAAAAACAAAAAAATGCCGGTAAGTTTAAAATTGTCTGGATTTCGAGCATCCACCCTGTATATGTTTTTAATAAAAAAAAAAAACATTTTGTAAATTATGTTTACCGTAATTATCTCTTCTTTATTATCTTTAATTTAAAAGGCGTAAATACGCCCTTTAAATTAAAGATAATAAAGAAGATTTTAAATTAAAGATAATAAAGAAGATACTTATATACGAATAACTATTCAAACAAAAAGCATAAGCATTTGATAAACGTATTTACATAATAGTAAATACGTTTATCAAATGCTTATGCTTTTTGTTTGAATAGTTATTCGTATATAAGACGTAAAACTATTTTGTTAATTTTACAAATATTATGCGATTTAATATATGTAAATATATTATGTAATGTAAATATTAATTAAAAGTTGTTTAAAGTATTTAATAAATTAATTACTAATTATTGATTTACTATTCATTTATTCAAAACATTAACTACTAAAATAAAGTTTACTAAATATAGTTAATAAATGTTTAAAATACTTTAAACAATTTTCAATTACTAATTTACTAATAATTACTATTTACTAATAGCGAGATATTTGCAATAAAAGTGTTTATTGAAGTCTTAAGCAAAATAGTTTTTTTTTTTGTAACTAAAGTTACACTGGTAATTACTGGTAAGTAACATTGTCCACAGGTAAATTCATTTATTCAAAAATAAAGCCATTAAACCAACTCCTTATCTTAGGATAAAACTAAACAAGATAAACACAAATGATTAAAATGGTAATTGAAAAATTGATGATTAAAAATTATTTTCGAGGCACCGATTTTAACTAGGGGAGGGGGAGAAGAGAGAGGGGGTTACAAAAACTTGATTCCCTCCTACCCCTCCCCCCAACGTTGCCAAAAAAAAGCGGTATCCCTAAATGAACTCTGGGTTCTTAATTGCATGTTGTGTTCATATTAAAAAGAATGATAAAAAAAAGTTTGGACTGAATTTTTTTGACTAAAACAAAAGAATAAATGAATACCAAGAAAAACTAATTTTAGTTGAAGCTTGCCTTCTCTATTTTATTGTAGGCCTAAAAGTCTGCATTATATACGCCGCAATCTACAGACTTGATAATTTATTCAAGTGCGTTTTATTCCTATGAGTTTCAGTACATGACGTCATTGATTTTTTTTGTTTGCATAAGAAATCGATTATTTTAACAAACAAAAAAGTCAATGGTGTCATGTACTAAAACTCTTCGGATGAAGGTGAGTGTTTTTACTAATTTATATATATATATATATATATATATATATATATATATATATATATATATATATATATATATATGCATTAGTTTTTTTGTTTTTTTTTTCAGGTTGGCATTAAATATTTTATGCCAACCTGATGCTGATCAAAAACTGTAAAGTTGGCATTTATTTGCTGACTTTTGTCCTAGTTTTGTGGGCTGGTTTATGGATAAAATTTTCAAATTTTTCTTAACTTTTAAACATTTCAAATTTTTCTTAACTTGAACAGTATTATTATTTTAGTTATAGGCTCCTTAGCAGCTTTTCCAGTAATGGGTCTTACAGGATTTCATATTGGATTAGTGAGCTTGGGCAGAACAACTAATGAACAGGTTTTGTTTAAAAATTTTGAAGATAATTTTTTGTTGTTGTAATTACTAGCTGTCCTAACCTGTATAATACTGCATAATGAATATGGTGTCAAAAGGTTTGTAAATAAACTAAGTAGGTTTCTATAGTAATAAGCAAAAACCCTTAAGCCGTACTTTTAGTAAACAAAACATTTTTCAAAAAAAAAAGTTTTTATTTAAATAGAATAACACAATCGTTATTAGAGAATGTTATTTTATAGAGCAGTTTTAAAAATAGTCTGAAAGAAAAGACACTAAAGACAAAGAAATATGCACAAATTAGTAAAAATATAATTAACAGTACAAACAAACTTTGTAATGTGACCAGAAAATAAAGTTATTCTTCATTAATTTAAATAAATCTAGTTTTTTTTAATACTGTTAAATAAGATAAATTTCAATTCATCATTTACTAAATTAAAACCATATTTTAACAGTAGATAAAGTAAAATAATTTATAGAACTAAGACATTTTTAATGCATAATATTTTTAGCAAAACGTAAAAGATAATCCAACGGTCATAAGATAAAGCTATAGGAATCAAAAAAAGATGTGAATATTTAATACAAATAAACAAAAAAAAATAAAACACTTTGTTATCCAGTCCTTAATGTTTTAAATTAACAGTTATTTAAACATTAACAAACAATATATAATATAAACTGACCAACTTTTTATTATCTAAATAACAATATTAAACTAAATCAAAAACAAAATTGACAGCCTGAAATAAAACAACAATATTTCGAATGCAACATTATTAGTAAAACTCTCAATACTAATACTGTTAGGACTTGCAAAATACTTGCACAATACTAGTACATTGGTTCCATAAAATTTAACAGACAGTTTAACAAATTGTTAAAAAATGAAATGCAACTCCAAAAAATTTTATCACTAATACTGTTAATACTTATTGAGACTATGTTCCACAAAATTTAATTGGTGTTTAAATTTAATTTAATTGGTGTCAAAATTTAATTGGTGTCAAATTATTGAAATAATTTGAAACGTTGAAATAATTTATTACCTGACATCTTCATTCTTTATTATCTAAAAAAAAGATTGAAAAATAAAATAAGGTTCAACGTTAACAAATTAGATAAACTGGTTATATGATTGCATCAACTTATCATATCATAAACAGGTTTAAGTTTTAAAGCTGATTAAGCAGATATATACAATAAAAATTAATAAAAAGTAGAGAATACCTTACTGCATGGCTCAAAATATATATATATAATAAAACATATAATAGAAAACAATATAAGGTCAAGTTTGAAAAATCTCTGTTTAAAGCTCTGTGTCAAAGCACGCATGAGTAACTGCAGCAGCATTAAGTTCCTCATTATAATAGTATAGAATTATTTTTGTTATTAATATTATTAATAAATTCACTTTCCCAAAGACCAATGGATCAGTTGTGGTGATAGTTAAAAAGGATTTTTCCCCTCAATTGTTGTTATGCCTCTTTCTCAATTGTTATTATGTCTCTCTCAATTGTTGTTATGCTTCTCTCTCAATTGTTGTTATGTCTTTCTCAATTGTTGTTATGCCTCTCTTAATTGTTGTTATGTCTCTCTTTCAATTGTTGTTATGTCTCTCTCTCTCAATTGTTATTATGTCTCTCTCTCAATTGTTGTTATGCCTCTCTTCCAATTGTTGTTATGCCTCTCTCTCAATTGTTGTTATGTCTCTCTCAATTGTTGTTATGTCTCTCTCTCAATTGTTGTTATGCCTCTCTCTTAATTGTTGTTATGTCTCAATTGTTGTTATGCCTCTCTTCCAATTGTTGTTATGTCTCTCTCTCAATTGTTATGCCTCTCTCAATTATTGTTATGCCTCTCTCTCAATTGTTGTTATGTCTCTCAATTGTTGTTATGCCTCTCTTCCAATTGTTGTTATGCCTCTCTCAATTGTTGTTATGCCTCTCTTCCAATTGTTGTTATGCCTCTCTCTAAACCCTTGAAGCTCAAAAAATAAAAATTTGACCGAAGTTAATTTTTGATAATCAACGGCTTTCATATGCATCATGTAACATAATCCACAGATATTCTGTAGATATTTAAGGAAATTTTTTACTTGAAATAATGATTTTTTTAAATCAACAATTTTTATGCAACTGATCAGTAATAACTCCTTTGCACAATTTCACAATCTATTAGAAAATTCTGTTGATTAGAATCTTGTCTTAGAAGCACAATTTCACAATCTATAAAAAACTTCTGTTGATTGGAATCTTGTCTTAAAATGAATGTCTGTGATCACAATTAATGATAAGATATCACATTTACACACAGCGTATACAAAAAAGTCTTGATCATATTATTGTTATTGAAGAAGATGGAAAACCATCAAATCTTTCACTATTACAGTTGTTTTTATATGGTTTTTATAACAACAACTGTGTTCACATATTACAGTTATTAAAAACAATATTAAAGTCATTAAAAGTCAGCTTAAAATCAATTGGGCTAGGTGTTTGAGCTATTGTGTGTGACCAAAGTTCAACAAATATCAAGTTACTAAAAGTTACTAGGACTGCTTGAATATATCTTTGTATATTGTCTGCCACAATTCAAGCAAAAGTATACATAATTTTTGACCCTCCATAAATGTTTAAAAAATTTATCAAATTATTTGATACTATATAACTACCAGCAGAAAACTATATTATACAAATATTTATACAGTGAAGGGAAAACAATTTAAACTTGCCTAAAATTGACAGAAAATCATCGAAAATATATTTGAAATACTCACAAGTAACTTATTTTCATAAAAATAACTATATGAAGTTGGCAAATTTGCAACTTCTGTGTCAGATTCATGAACTGAATTGCTGAACTGAACTGAATTCAAAACATTCATGAACTAAATTGACTCGATGATACATATGCAAATTCATGAACTAAATTTAAACAATTGTTGTGACTCGATGTTATATAGTGCAATCCTGCTACTGGAAATAAACTTAGGTGTTGCTAAGATTGTCTTAAACTCTCTGTTGAAAATAAAATCAAAGGTTTGTAATTTTGTGTTTATTATAGTTGAAATTAAAAGAAGAAATATCTTTTTACTTACAATATTTATTTGGTCTTCGTCTTTTTTTGAATTCTTTTACTTGATCTTTCCTTAATGAGTAATATAATCTTTTTGCAAGTTATTATAAAAAATATTATTAATAATACAAAATCTACATTTGATTCCCCACTTTATGTGTTTTTCACTAGTGAAATCGACGCTGCTATAACAAATTTTTAAAATTTGTTCTACAAATTTTTAATTGAAAAAAAATGACTGCAATGTTTGATTAGAGTAGGAGAAATAACATATAGAATACTAAAAAGATGGCAAATAAAATTAGAAAGGTTGAATTGGATATATAGGTTCTTCACTGTGTAAAATAATGTTTATTGATCATAAGTTTAACATCAAAATCTTTTTGTTAGTTTTTTACCTATATTACTTGGTTTAGTATATATATCTATGCTATCTTTAGAAAGCTGACACTAGCATTTATTAGGGTTGAGCTTTTACCAACTTTTAAATTTACCGGTAAATAGGTAAAAAAAGCATAATTTACAGGTAAATATCGGTAAAATCCGTAAAAAATTGAAAAATCATAGAAACTCGTATAAAATTTTTTTTTCATTTTTAAATAAAGTCTTTATAAGATTCAGATCTAATATCTTTATTGATAATTGTTATATTGATTAAAAATGAGGAAGCAAAGTGGATTTTGAGGAAGCAAAGTGTATTAAGTAAGTTGTCATTTATTCTGGATCGAATTTTTGTCACAGATAATCCAGCAGCAGAAAAGGCTTGCTCAGACTCAATACTTGTTGGAGGGATAGTCTTCAGTGCATTGAACAAAAGTTCAAGAGTATGTTGGTCTATGAAGCTCTCTTTCCAGTAGCTTCATAGACCAACATTTTTTTCGAAATGGCTTTGAATTCTTGTTTGAATTGTGGTGCTTGAATTTAGGCTGAATGCTGAATTCTTCCTCGAGTTTATCCTTAAATGAAAAAGGATATTGATCGAGATTTTCTGAGCCACAAACATTGTGAATGAATTCTAAGTCATTTGGATTTATTGGGAATAGTCTAGTCAACAAATGTTTGGCAGTCTTTTGAAGTACAGACTTTAAAGGCATTTTGAAAACTCCATGTTCTTCAATGTCGGATAAACATTCTGGATTGGAAAGGTATCTGTACAAGCTTACAAGATTGCTCTGCCTTCTCTCTTCAAAATTGCACTCTTTAGTGCAATGCAAAGAGTTAAATCTCGTTGTTTCAGTCTGTTCACAAGAAACTTGAAAATTCCCTCAGCAGTAAAAAGAGTTGCATCCTGCCGGCAAAGGGCTTCTGCTGCCAATATGACTGGTTTAAGAGCAGCAACAAAGTAATATAAAATGTTTACTTCATTACTGCAAATCTAATGTGGAGAAACGTCTTTCAATATTTTTCTGAATGAATCTTTAACTTTGAGAAACTTTTAAATCATCGACAGTAGACTGTTTAATGTTGTTCTGCAGTCAAGGATAAGTGAAACCTCTTTTCTGTGCTGTTTCTTGATATCTTCTTGGAGGATGTCATTTTTGACCAGAGATTTTTGAAACAACTTGAAGATTTTTTTAGGACTTTAGTGATGACAGATTCCAAGTGCACTTTCACTTTTAGAATGGAAATGGGTTCATCCATGGCAGCATCAAGAAAACTGACTTTGATGTCAGATTCAGATTCGTCACTGCTGGCTTAGTCTTCGTCGCTTGTCACTTGCAATGTGTTGTTATCAGTTTTTCAGAAAGGCTTCTCTTTCAGCACTTCTTGAACTGCCAAATAAACTCCTTGGGTGTAACACATTAAATGCTCAGTTAAAACCAGTTTTCCAGCTTAACCATTATGGAAGCTCCATTCATGTTCAACTCAAATTCGGCCACTTTTTCTGTGACAATTGCTGCAGCTTTATCTGTTGGTGATCTAGAAATTTGAGTCAAGCCCAGATTCTAGTATGTGTGTGATAAATATTAATATTAATGTACCTTCGATTTTTCAAAGAAGTGTACTCATCCAGTGTAATTGAAAAGCATTTTCTAATGGTCACTAAAGATTTAATAGTGTTTTTAAGGTCATTTCTCACGCTAGCTGCAAGCTTTTTAACTGACTGGATTGCTTGCTTGTAATCTAGTGCTGAAAGTTTTGAAATCACTTCTTCAATTGGTTACTTTGGGAAAAAAGTTGAAATCTCAGGCTTTTTTGATTCTGTTGCAGCTTTTGTTGTCAACTTTTTCTGTTTCTTTTTTGATTCCATGTTTTTTGTCTAGGTGATATCACATTCCAGTTGCGGAACTTGTTTATTTACTGATATTTCCATATATTTTGCAAGTCACTGTTTGTCCTTTGTTTAAGGTGTAGTGTTTCCAAATGCCTGACATTTTGATCGAAAGCAAATCAAATTGATTGATAAATGCAACAATAAATATATCACAAGAAACTAGTAATGTCTTAAAATGTTCAGACAAAACTTAACTAACAAAATAAGTTTCCAAACAAAACAAACAGTTGATAGGAAAGTGATTATTAAAGTTTTAATTTATTGATTAAGCATTTCAAACCTTTTAAAATATTTTAGAGCATTTTTAACATAATAATTCTGATTACCAACTTCGTTTTTTAGATTTTTGTTATAGAGACAAACAAATAAATGAGGTGGAGGAGTTCTAATTTATGTAATCACGTAATGATGACATTAAGAAAAACAGTATACATAATATTAATGATATGTAGGTTTCTGACGGTGATGAAATCATAACGAAATTTTAAACAATAAGAAAATCTATACTCCATTAGGTGCGGCTCAAAATCATAACTTCTTTTTACAGCAAAATGTTATTCACAACGATAACAAAGAAAAGAAATTAAATTTCATAACTAAGGATTTCAAATGAATTGTTTAATTTGTAGTATAGTATAGTAAAAATCATTTACCAAAATTTACCAACACAATTTTATTGATTTATCAGTAAATTTTCAGATAAAACTCAACCCTAGTTTTTATGTAGACAACTAAGCAATATCTTGCATAATATTTTTTAAGGATTATCTAAATTTTGATAAATATTTTCTTCCCAAAAAATATTTTTTTAAACTATTTTCTGGGAAATCTTGGGAAAGACTCGCAAAAAGTCTACCACTGGTCATTTAACTATACTTACTAAAACCTAGCTCCAAAAGATCACTTTGTAAATTGGAACAAATGTAAACTTGAAAGCAATTTCTGTAACATGCTCGTTCAGAGTTCTAATGCTAAAACAATTTGTTTTATTTGTGTTACTTCTTTATCAGCAAAGAGAAGTCACTGTTTTTCTTTCTCAATATTATCAATAAAAAAATTCAATTGTTTAACATTTTGAAAAATAATTATATATTTTTATTTCTAAGTAACAATAACTTAAATAATTTACTTATATTTATTATAACTAGGTCACTGGAAAGTTTGGCAGTGGTCATAATCCTTTTGATCTAGGATGTTGGGTAAATTGTTGTCTTGTACTGTTTGGCCCTCTACCCCCTAAGTAAGGTCATTTTCTTTAAATATTTTACTTTATATATATTCAATTTTTTTTTTTGAAATTTAGAATCATTGTTAAATTTGTTGAACTTACTTTAGATACAGAGGTTATAAAGCACCAAAAAGGAGAAAACCTAAAAAGCAACTGACAACTCAGCCTACCCAGTTACCAAACAGTCAGGCACCTAAAAATGAACCATTGCATACACAGCATATTCAAATTGAATTGGAACCTGTATTGGAAACTATGGTAAAAACTCTTTTTTAATTTAAAATTCATTATTTATGTTTTATGTTGTAATAATATTATTTATAATAATAAGGACACAATTTCCTAATATGTTTTGAGCCCTCTTGTTGTGCTTTAATTTTTTTAAAAAAAGCTAAAAAAAAGGCTAAGACTAATGAAAAAAAGATTGCTTCCCCATGCCAAACCCTCAGTTGATGTAGCAGCACTTCCTCTGGCAGCAGGCTATTAGATAGTCAATGTGTGTACTAAAGCCCCGGACGCTACCTCTTTTAGTATGACATCATCAGTGTGCATCTAATGCCATATTTATATATATATGTATGTGTGTGTGTGTATATATATATATATATATATATATATATATATATATATATATATATATATATATATATATATATATATATATATATATATATATATATATATATACATAAAAATTTTATACAAAGGTCTTTCCATAAAACATAGAAATGAGGTTGGCAGTTTTTTGCCGACCTTAAACACTTTTAGGTTGGCATTGCCGAATGCCAACCCCAATTCCAAAGGCTGTATATGTATATATATATCATATATATATACATATACAGCCACATATACATCTTATATATATGTGTGTGTGTATGTGTGTGTGTGTGTGTGTGTGTGTGCGCACACATACACACACACATATATATAAGATGTATATATGATATATATATACATATACATGCGTTATATATATATATATATTTATATATATATACATACAAAAATAAATATAATGCTTGAAAATAAAACAATATGTATTTTTTTTTATACAATAATTTTAAACAAAGTCCATGCATTTATCAAATAGAAATGCAAATGACATTTAATATACCAGCTAATGTTATGAGTTTAAGTCTCGCGCCAAAAAATTTCTATTCAATTAAAAAAGGAAGTTTCATACCATCCAAGTAATTTAATTTTGAATTTTTCTTTAAATATTCAATTTTTTTAAAATATTTAAAAATTTTACACTAAATGCTTAGCATAAATGGAAATAGTTTTGTGAAATTTATAGATAAAAATTACTTAATACAAAAAAATACATAAAATGAAGTTTTCACTAAAAATGTTTTTTTAAATATATGTTTCGTCTAATTCCTTAATTAATAGAAGAATAAAAAAGTTGGTAATCTTAAACTTATTTAAAAATGTATTTATTCATTATTAAAATAAGTTTATTCATTGCAATGATTTTAGAAATGGCAACAAAAAAAATGATTGAAAACCTACGAGAAAAATGAATGAAAAGATTGAATTAAAAAAAAAAAAAGTACAGTTGTAAGAGAAAATGTTTTTAGTTACAAACAACAATTACAAATAATAGCAAAATGCATGTGTGTAGGGCACCGCAACTACACAATGCTTAGGGCACTGCATATACACATGCTTAGGGCACCGCATGGAAAGGGGCACCATGAACTGAAATGGAAAGAAGTAAAGCTTACAAAGATGTGTCAGCACAGCTTTCATTTCAATAACCCACAGTTAGGCGAAGAAGAGTATTTCAAAGGCTGTCATACCTTAGTCAGTTTTCACCAGGAAGACCTCAGCATGGATATCGTCGGAGAACTACAGCAGTTTCATAAGTACCTCTTTCTAACTTTTTCTACATACCAAAATTAGTAGCAGGGCTAAATAATCCTTAATTTAATTTAAAATGCTGAAATAAAAATTTATTTACCTTTTTTTATGCTGATTTAGCATTAAATGCAGAAAAATCAATAAAAAAGAAAACTTTTTTTTTAGCTTTTTTTATGACATTACAAGCTAAAATTTACCGCACTGATGGATTATAGTGTAATAAACAAAACCTTACTAGAAAAACTTAAAATAATAATTATTTTTAAAATGGCAGCACTTTTAATTTTAAAGGATATTTTCGATGCAAAAACCTTTGGTAAAATATAGATATATTCAAATGGAAACAAGTTTAAGGTTAGTTCTAGTAAGGTAATGCAGTTCTATCTATAAAGAAACAACCCTGAAAATTTGAAGTTAATTGCATACCTGGTTAAAAAGAAATGAATGATTTGCTGTTTGCAGTCAGACAAAAAAATACAATTGAGAAATCAAGCTTCAAAGTTTAAAATTAATACATTAATTAAAAATTTCATACACTCATTTTAACTAACAACATTTAGAACTTTGGTTTTTAAGTAGTTTACAGGCCCCTATGAACAAAAATTATATTAGGGGGGGAGGGCAAATGCCCCTGCTGCCCCCCTCCCTCTCTTTTGTTGCTATGGACAACTATTTAAAATTTTGGTTCTTAGATAAATATATCAATAAAAAGATTGGTTGCTATGGGCATAACTAAGTAAATTTCTTAACTTATACTCAATAAAATTAATTTTTTAGCTATTTTTTGTTATTAAAACCATATCATTTTATTAGCTAAATTTTATAAAAAGTTAGCTAATAAAATAAAAATTATTTTTTAATGGAAATCGTCAAGTTTTTACCATATAACCACCTTAAATTTTAAAGCTTGATTACTCCAAGTTTTTATTTTTATAGTAGATAGCTTTCTTTTGCAGTAAGTGGAATTTAATAAATGAATCAATTTCATGAATCTTAATACACTCAGGGTGGGTACATTTTCCAAAAGTTAACTAACCCTCCATCGTATTAAGCACCTGATGTGAACACTTAAACAAAAAGAATTTGACAAGGTCTGCTGGCAAAAGAATATTAGCCAGCTCTCTAAGCATTGGCTGTTAAAAACATATTTTTAAAATAAAAATATTAAAAAAAGATATTCAAGCACACAAGCATTATCATAAATTTACCAATTATGAAGTAACATAAACTAATTAAGATTCAAGTGTTAATAAAGAAAGCATTACCTTATCAAATAATCTGAACTTTTGATTTAATCAATTATTTATATTTGAATCTAAATACATGTGTTCATTGAATCATTCAAAATAAACACATGCTTTTTTTTTTGATTTCTTTTTGATTTACTTTCTTCTTTTTTAGACTTAACACACACTTAAAAGTAATGCATTATAAATAGTTACTTGTTTCTGTAAAAGCAAGTCTTGAATTATAAATTCTTTTATAGACAAGAAAAGAATCTTAAAAATTAATTTACTCTATAATTAACACTTCTGAAATATAACCACATCACAAATGCTTCACTGATATAAAATTTGATACATGCTTATGCTTTTTTACAGATAACTATTAAGACTTTGTTTCAACCCTCACGCTCCTTGAGCTGAAATATGAAAGTTGATAATTTGCTGGTCCAAGAAAGTCATGAAAGTAGAAAATTAAGATTCAATAAAGCAATATAAACATATATTTCATGTACATATAATAAAGGACTAAATAATACTGAAAATCAACAATAAAGTGGTTGCTATTTCCAGTAATAAAATCAACAATGCTGCATTCTATATTCATATCAGAACTAATGAAGAGTTTTCAAATTACTTTGTTATAATGATTATACATATTACTTGCATCTATGTTAATATTATTTTCATTTTTTTCGACAAGAAAATCTACTAAATGTAAACATTTTGTTTAAATATATAATTTCAAAAGCTTTATTTTTCTTTTATCCATTTTTCCAAGTTTGTCATCAAATCTTTAGTTCTTCACTTCTTCACAAAATACACCAGTTGGCAAGCATTCAAGATAGCAAGAATCTAATGAAAATAAATCCTAATAACATTGTTTTATTGCACTTTTATACACATTTTCTTCTGAATTGGTATTAAGTTTCTTTGCAATTTGTGTTGTTTGTCTGCATTTCGATCCCAGAAAGCTTTGCGAAAAGTTTATTAAATCTATTTATAGAACTGCAATGCTACCCTATTTACATCCTGATTATTTTTCGAACTCTGTTTTTCAAAACTTTTATTTTAATTTTAATTGGTCAACCATGACAAACAACATTTCAATTTACCTCCCCAAGGTCCATGTCCACTTTAGTCAAGGAACCCCTCCCCCCTCCCCTGTTTATTAATTTTTACTTATTATCAGCAACAACAATAACAAAAACAAAATCAGTGAAAATCTGCCTTAAAAATTAGAAAATAATTATTTCAGTCACTGATAAAAGCAAAAACTTTCAATGTAAACAGGTTTTAAAAATCACAGACCAAGTAAATCTCGATTTGTCGAAAACAAGCCTTTGGTTTATTTTTCACCAAAGTATAAAACTTATATCAGCGTATATCCTATTTAATTATTATAAAACAGCTGTTAGGAATGCGCATTTGACCACAAGCCACGCTAGAATTAAATAGTTTCATGTGTGTTTTGTAATTTGTAATTTTGTAATGTAAATTACCCACCTCCTTTTATTACCCCCTGTTGTGTTCATAATATATTCTTTTTAAAAGACCAGCACCAATCTATCCAATCAAGCCATGATACATAATGTATATAATATGACAAACGTACAACATAAAACAAAACAAGTATAGTTGTTAATAAGAAGTTATTATTATTGTTTTTTGTTAATCTCATCTGGGATATTTTTTATTTCTGCTATTATTCTTGTGTGCGCATCATCTTCACATTATCTCGAGTCCTGTATGGAGCAAATATAGTATACGATTTTCAAGATGAATTTAATTTTGACAGAGAACATGTCCATTGTGATTTAACTTGACTTCATATGATCTAGGAACTACACACTTTATTATTTTACCTCTAAGACTCTATTTGCAAGTTATTTTGTCTTGAATTGCCACATTTTGACCTTGTTTGAAAAAGTTTAGTACTAAAGTACAACTATTTTTATCATGGTAGTTTTTGATTGAATTTTTTCTTTAACGATGTCTCTAGATCTTTTATATGGTTTCTTATTTTGATTTTGAAATCTAGGTAGATTATCTCTTAGTTGTTGTCCATGTAGTAGTTCTGCTGGAGATAACATTTTATAGGAGTATTGTGCAATATTAGAATACCTTTAAAAATTTCTTCGTTTGACATGTGGCACTTTTTTATCATAAGTTTAACTGATTTAACAATGGCTTCAGCTAAGCCATTTGATCTTGGGTAGTGTGGACTACTTGTTATATGCCTAAATTGTCACTGTTGAGAAAATTAATGAAATAATTTTGAAGTATATTCTGTACCATTATCTGAAACCAATTCCTCCAGGACACCATTTCTAGAAAATGAAATTTTCTAGAAATGGTGTCCTTTGTATGCTAGTATTACATTTACCAAATTGGTATTTGAAAGCAGAAAAACTTCCGGCCACAAGCTATAATAATCAACAGTAATTAAGTAATTTTTATTAGCCCACTGAAACAAATACGTTCCAACCTTTTGCCATGATGACGTTGGAACGTTTTAAGGGGTTCTTTTGGTTTTGATGGAAGACACCTCGTGCATGCTTGACACTTTTTAATTAATTGTTCAATTTGGTCGTTTAAAACTGAACAGAAAACTGTCTGATGTGCATGACATTTGCACTTTTCCATTCCTAAGCAACCTTCATGCAAAAAGTATTTCTTTTCACATACTGACTGGGATTATTGTTCAGTTTTTATACATCAAGAGTCCATCAATTTTAATTATTTCATCTTTAAAATTCCAATAAGGCTGAAGATTTGTTGGACAATATTTTTTTGAATTCGGTCATCCAGTAACTATATTATCTTGCAGTTGTTGTGAAAGTTCATCCTGCTGCTGTTTTCTGTTTCTAAAATTAATTTTGGTAAAATTTGGTCAAATTATAGTGTGCTAAAATTGGTGGATTTGTCAAACTTTTTTTATCTCATTGAATGCTTTAGTATGATTTTCTGTCTATACCCAAGATACCTGTCTATACCCATGCTGATTTTGAACTTAAAAGATCACGCTGATCCCATGCTGATTTTGAACTTAAAAGATCTCGCTGATCTCATGCTGATTTTGAACTTAAAAGGTCACGCTGATCCCATGCTGATTTTGAACTTAAAAGATCTCGCTGATCCCATGCTGATTTTGAACTTAAAAGATCTCGCTGATCCCATGCTGATTTTGAACTTAAAAGATCTCGCTGATCCCATGCTGATTTTGAACTTAAAAGATCTCGCTGATCCCATGCTGATTTTGAACTTAAAAGATCTCGCTGATCCCATGCTGATTTTGAACTTAAAAGATCTCGCTGATCCCATGCTGATTTTGCAAAGGTTGAGCTAGTTTAGCGAGTAATGGATTAAATTTTGATAGCTGTTGAGCCATACCTTGGAAACTACGCAAACCTGTAATATTTTTTGGTCTTAGGAAATTTTGTATTGCTTCAACTTTTTTGCTCAGAGGTTTCACACCCTCTGCTGAACATTTGTCCTAAAAATTCCACTTTACTCTGATTAAATACGCACTTTTCTAAATTAAGGATAACTCTATGTTCCAAAAATTTACTCAGCAATGCAACTAGATTTTCATTGTACTCATTTTCTGTGTTTCCAAAAATTTAAAAATCATCCATACTTTTTACAACTCCTTTAAGACCGTCAATTACATGATTTCTGGAAGTGACGTTAACCCATATGGACCTCTTGTTGGGCAAAAAAGACCAAAAAGTTTGGTAAATGCACACTTTAACTGACTTTCCAAATCTGTGGGTAGTTGCCAATATCCTGAGTTAGCATTTAATTCAGTCATATATTTACACCCCTTTCCTAATAGGGCCAATGTATCATCTACACTTTTTAACTCATAGAATTCACGTTTTGTATCATTATTTAGTTGTGTTAAATCGATACAAATACAAAGCTGTCCATTTGGTTTTTTCACAACTACAATCGGATGACACCAGTCAGTAGGTTGATCTACTACTTTGATAACACCCATCTCTTTCATATGTTCCAGTTCTAACTTTAATGGTTCTAGAAGTGGGAACACTAATCTATGTGGTGCTCCAATATAGTATGGTGTCACATTTTCACGTACCTCAATATGTACAGGGTCACCTTTAATTGTTCCTAACCCATTAAATACTGAAGGAAACTGTTCTACCATGTTATTTTTGGTTATTTTACTCATACCACAAATAAATTCTGAAACTTAAACTTTTGTAAGGCAGATTTACCTAATGAAGCAGTTTTCACATTCTTACAAACATATATGGTAATTAACTCACTGTTCTCACCATTGATTGTAATTGATTTTTGGAAAAATCCTAAGCAATTTATGATCAGAACCTAATAATTGTCTGTTATGTCTATTTTGTCTAGTATGTAATTGATTCATTTTAATTCCAAACTTTTTTAAATGGTTAAGTTCGATAACGGTAACTTCAGCACCAGTGTCAAGTTTGAATTTTATTATACTAATTTTTACTTTTAGTTGTTTTTCCCAAGGTCTTTCTGGCACAGAGCTAATCCAATCCAATTGCACAAAATCAGATTTCACACTTCCTAAATACAATGCTCCTAAATGCTGCTGGTTGAAAAATTTTCCATTTTGTTTAGCTGATCAGCCTCTCTATCTGAAGTATTTGATTTTGCTTTGAGGCAAACTGTGCTATTTGAAAAATCATTCATAATTTTACAGTCTCTACTTTTTTTTACCCCATGCTGGACATAATTATCAACTAAAAGGATGCTTTTTTAAACAAAATTTACACTCCAATGGATTTAAACTCAAGTCTCTTTCATTACCAGTGTTCTGTGTCTGTGAATTAAACTTTTTTCTGTTGTATAATTGTTGTCCGATCTAGTCAATATTTTCACTTTTATTATTTTGTAATCAGATTCACCATCTTGTGCTTTTTCGGTTGCAATAGTAAATTGACAAGTATATAAATTTTGTCTTTGCAAACTATTGTTTTAAGGTATTCTACCTTCTTTATCTTAAAAACTTTTTAAAGGTGACAATTATTTGACTACAGATAGAAAAACTGATGGAAATTTTCTAGTTTTTAATATGTTTGATGAAAATAGTTCTGCTGGAATTACCCACTATTTCCAAGTGAAACTGAATTTCTTGTGGTTTCAAAGCTTATTAATATTTGGTTGATTATTTCTAATTCAAAATGATTTTTAACACAAATTAGAAATGAAATTTCAACTGTTAAAAATTCTTTTGAAATTTTTCAACATTAAAATGGTAAATGAACAACAAAAATTGCAAATCTAGTTAGTATACCCTGTCTGCTCAAACATCTAATGCTTTGTTTACTATGCTGAAAGGGACTGCAAGTCTGTTATGATTTATTTTCAAATGAGTAGAAGTTATTTAACTAGCCAATTTCAAGCTGATGTATTGGAAAGGTATTTTAGGAAATATTCTCAAATGAGAATGAAGTAGATTTTTAGTTAATGCGAGGTTTAATGTTCTGAAAAGATATGATATCTTTGAGTGGTATCAATAGTTGGAACAATAGCAACGTAAGAACCTGATAAGGTAAATAATACTTTTTAGTTAAGCCTTAAAATTTACAAAATATCTTTCTGCCCATTTTTTGTAAATTTTATTGTTGAATTTAGAGAAACTGTTTGCTTTTGGTAGTTTAACCTTTTAAGCATCAGTTAATAATATTTTTACGTTTTCTTAATTTTAGATAGTGCAAAGAAACTCTAAATCAGTTATTTTTACAGAAAAAAAAGATTTTTTCAACATTTACTAGTATAGAGTAATAAATGATCATAATAATAATTTTTAATCATTAGAATTGTTATTTAATTGTTATTCAAACCAGACCTGTTAATGAGTTTGACGTGAGCTCAAAGCTTGACAAAAGAAGTAATTTTTGCTGTTGTAATAATTTTTACAAATGCTGTGTTATATACTTGCTAAAACATCGAGGTTTATTTTAATACTATATTAAAACTTATTTATATTCAAAGAAAACTTATTTGATTTTTATGAGATCAGCTGATCTCACGCTAATATTTATACTAACATCCAACGCGATTCTTTGGACTTTGAACTCATTTTAAACTGTGTTAGTTTCTTCAATAAAACTAAACTGGGCTTTTTACAGCGAGTTTTTTTTTTTGTTTTTCAATTTTATTTTTTATTTTTAGCCACGATCAATAGTGAAAGGTGGTGGTTGGACTGGAATTCAGACGAGTGATGCTCCCTTAAAAAATAACGATAGAGTCTTAGCGACGTATGAGGTATCTGTATGACAATGGATTTCATCAACATGAAAAAAATTGTGAAAAATAATTAAAACGAAATCTTTAAAAACTATAATGGCTTCACGTTCAAAAAGAAGTTATAATAATATCAATATATACATATATAAATATTAATAGTTAAATTAATTTACATTAATATCAATATATACTTCTTTTATCAACAAAAGCCTTTAATTATATGGTAATTTTTTACTATATATATATATATATACATATATATATATATATATATATATATATATATATATATATATATATATATATATATATATATATATATATATATATATATATATATAAACACACACATATTGACATTAACATAAAAATTAAACTAGATCTGTGTAAAATTCAATTCTTTAGGATGTGTTAATAGTCAGAATTTTTATTTATTTATTTTTTTCAAATATCTAACATTGACAGATTTTGCTAACTGTCATTTTTATAGGATAAAGAATTTTCTTCTGTTTTTTTTGTTTTTTTTTTGTTGTTGTTGTTGTTTTTATAGTTTTGTTTTCTAATGCCTCCCATCTTTTTATCTCTTTTAAACAAATTTAACAATAATAAGAAAAAGAATGAAGGAGTTTATTAACCAGAAAAACTTTTGAGCTTGATTTTAGAAATAAGAAGGAATTTTACTTAACTCGTAACGCGACATAATAAAGTTATCAGATAATTATTTTATATATATATGTAAAAACAGATTTTTTTGTTTGTTTGTTTGTTTAAATATTTAAAACTTGAAGAGTGGGTAAACTACTTTTTTTAAGAAACGACTATGCTGGGAAAACAGACAATAAAAATAGAAAATCAGTAATTTTTTGTTACACGGATTTCCCTTTTTTTTTAATTTTTTTATTTTTCAACCGAATGAGTACGCATTGTCTAAAAATAAAAATATCCGCGCTATAAATTGTTATTAATAACAACAGTAAATCAGCATCCGGTAACAGCTGCGTCACGTGGGAAATACTTCTAATTGATGCGTCAAAATGACAACTTAAATCCAACTAAAAAAATAAGTTTCATGTAAACTATTGCAATTAATTATTATTTAATTATTTGCAATTAATTTAATTATTGCAAAAACATTTTACTAATCTCATTTAAAATTATATCTTTAAATTTTTAATGAGTATACTTACCCATGCCCCATTTTTTAATATGGACAATACATAACTTTTGACATAAATTGATTAACCATATAAAAAAGAAAATTTAAAAAAGAATTTTTTTTTTGCCTGCAGTAAACGCAAATAAGGAAATAAGATTTGCGCTGGCTAAGTTTTAGAAAAAAACTAATATATATATTAGTCTATTAAACATTTTTAGAAGGTAAAAATACATAAAAAATAGTTTAAAATACCAAGAGATAATAAAAAGATCACCTGGGAATGTTTTCTTCAAGAGTTTTTGAAAATTGTTCGCTGTTGCTTTGGATTTCAACATTGAACTGCCTGTACTAGAATTTGATAAGTATCTTCAGGAATTAAATTTTCTGCAATTTTAACTTTCTTCTTAACCTGAATTAAGTTTTTGAAATTTAGTTTATGGATCTTACATAATTCCTTTATGCCATCTAAAAATGTATATGTTGCTGAACAATAGTGAAGCTGGGATTTTAAAAGTTACTTTATTATTTAATCGACGGATAAATAGGTTTATTTTGTTATAACTACGTTGATATCTCCTGAATTTTAAAAATAAAGTTTATATAGTTTTTGCTATCCTTGAAGACATTAAAACAAGACTTTTCAAATTTTATCAAGTCTTTGCATTGTTAACTCTCTATTTTCATAGAGTTCCACACCGTGCAGCGTTGGAACTGCCAAAGATTTATATAATTGGATAATTGAAGATTGATGTGCAAATCGGATACCAGATTGAACCAAAATTTGCACTGTTTTTTAGAATTTTGATACCCTATTCTTAATACTTGCCATACCATAGCGAATATTATCAATACCATACCATATAACAATTTGTTATATGATATCAGATAAAAGGTTTTTAGCTTTTAACTCATTGAGTCAAAATTTCTGCATCAAAAGGTTAAACTTATTCTGCACAGATTGCTTTCAACTAATTTGAAAAGGCACATATACGCGCGAATATCTGCTATTCAAAATGCTACGAATCTTATTCTTTCCAAAGATAAAAAAGAATAGATGGCAAATGACCTAACTGTTCTGAAGTTTCTATGAATTAAAATTCATTACAATTATCTAGTGGTAGATTTTTATTTGTTTATTTATTTACTTATAACGATTAGCTGGAATATTCTATTTTAAATTTAACGAGGATCACTGCTACCTGTACAACTAAAAACAAAGCTGCAAACAAATAGTAGTACTCTCTACTCATACAATGTTTGATTATAGAAAAAAACATGACCTACCTTAAGGTGGCTCATAGAAAAAAAAAAGTTTTTAATAGAATAAATTGCAACGGTTCATATATATTTTATTGTACTTTTGATGATATAAGAAACTCATTAAATAAACTGAAAATAAATTATATTTAAGGCAACTTTCAACAAAATCAGAGGTAAATAGGGCAAATTTGAAAAAGTTCAAAACAATGTTTCTTGATTAATTTTGGTTTAAACTCAAAAACCTTTTGGTTATAGCTTCATTACATTATTTTCATTCATTTCTACTAAAAGAATGAAAAATAATTAAAATATTAAAAATGGGACATAATACTTAAAAAAATCACAAATTTATACATAAGAAAAAACAGGTGTTGTGTTACAAAAATCGATAAAACTATTCTTAGTTGATCATTTTAGTACATCTGAAATCTTAATGATTAAGGAACATACACTAAAAATTTCAGCCAAAAATCTTTTCCTTATCTCGAGTTATCATGTTTTAATCTCGAGATTTCATGTAATGTAGAATTTATTGCTATAATTTTTTTTTAAATGGAGCTCGGCGATAAGGCTGAATACGCCTTCTTCTTGCTCCAGCCAATAGTTTATATAAATGTATTTGCAATGTAAACATATTTAAACGGCAAAATAAATAATTACAAAAAAAACAAAAAACAACAACAACAAAAAATTCCTTTTTGTCTAAAATGCAGTAAAATGGCATGGGTATAACGGTGGCGGATTGGATGGAGCCAAATGTAGTAAAGTTCTCAAATCATTTGATGTAATGATTTTGATAACAGCTCAGTTATATCCTTATTAAATATATACCATTGATACTCATGCATGTATATATATATATATATATATATATATATATATATATATATATATATATATATATATATATATATATATATATATATATATATGTGTGTGTGTGTGTGTGTGTGTAATATATATATTTATGTATAATATATATAAATAATAATATATTGTATATATAAAATTAAAAGAAAAAAAGCAGAAGCTTCTACCTTAGGCTAGGATATGCAATATACCCTTAGTAAAGTATAAGTTTCAACCTATTAAGTTAGAAAAATATATTACAAATATTTTACAAATAATAAATTATGAACAATGTTTGAAACACAATTTTCTACCTTAAAGGAATAATTTTCTACCTAAGAAGGTAGAAAATTATACATAACTAAGGGTATATCACATATCTTACTCTAAGGTAAAAAATTTCTTTCTTTCTTTTTTTAAGTGTTAGAATATTACTTGTAAAACAAAACAACATTAACTTCACAAGTTAAAAGACCATCTTCTTTCACAAAGACCATCCTCTTTCATAAAGACTATCCTCTTTTATAAATACCATCCTCTTTCATAAAGACCATCCTCTTTTATAAAGACCATCCTCTTTCATAAAGACCATCTTCTTATGTAAAGACCATCCTTTCATAAAGACCATCTCTTTGATAAAAACCATCTTTCTTTAAAAGATTCATTATTTAATATGTAATAATAGCTTTAATAACTAGATAATGGCTAACTTGTTACTATAATTATTTTTTGTTCTATAAATAGCAGGTTCTAAAGCAAAAAACAAAATGCATAATAATGTATATATATTTTCTTAGTTGAACACTGAGATCATATATATTATATAAATCATTTATATTTTATTTTAAATAAGCTAAAATATCCTTGTTTTTAATTAACTTAAATTCTCCTAGAGCTGAAGCCACTTTGAGCTTTCCGTGGTTCCGTGGTTTTTGTAAGACTTTGCAACAGTGCAGCGCTTTAAAGTTTTGGTTAAATTTTTATGTACAGCCTGAATGTTTGCTCTGAAAAAGTTCCAAGAGGTTTCTAATTTTTTTTAAGAAAATATATAAAGTGTTATTTAATAATATGGAGCTTCCAACTGTCTTAATTACTTTGTAAGTACCGGTCCAAATTACTTCGTTAGTTAGTTTTTATTGAGTCTAATATTAGAATAGCATTAACACTCCAAAATAAAAAAAAATAAAATAAAAAACATTATTTAGGACTACCTGATATTTACAGATTTGCCGCAGTATTTTTGACTAATTATATAAAAGTATCTCTTAATATCGAAGAAATTGATAAGGCAATCTTTTAGAATCAAGTTTTGGTTAGGATTTAAGAAATGAGGAAAAGTTACTTATTTGTAATGACTGTGATGATGTGACAAAAAGCATGGAGTCATTTTTTTTACTAAGCTTCACTAATGTCATTATACTAACTTTTTTTTCTTTAAACTTGTTTTATTTGAAAGCGTTCTCTGTGGCTGTTTTACATTTTTTTAAATTTATTTTGCTGTTTAAAAGTGTGTACAATGTACAAAAGTATAAAAAAGAAAATATATGTATAAATGGCTGGAACAAAAAGAAGGCATGAATTAGCCTTATCACCTAACCCCATTAGAAACGCTTGAAAGTATCTGTATCATACAAGAAGAAACGATTAAAAAATGTAAGATTTGTAATTGTGTATGTATGTAGATTTGTAAATGTAAAAATTTGTAAGATGTTAAGAAACAAAAAAAGTAATTAAAAAACTAAGATAAAAAAAAGGAAGTAATGAAAAAATTAATTAGAAAAAATCAATTTTTAAAAAAAAATCACGTAAAATAAAGTCAAGAAACGAACAAATTATTGAACATCTTAGTGTTAGAATTCCACGCAACCATGTTTCCGAAGCTCTGGGTGTACATAGAGCAACAGTTTTTTGTGTTCAAGAAGAAAAGCTTGTGGAAGACCGAGGTTTAAAAGAACACTAGCAGCAATAAGGGCTGTCAAGGCCAAGCTGGTTAAAAACCCAGTGAGATCAATCAAGAAGATGAACATGGGAATAAAAAAATGACAACGGTCTTGGAGCTAGATTGTTGGTTTGAACTGCTAAACCATTACTTACTGCTGCCAACATGACAAAAGGTTGGACAGATGCAAGCATATTGCTTTTCGTAAAAAAGGCATGTCGATGTTACTGTTTCCAAATGAAAATTAATTTACAGTAGAAAAGACCTCAAACCGTCGAAATGATAGAGTTTTAGTCGTAGGAGATGCTGATAACCTTCATAACTATTACCGACACAATTTTAAGATAAAACATCCTTGGTAATGATTTTACTTTTATATCCTCAAACGGACAAATAATGCCTCTAATTTTTGTTGAAAAGGGGGCCAAACTTGATACCAATCTTATATAAACATTCTAGAAACATAATTAAATCTTGGTTGGGTTCAACATTTAAAATTGTTGACAAAATCCGCGGCCGTGGCGCAGTGGTTAGAGCGCTTGCATTCAAAGCAGGAGATCCAGGTTCGAAACAAGCTCTGGATAAATTTTCGCGTCACGGTAAGGAAGGAGGCGTGAACTTTCTGGTTAAATGCACTTCCGCGGTGCTCTGTGATAAGACCGTTAGGACTTCTTGGGGCACCTAAAACAAAAAAAAACAAAAAAAAAAAGTAGTGTTTACCTATAGGGCTTCATGCTACACATAGGAATGGCTGAGGTTAAACATGTGGCTACTAAACTTGCCAGACATCAACCCACTAAACTATTCATTCTTGGAAACCGGTAAAAAGTCTTGTCTCAATAACGAGACACTGAAGATATCCTAGGTCAAAGCATAGAGCAGAATTTTAGCAAACTTCATTGAAAAGATCTGTCATAGCTCCAGGGATCGCATAGAAAAAATTATTGAAAAAGAAGACCTTTTTGAATAAAAAAATACTATTTAACTTAGAAATATAACTTATCAAATATATATAAACATAATTTTGATTTTTTTAAATATTTTAATATAGTCGCATTTTTTTCCGGCTCACCCAGTGTAATATGACTTTATTATTTCAAAAAAAAAAAGAAGACATTGAAGTTCGTAATACTAATTGTTAAATTATCTAGATTTTTGAATTTGTGGTGCTAATTTAGTTTAATAATTTTTAAAAGAGACAAACAAAATCTACCATATTAAAATCCGTAAGTACTTAATAACGTCTTAGTTTAGGCTTTAATTGCAAAAGTGTTTATTTTAATATTAACAATATGCTGAAAATTTTTTATTAAAATAGAATATCACGTATAAAATAAAATGCTTTATTTTATACGTGATTGTATAACTAGGTATGTATCGATTTTTAATATATTTAATGCATCAAGTTCATGTGGAATTGGCTCAAAAAACACAGTTCTTGTTGCGTCAAAAAAAATTTCACTTAGTGTAACTGGTGCTTGCCTAAACGATATCGCCGTAAGTTGAATAACTATGTCTAACTATGGAAAAGTATAAACTTTTTAAAGACCTTATATTTAAAAATGGCTTTTTTTCAATTACATCGTAATTTTTTCTATCAGATTTTAAGACTAGGTACCTTCCTTTGCTAGTTAATCAATTTGCAGTTTTATAAGTTTTCTTAGGACCGAGGCTAGACATTTGCCGACCTAAATGTAGACAGTGCCACATGTTGGCTATATCTATATATGATTTATCAATGAGTATATCTATAGAGATATAAAAACCCTTACTAAAATTTCTTAACGTAAATTTAATATGGAGAGATCATATAAAGTATCTTGAAGGTAAAATCTCAAAGAGCATTGACCTGATTTATCGGGCAAAATCTTTTGTGAATCCACTTTATGTAAAACTCTTATATTTCTCCTTTATTCATTGTTATTTTAATTACGCTAGCATTTCTTAGTGTAGGACCAATGAAAAATAAATTTAAAAACTCTTTAATATGTAAATGCTCACAGCCGGAATTTTATCCAATATAAGCCATTTTACAAGTTCCCAACCACTATTAACTAAACTATATATGCTTGATATTTACTAAATAAATATTTATCATCTAATTTTTACGTTCAAAGTTTATAAAAAAAAGTTACTTCAATATATTTAATCCGTTATTTAAAATAAACCAGAATAAGTACTTTACCAGATATTGAAATAACACCGATATACACCCCAACACCCAATATACGCCCCAACACCCAATATACGCCCCAAAATTTATTTGCGGCAACAAAATTTCAATTTAGAGGACTAAAAGTATGGAATAAAATGAACTTAAAACACTATTAACTTTTAAAGAACTTAAGGAAAAAATTAGACAGATACTGCAAAGCTTTTTCTAGGGACTAGTCGATAAAACGCTGTTTATATATATACTGTTAATATCTTATGTATATTTACATGGCAAAAAAGAAATGTCACTATGTCAGTGGCTTTGAGGAAAAAATTATTATCGTTTCTTTCTTATTGTTGAGTTTTTTTTTTTAGTTTTTTTGTTGAGTTTTTTATATAAGTATCGGCATTTATAGTATTGTTTTTGAACTTATGTTTTATCCCCCTTATTTTACAAAAAAAAAGAAAATTCTTTTTCGCATTTAATAAATATAACTGAAACTTTTAAATACTTGAGATTTTACAACTATGAATTGAATAAAAATTTTATTATTATTAATGCCAATATCTGAAAAATGTCCAACATTAAAAGAATAAAATATTTACGGTAGCTACTATTATTTTGCTTTAATGCACCGAGTTAGCGTCTAAATAAATTAAAATGCACCGAGTGAGCGTCTAAATAAATTAAAATGCACCGAGTTAGCGTCTAAATAAATTAAAATTTTCATTTTTGTTCTATGTGAGTTTGACTTTTCTTGTTTCCATGTTTGCAATTTTATCAATTAATGCTGAATAGTCGAGTATTAAAGAAATATATTTTTCAATGAATTTTGTGCTAATCCAAAAAATCTATTTTGAGTAATTGTTAAGCGTAAGTATGCCCTGATTAGTTTTAGTTTGGATCAACTGTGTTCGACTGGTGCCATCGTTGTAGGTATTTTTAACAAATTTCACTTTTGGAAACATGTCTTATAATCTGCTTTTATATATGAACCTAATAACTTCAAGATGAGTACCTTTATCCGGTAATGCATGTGCTAATGATTTCAGTTCAGTAAATAAAGTTTTTCAATCTCAAATTTGGATTGAGTTTCAAGTTAGTGTGAATCATTGGATACAGAAACAAAAAGTTAGCTTCATGCAGTGTTCTCGCAAATTTTCATTATTGCGATATTTAAAGTGCAAAATATTAAATAAAAAACCAAATGATGATTGATAATTTGTCATTTGTTCAAAGCGATCGTTTAAATACATTACTGCTTGATCAACACATTAAAAAAATCGATTCAAAATTTTTCTACTGGATTATGTTTTGACTCGTCTCCGGCTTCAAAAGAAAAAAAACTTTATAGTTTGTTTTCTTTATATCAACATAATTAGAGGAAACATGGTTTCTTTTATAGACATTTGGAATACTTTTGTAATTTTTTTACTCATATTTCTGAACCATAGAAACAGATTTTCTAGAATTATACAAGAAATTTTTTTTACACACAAAGTAGCTAAAAAAGTAAAATTTCCAATTGCTTTTGTGAGAGAAATGGTATTCGTCCAAAAATCCAACAAAACGTTTAATGATATAACAGTGTTGTCTTATATTTCAACGAATCGATGTAATAGTTTTATTTGTTTTTGGTAGCTTATATCTGGTGTGCAATCCAATATGGCTAGGTAGTATTTAGAGTTCGTAACCCCATTATTTATATTATTTTTTGATTAGGAATCATTTTGCCTTAACAATGTTCATTAGTCTTTTTATTGTTAACTCGACGAAAATTTTTGAGCAAAACATGATCAAACATTTTATCAGTTGCACAAATCTTAAAAAAGTTTTTTATATTTGGTGCATTAATTTTTTTATTAATTGTACGAAACGCCAAATTTTTTTGAAGGAAAAATTACATTTTGATGAGTCATTTAAGTAAGCCATGTCAATGCAATTGCTCGAAATTTCATAACTTTTGTGCTTGTAGGTCATCCACATAATTTGAATTTAGTCTGGATATCAATTCTATTCAACTTTTTTTGAAGT
>NC_088929.1:42842500-42895000 GCF_038396675.1 Hydra vulgaris
CATTCTCGTTTGACTCGTCATTAAGCAAAATCTCATTTTTTGCTGTATCTTTCCCTGCATGCTCTTAAAAACTTTTTAATCGTCTAGTTTTTCCCCCCGCATTTCAACCTTTTGGAACTCTCTCCTATCTACATGTTTTTCTGACTCATACAACCTACAACTTTTCAAGTGTTCTGTCAACCGTTTTCTTGCTACTTAACTCTATTCTAGTCCCAACTTAATAGTGGTAGGGCTGACGTGGAGGGGCACAATCGTCAATTTTTAAAAAAGTCCTTTTTTATCTAGAATTTTTTTTAAATAAAAAAAAAGTGATTGATTTGAGTGGGGATTGGGTAATAGAACTCAAAGCTCTAGAACTCGTATTTATCTGAAATTTTTCTGAATCATTTTGCACAGCACGATAACATTGTCGAATAATACGCTGTAAAGACTCGGCATTATTAGGTAGAGATAACTTAATAAAAATGGAAAGCCTTTGAGGATCAGGTTTACAAGAATCATATGATACGGTAAGCTAAAAAATATT
This sequence comes from Hydra vulgaris, assembly GCF_038396675.1. NCBI lineage: Eukaryota > Metazoa > Cnidaria > Hydrozoa > Anthoathecata > Hydridae > Hydra > Hydra vulgaris. The sequence goes on from NC_088929.1 coordinate 42,843,027, forward strand.
TGTTTGTAATGCAAACTTCTCATTAAATGTGATTCGTTAGTAGCAGCTGATCTGAGTTTAAGCAAAGTTTAACGTGTTCTTGCTGTAACTCAGTACATTCATTTATCGCAACAAAGATGTCTAACGTGGAAACATGTCGATCGACTGGTAACTTCAAAAGGTACTCTAGTATATTTTCAGCATTTATTATTAGCTTCAAAATCAATATATGGTCAATTTCTTTTAGATAAAGTCATTTTTTATTAGTTTACAGTTTTTTATTAGTTTACTTTAATCAGTATCTTTACTTTAATCAATTTTTATTAGTTTACAGTTTTTTATTAGTTTACTTTAATCAGTATGATCAATGAGCTCTATAAATCTTGTATTCGGAAACTATGCTCACAATTATTTCAGTCTAAGATAAAGGTTTAATCTAACTGAGTTCTACTTATTAATATTTAATCCACTTCCATATGTAATTCAGTTTTTTTATTTAGAATTTGAGCACGTCAAGGCAAATTCTTTGCTCTATTATTTTTGCTTTAACTGCAATATTTTGCTGACAATAATTTTCAAATTTAAAAATTCTTTATCTCTTTGAGTGTATTGTTAAGATCAATAGGTATACAACATTTTGTGAGATTAGCAAATTATTCATGCAGCTCAGGTTTTATTGTTATTAGAGCTGAAAAAGTTATAGGTGGTCATCCGTACCATAAATAACATCCATACATAAGTTACTCAGGTTTCATTGTTATGAGTGGTGAAAAGTGTTTCATACCATTTGGCATAGGTAAACATATCTCATATCATCGGACATAGGTGAACATATCTGGGTGCAAAACAAATAGTTGAAGGAGGTACGTCAAGATTTACACCAATGATAACTTTGCATTTACCTTGCGTAACAAGTTCACAATTTTCTAAAAAGCCACAAGTTACAACACTCTTTCTTGTTTATTTATACAACTTTTACATCTCTTTTACTTTTAAACCTTTAAATAGTTTTGACATTTATTAAGTAAGATACGAGCAATTAGTTTATCACCTCAACACTAACTTTACACTTTATCTTGCCGTTGGTTAAAATTTAACTCATCATCAAAATTAAGTTTCGAAACCTCTTTAAAAATAATAGTCGTAGAGCATCTGTTCCTGAACAAATCTAACATCTATAAATCAAACACTTTTCTTTCGAAATGTCAAAATCCACCTCAAAAACTAGAGGATTTGTAATCATTTGCTTTCTAATAAATTTTATTTTATTACTTCTTAAAACAATTGTTATATCAAACTTATTTTCTAGAGAAACTAATGAAATATAAAAATCTGTTTTTAAATTTGCCAACTTAAGACATAAGACTTCTTTTAATATTTATAAGTTATATTTAATTTATTGCATATAAAATAGCTGCTTTTTGAAATGAACACTCTCACAAAGATATTTTAATCCAATTTTTATATTTCATTAGTTTTTCTGGAAATTGAATTTAAAATAACAACTTTTTTTAAAGATAACACATCTGAGTAAGCACCTGAGGCTTCGACACTTACATGTCATTGAGAAAGGAGACTGCAAAAAATCCAACAATAATCTCTCACAACATTAAATAGGTTGCATAGTTTTTAAATGTAACTCAAGAGCAATCGTGTACATGTAATCGTTTAAATCGTTCAAATTGTGTAAATCGTTTAAATGTAACTCAAGAGCAATCGTGTACATGTAACTGTTTAAATCGTATTAACTGTGTAAATCGTTTAAATGTAACTCAATATCAATCGTGTACATGTAATCGTTTAAATCGTTTAAATCGTGTAAATCGTTTAAATGTAACTCAATAGCAATCGCGTACATGTATTCTGGTAAATCTACCTTTGCCTACACTTTCGTAATTCTTTTTACCTGACAATGTTCGAGCGTAATCGTCATTTTCTGGAACAACCTTCTCAAGAAGATGCCCTCTAAACATTTATTGCTGATTCAGCAAATATTGTTGACCAATGCTAATATTTTAATTTATAACATTATTTTTTATTCATTACCAAAAAGACTACGGTTGAAGTTACGGATGCATATAATTACGCGATCCATATCCCAAATTGCTTCAGGTATTGTGGCTACAAACTCACGGAGCTTCTTAAGAACCATAATGTGCAGCAATCCTGTTCGACTTGTTTTGTTTTTTTTTGTAATTTTTAAACACTTATCGGTGTACAGCCAGATTTATAAATAATAATGTTTTTATAAAAATGTTTTGACTTATTCAATTCATTAAAGATAATTGGTTTTATTAAGATGGTTAAAATGACTTTTAGCAAGTAATATTTTATAAAGATAAAACATCAAATTTTTTTTTACTTTTAAATCAAATGATTTTGTTCAAAAGCCTTGAAATATAAATGATGCAATCATCATAGTATAGTATTTTAAAAACAGTTTAAAGCTTTTAAATTGATAAAGTTGTTTGTTTTTTTATTGTTTAATTTTTTTATTTTGAACAGCAAAATTAGCAATATGTTTAACAAAGTAAACTTATCAATTATATGAGCAAATTTTTTATTTAAAAAAATCAATTATATAAATAACTTATTGTGACATTCATTTATAAGTTACTCTTTTATATGAACGTTTTAATTTTTAACTAACTTCTGCAGTATACTAAAAGATTTATAAAATAATTTTATGGTAGCAGCAGTTGTGCTGCATAACAAACAGTTATGTTATAGACTATATGTTGTAATACCATATACCAGGGGTGGGGAACCTTTCTGAGCTTGGGGACCGCATGAGCCTTAAAAAAATGTTTGGGGGCCGCAATAATAAATATGGAGATTTGGTGTATAGTACTCGTAATAATGTTATATTTCTTAAAGCATCTTGTATCACAATATTTCTTAACGCATGTATCTCAATATTTCTTAATCTATCATGTATCACAAAAGTTATCAATGACTTTTCTGATTCTGTTTCTTTTGAACCAGAACTTGAATATTTGGCTCTATCTTCGTAGTTTTAAGCTTCAGTTGGTCTTCCAGATGCTCATCGGTCAACTATGACCTTAAACAAAATTTGATAAATATCATGTGTGAAAACGTAGATTCACAGCAGTAGGTTGTACCAAAGCAGCTCAGAAGACGCCTAGCAATTTGACGGAGTTTTGGATACTCAACTGCAGTTTTCCAAATTTCCAATGGATCCTTCTTGTTGTCAAAGAGAGATTTTAGGATACTGTCCTCAGAAAGCTCAATCAATTCCATCTGTGAATATTCTGGAGCTGTTGAAATTTCAACAATATGTGGCTGAAAAGCTAGTTTCAGTGTTTCATTATGTTCTTCAAAGTCTTTAAACCTGTCATTAAATTCTGCAATCAAAGAATCCAGGACTGTTTCATATCTTGATATATCATTATTTTCCAACCTTTTCTCACTTTTTTGTTCAAGAATAATTTTTGTAAGCTCTGGGAAATGTTCTGCTGATAAATTTGACTTAGTGATAACATCTTTGAGAAAAACAAGTTTTTTCTTGAATGCCTGATTCTGTTGCCACATTTCATAGATTGACTTAGTTTTACCTTGCAATGAAATATTCAGCATGTTATGCTTTGTCATTAGATCGCAGAGGAATGCAGCATCTCTACAAAATTCTGGATTAGAAAGCTCACAGATCTCCTTTTGACTTGTAAAAAACTCCTTAATTTGTTTTCGAAGCTCAAGCAATTTTTGCAATACTAACCCTTGTGACAGCCAACGAACTTTGGAATAGTAAGGAAGATCCACAAAATATGTTTCTTCATCAGATTGCAGAAGGTTTCGAAACTGTCGATGGCGCAAAGAATTTGCCCGTATATAATTTACAATCCCTATAACTTTTTTTAATGTGTCATCCAAAGTAGCAGCTTTTGCACAAAGACTTTGCTGATGGAGAATACAATGAAATGTTATCAGACAATCTGGATCAGGCAATTCTTTTTTCAGGAAAGCAATAAACCTTTTATTTTTTCCACGCATAAAAGGAGCTCCATCAGAACAAATGCTGACTAAATTTTTCAACTGAAGTTGAGTCTGACAAATTTTTTCTTTGAAAGCAGCAAGTATATCACAGCCTCGTGTTTTTCCTTTTAGTGTTGCTAAAGCAAATAACTCTTCATTACTTTTGAAGTCTGCAGTCCGAATAAATAACAGAAGTTATTTAAGTTTATTCGGGTTATAACTAAATCAGTTACACCAGTGGACTCATCTTAAGCAATTGAATAATATCCGTCCTCCATTTGAGATATTGAGATTAATTTTTCAAAACTATTTGTAGCAAGCTCATGTTGACGGTCCGTAATTGTTCGCCGAGAAAGCGGAAGCTGCTTATACTTATCCAATTTATCTGGATCCATATACGACACTGCTTTAATGAGGCAAGCCTTCAAGGTTTCAATATCACTATTTGGTTTTCCTGATTTGCCAAGAATGAGAGCAATTTTAAATGTTGCTTCTGTTGCTCTATTTCCATGTTCTTGAACAATTGAAAATGTCTGCTGTTGTTTGCTCTTTTGAGACTTCAGTTTTGCTAATGCATTTTTTCGAGCTTCTCCCTCTAATTTTGCATATTTATGATCCTTATGAATGTTTTCATAATGTCTCTTTGCAGTAGCATTCTTCAAAGTAGCAATTGTGAGGTCACACAACAAGCAAAGCATTTTATCCTTGGTTGGAATCATGAATTAATCTTCCTCCCATTTTTCATTAAAAGACCGATTTTCCTCTTGCACTGTTCTTTCTATTTTAGGGAGAACTGACATTTTGACACTAGTTGAAAAATTAGACATAAATAGAAAACCATGATATACATTATAATACAAAAACTTACAGTCAATTGATTTCTACTGTCACAAAGAAAATCCGTACGGTGTTTTTATTTATTCATTTTGTTAATATGTTTTTGTATATGTTATAAGCGAAATTCAGTAGATATTGTCAGGTATTCTAAAGTTTATCTAAACAGTATAAAAGTGAATAATAAAAAAATTGAAAACGGTTTAGCTGTTTTTTAAGAAAAGTATATACCTTTAAGTACATGTTTATTTTTATTTAACTTTATTAATTATGTTTACTATTTGGCTGAACTAGATATCCCAAAATCTTTTGCGTTAGCACTATTTTAATCCAAACTTTAGCCAAGCCGGACACCATTGTTGTGCAGGTGCAGCGAGGTGCGGTTGCAAACTATTGCAAAGAAAGAATTGTTGAGTGTTTTATTTGTTAGCGGAGAGATTTTTTGGCGCGTAGTAAACCTAAGAGATGTTAATGTCTCAATTAGTAGGTATGAGGTTTAGACATTCCGTCACAATCCGCTGAAAGAGCCATAATCAATAAACGCATTGAATCTTCTAACGCTCTTTTGCGTTATTTGAACACACTAGGTAAGTTGGAAGATGAGTATAAGCGCGCTACTAATCCAATTTGGTTTATTACTGTGCATGCTGTTAATTCTGTGCTCTTTATCGTTTAGTAGACGGACCTGTTCCCTAGTAGACGTTTTGTTCTTGAAAAGCTGTTCATTGTTCTGGATGGAACCGAGCTCCCTTCTAATAAGATAATGCGTCGTTGAGTAATCATTTATTGATATTACATTGATTAATTGTACGTCGTAGGCTTCGTTGATTATACCACCCAGCTCAATTCATTTTTTAATGTTGAAAGGACTGAAAGAGGTTTTAATTTTTTTTTTCCACCTTTTTGGTAGGTATGGCTAATAATTATAAACTGTGCATTTTTAATCTCTTTTCGATACTTTAGACACTGTTTGTATAACTCATGCTAAAGGTCTTTCATCATAACAGCTTTGCTAACATCTTTAGGTTTCTCGATATTTTTCTTAGCTTCAAGGATTGAATACATCTTTGTTTTCAAGCGAACGAATTTGTTTGTATAAATCAATTGAGACTTTAACGTACTTGGTCTTAATCTGATTATTCCAGGCATTAAATGCTAAAATTTGTTAAGAACTGCTTTTTCTATGCAAATAGGCCTATTCAACTTTAGCTTTGTTTTAGTGCTGTCTATAACCAATAGGTCATCATCGAATTTTTATGTGACAGATACGCTGGGTCTGCAAATAGCATCCGTAATCTGTCATTTTCACTGCCACGAACGAGGTCAGCACGTATGTGTTTTCAAAAGTTTTTCGTCTTCTTTTCAAAGACTAAATTGCTTATAAATTTAAAGATGTTCTTTTTTATCGAAGTCTAAAGTAACTTTTATCTTTAATTCTGCTTTCAGTTAGATGTTTCACTAGTCCTCTTGATAGAATTTTAAAGCTTTTCAGATTTTGGCTATCACCTCAAACGATTGATACAGCTTCAGGTTGCGGTAATAAGTTAAAACTGTTAGAATTGATTTAATGATCAATTTGTTTGAGTAATTATAATCTGGATTCTACGAATTGTTGACTTTGGTAAACCACTTTTGACACACCTACGAGATACCACTCCGCATTCTTTTATCGAATGAAAGATACATGTCATACAGGCTATTTTCAGTTTTTTTTAACCGGAGAGTTTAATTATGCGCAGGGTTGCGACTGTAGCCTGTCATATGTTAGGACCAACTAATATCTGCGTTCGACAATTATGACAGAATAAATGGTACACCAACCTTCTTAGAGCCAAATTTGTTCAGGATAGATTATTTAAAATTTTAGTTACAAACGACTAATAAAATATCCATTTAGAACCAACTAATGAAAAATCGATTTACAACCGACTATTAAAAAATCAATTAGTTAATTAAGAACCAACAGAAAAAAATATATATAAACAAGAGTAATATTTTTTTGTATGAAAAAAGACAACAGAATTGCAAATAAATTATTTATTTTCAGTAATAATGAGTTACTACGTACAAGTAGTAGTACGTACAAGTAGTATGTTACAATGTTTAAAAAAGATAAGGATTTTGTGATGAGCATTTTTTGATTGGGGAAAAATTCTTAATAAAAATTATCAATAAAGTCAATTATTTCAGTTAGAGAGATTGAACACCTTTTATCTGTGTCATAGAAAGAATCTCTTTGCATTGTGAGCACAATGCAAAACTTAACTTATGCAAAAAAACTTAACTTATGCAAAAAAACTTAACTTATGCAAAAAAATGCAAAATGCCTGCATGGTAAAACAAAAGCTTCAAGTCTTTACAAACAACAAACTTTACAAAGACTATTAATTGGTGGTTCTTGAGTTAAAATTTGTGCTAGGGGCTCAAGGGTGGAAACCTAGGGGCTCAAGAGTGGAAAGCTCATTTAGAACAAACTCGTTGACTTTCCGATTAATACCTCATCTGTGGGTATTTTTAAATTGGAAAACAAATATGCTGATGACTCAAGAAATTTTTTTGAAGTCCATTCACCAGAGCTTAATCTACTTTTATAGAGGGCCTGCTTCTCTGCAACTTTTTATCTATCCCTCCTTTCTGCTCTACGAGGGTTTTCTCCATTTTGGAGTTGTCTAACCTCAAGTTCAGTTGGCAAAACTATTTACTGGATAAGCTCATCAAGAAACCTCCAAAAATCTGCATAAGCTGTCATATTTTTGCTCATTTTTGAATGAAGTGATTCTGAGATATTGCTGGTTCTGTGCTTAAGACCAAAAACTAAAAACAAGTCAGGACTCTTTAATTAAATCTAATATCTTTAAAAATAATTAATAAATTGTGTCATTATTGCTTTTGTCTCCTATCTGGGGAACCTTTCAGCTTTCAGTTTCAGTTTTTTCAACTCACTTTGAATAAAATTTGAGGGTAGTATGCAAAGAGCAAAAAAGAATATTCCCAATTTTTTGACAACCACATCATGAATGAACTCAGTCTGCAAACCTACAGCCTTATTCTTTTTCAAGACAACTTATCCAAAATGGAACCAGCAGCCAATTAATCTAATTTTAGGAAAACAAAATGATAATGCATTTCCAATTGCTTGTTCAAAATCAGACATTCCAATTTTAGGTACAAAATCGAGGTACAAGTTCCTTTTACTTTTCAAGTGAAGCAACATACAACCTTTGCTTTTTGCAAGACATAAGAATATGAAAAATTGGCAAAGTTACCCCTTGGACTTCTGTTAAAAGGTTGAGGATTGTCCACCATAAAAAGATGTTAGCTCCACTTTGATCAATAAAAATGGTTTCTGCCGCTGAAAATAAGAAAATATAAAAATAAGTGTTGTCTCATTAGGTAGAAATATTTTTTTCATATATGTTTTAAAGTTTCATTACAAATATGTTGAAATGTCTATTTAATTTTAAAGTTTCAATTTTTCAAACAATATTTGTCATACCATAAAAATAGTATAATGAGTCCGAAAAATATTTTTAAATAATTCATTGTTTAAACTTTCTTACATTGAAAAAAAGTCAAGAGTAAAGACGATGCAAAAAAAAGGCCAACCTGCTCCTCAAACTAAATGGATCCTTTAAAGTAGTCTTGAAATGGGCTGACTTTTGATAGCTTCAGGATTACCTACTCTGGATCAATTGGGTTGACATCATACTGGCTTTGTCGTGCTCCTTGAAGCATCTAATGGAAAAATTAAAAAAATTCGTTTTATTCCTAAAATCTAAACTTTCGCTCAAAGTTATTAACATAATTTGTATGTATAAGCATTGTCCATACAAATTTTGTATTAACAAAATTTGTATGTATAAGCATTGTACTACTTTTTCTTATATATATACAAATATATATATATATATATATATATATATATATATATATATATATATATATATATATATATATATATATATATATATATATATATATATATATATATATATATATATATATATATATATATATGTATATATATATGTATATATATATTTGTATGTATATAAGTCATAAAAGTGGTTAATGTACCTGAAAAACGTTTGCATGTGTAAGAGACTGTTGCACATGAAGTGACGAGTTTAAAATAACATCTTGGTAGATTTGCTTGAGATGCCGTTGGGAAGTTGGGGCAGCTTCACCCCTCTTCCGTTGGGCTGTTAGGAACTTGTAGTGATGGGCAGAAAAACCACATGAATGAGTTGTGATGGTACTTAACAGGTCGCTGATAGGGTCTGTTTTTCCACTACCATTACAGACACTATGATGCTTACATTTCAAGTAAATTTGTCCATTGGCTTTTGCTTTGTTCTTGATAAGGCATAATCATCAGATCGGTACACAATAGCATTTCGATAATCACCTTCAACTTTTTCAAAAACCATTCTTTTTTTGCTGAGAAATGTTTCAAATAAAATTTGTTGTTATGACTTTAGTTTTATGAATTTAATCTTTAAAACGCCACTGCTATTGGACGTGCATTATAAAAATACGTTGCAATGCGTTCGATTTGTGTTATTTGATTTATTTTATTTTTAAAAAGAATAATAGTATACAACAACATAAACATACATAACAACAACAAAAACAGTCAAATGCAAAGAAGATATTTGATTTTCTTTGGTTCAAAGTCATGGTATCCCTAACTTAAATTGTATAAAATGACTTTTGTCTAGTGGACAATAAAGGGTTTACAAGTTGCAAAAAAATATTGAGTTTTTAATTTAAGTGTATAATTGATTGGTCAGCTGTAAATAAAGTCTCTTTAAATGATGAGTTGGGCAGGAATCAGTCCTATCCTTTGTCTTAATTAACAGTCAATGCTGCAGAAGTCGGCTCTAAATTATTCACACGTAGTAGTCGGTCAAAACAGGAATTCTAATTAATCGGTTCTATATTAAGATTTAAAAGTTGGCTTTAGCATCTTCCACCAACTGTGGTATTACAACCAAGTGTCTTTGAATTCGTAAAAACATCATCCAGTAGCGCTAATTGGTTTTTTAATAAATATATTTACCTAAAGCAAACCACAGATGTGACATAACATCTTTTGTTACCTTAACAAAATATTATATACGCTTTGATTTATATACGCTTGTTACAACTTTCGCCTGATTTTGGAACACTTTATTTATCTCTTCAAGCTATTCTCAGGAGCATCTGCTTGTCTACTACAACAAACTTTTGCGTAGCTGTAATTGTATAGAACTGTTTGATGGTCTTTAACCATCATTTGTTAAGCACTAATTAATATAACTGTAATTTTTTTTCTGTAGATATTTTATATAAATCTTATGAGTTGCATTGTGGTTAACTTTCGGTGCATGTTTGATAAAATTCTGAAATATGTTCGTTGAAAGCTTACGTTGATCTTCTTTGATATAACATTTAACTTATGCATGTTGAGAAGCGTCAACTCGCATGAAGACATCTATTTGGAGAAAGAGAAGACATTCTTGGCTCGGAAAAATCCACTTTTAACAGCCGTTATGGTTTTAATAAATTAATGTTTTTAAAATAATGGATCATTTTCTAAGCACATGGACACCTACCCTTTTGTAGGTGTTTCACAACTTTTAATGTGCTTTTTGAGGCATCCTAGATGAGGCCTATACTGCTCCCACAAACAGTCGTGCTCTATAAGAAACTTAAAAAATCGGGAATGTTTTTTATTTATGGATGCAAAACTACTAATAGAATGCCCTCAAAATAAAGACGGACAACTTTTCAATCATTTTGTATTGTTCCAGCGCTATTGAAGAACCAGCTTTAATATGAAATAACTTTTTGTAACAGTAAAGTTTATTCAGAAACGTCCTTTTATTATCATGTATTCTTACCACATCGGGTGTTTGTCATGCGTTTGCATAGTCGTGATTGGTGCGGGGTGGGTTTGGAGGTAAACTTATGTTGTTCATGTTGAACGAGGACTAATTAATTTAGCGATAAGGCCTAATTCAATTTAGCTATGACACATCTGATTGACGATCATCTTTGTACATTAGGAAAACCGGCTCGGGGGTATAAAGATCTAGTATTTCGCCTGATAGACCACCAACTCAAACCTATCGTGTTTCTGATTTTCCCAACAATGGAGTAAAATAAGACATTCTTAAAATCATCTCATATTTGTAAGTCAAACTTTTTTATATAATTAAAAGCCTAAGTGGAACTGTTTGGAATCATAAAGTTATTGAGAAAATTTCTAAAGTGGTGATAGGCGTAGAGTCTTGAGTGTTAACAACTGTATCACGGAGCCAGGGTTAGATGTGCAGAGATTGCTGCTAACTAAAACGAAACGAGCGGACGGATTATTATTTACTGCTTGTGGATCCAACGTAGCATTTTACCACCAATCAGAGGATGGTCCGAGTCCAGCTTAGCGTGGTTGTCATTCTCCTCATAAAAAAAAAAGATATATTTTATTAAGATATTAGAAAATAGAAATAAAATTGATCATGCTCAGATAGAAGAAATCTGATCCCATCTGTACTGGAAACCTTTTCATAGTTTATTAAAGGCATCATATTCGCGGTCATTTGCATGTATGTAAAAAATAACTTGCATATAATACTTGAAAGTTTATTTAATTAAGATGGTGATTCCAATGGTGCTTAAGCTGAAGTCTTACTAGTAGGAGATCATTATGCACTTTAGAATGACTTGGATAATAATCAAACATTTAGCAAACGCTCAGCATTATTGCGGGTAAAGTATACCACCAACTCTGTTCAAGTCTCTTTCCGTTGAGCATACCTTTGAACACGGTTCAACACGTTGATATAACTCGTCTAATAATTTATTTATATCAATGGGCAATGAGCAAGCAAAGCATATATAGTTGAAATAAACACAAGCGTTGAGCTACCAATTAAAAACTGTCAGATCAGTTACGATGATTATTAATAATGGAACTTCATCCAAGGGCAAAAGATAAACAAGCACGTCTAGCAAGGCTAGCTTCATCCAATAAACCCAAAGAAATGCAGCAGACCCTCCTCGAATAGTTAAAAAAGCAAAAATATAACGTAGTGAGAAAAAAAAAGCAAATAGAAGAACATAAAACGAATTGTGAAAATAAAAAACTTTGAAGTTTTCTGTTGATATGTTGAAGTTTTCTGTTGATATGTTGAAGTTTTCTGTTGATACGTTGAAGTTTTCTGTTGATACGTTGAGGTTTTCTGTTGATACGTTGAAGTTTTCTGTTGATACGTTGAAGTTTTCTGTTGATACGTTGAAGTTTTCTGTTGATACGTTGAAGCGAAACTCAATAACTAAGGACATTTTTTTAAAAGGAGAGAAACTCCTGGTGATGGTGGAGCGGCTTTTTACACTATCCTGCATAATACAGTTTTAGATTACCTTGAGGACTCAATTAACACCACCTGAGTGCATATGACGCTAGTTATAATATTTTCCTAATAAACTGTGTGAGTTTGATAAGTCATCTAATGTGTAGAGGTGCATCTCTTTAAAACATACCATATTTCAGAGCATATATACTTGCAATGGCAACACCTCTAGCTGTCAACACGGTGTTTTGCTGTGTTCTATTTTTTCTTTATGCTACATGACGTATCAGACGCTATTGTTCTAACAGTTTTTCCATTATTAGACGTTCCCCCTGTTGTTCCGCCTGTTGTAGTTCCGCCTGTTGTGCCACCTGTAGTCGTTTTGCACAAGTAATAGCTCAAACTGTTGTTTTGCCAGTTGTTGTACCTGTTTTACTGTTTTCCATGTCTCTACTTTTCTTTACTTTATTGCTTTAACTTGTAATAGCTTATTACTGTACTCGATTGTAGAACCAGCTTTAAAGACATACCCATTCAGTATCAGGTATAAGCCGAGGACTAGAGTGAAATTAAGAGCAGCGAGTGCATTTAAAAATAGACTTATAGTGTCAGATTCAGCATTGAATTTTTTTTGGCAAGTTATTGCTTAACTACAGCCTTTGTTATGGTCATAGATACCTCCTCTTTTATATATTTTTTTAAATAATGGCTTCACAAAATTAAAACCGGTACACATTTTCACATCTTCCCCTTCTTCTGTAAACGAAATATTTTACTTTTGTGTTATCTGTTTGGGTATGTCTTCGGATTCGTTTCTTAATAATAGCTTCTTAGTTGTGTTGCCATAGTAGTTGTTATTTCTTTTTCTGACGAAAAAATACGTTTTTGGAGTATTCCTCGTCTTCCTCTTCTTTAACTGGTGTGAGATTAAATTGTAGATCCATTTGCTCTTTCTTCATGAGTGAAGTATTCCGAGTTTTTTTCTAGTTATCGACGGGAAATTTGGAAATAATCATTGTACCGTTTTTTGCCGTAATTTTGTAGGGTTTGAAATCAAACGGTGCCATAATTTTGTTATATCTTTTTTTTTTATCCGTACTGTAAATTAGGATTATTTGCGTGGTGTTTTAGATTATAGTATTTTTTTTCTGTATAACTTAGCATTTTCTTGTCTCTTTTTGGGTTGATCATTGGTATTTTTGCATCAATCTTTGTCTGAAATAAAGGCATTTTAAAACCTGTGAGACGATTGAACATGAGTGTAGATGGTGGTATTCGGTTTGTGTAATTGGTAATGGTACGGTAAGAGAGCAGAAAGTTGTATAAATTCTTTTTTACAGTCTCTTTGTTTAATGTGTGCTGCTCGTATTATTTTAATCAGTGGTTTCATAAAATATTCGGCTTGTGAATTTGCTTGCGGCCAAAGCGGTGTGATTCGTTTGTGTTGAATATTCAGTTTGATAAAAAACTTCATTATCTTGAATTAATTAAAAGGTGGTCCATTATCGTTGTCAATTGTTTTCAGTATTTCATATACTACAATCGTTTTCTGTAGAAAATTAAAAAAGAGGTCAGCAGATATATTATTTGAAATATTGAAAACCGGAAATTTTGTTGTTTGGTCGACGAGGATTACCAAATATAATCCGTTTGATAAAGGACCATGGTAATTTATATTAACGGTGTCTTAAATTTTCCCCTGGCGTTTGTGTAAATAATAGTTCGGCTGGTGTATTTTGTTTACCAAGCGCTTGACAAATCGCACGTTGTTTGATTCATTGCTCTACTTTAGTACCTAGACCAGGAAAGTAAACTTTCTACCTAAGTAGTGATATGGTTTTCCCGAGTCCCATGTGACTATTATACAAGAATTGTATGACCGTAATTTCCAATTAACGCGGAATTACAACTTAATTTGCTTTTAGGATGATGTTTGAAGTTTGATTTACGCTAAGTTTTTGGCGAATATTGCAGTTAGCAAGTGATTCTTTTTGAAATCTTTTTATTTTCGGAGAACAATTTGGATGTAATAGTTTATGCCAGATATTCGAAGTAACTAACTCTGTAAGTATTCATAGAAGAGGATTGACTTTGATTTCTCTTTGAATATCTAGTAGTGATAGCTTTAGGGCATGCGTATTCAGCCGTAAAACTAACATTTTTCTAACCCATTGTCGTCACAAGGGTCTACAGGGTGTCAACTGTGATAATCATGTATATATATTTTTTGGACAACATTTGGGTTGTTAAAAGTCATTAAAATAGCATTGTGATTACCAATCGTATACTATAGATATACGTTTTCTTTCAAGCGTAGAGTAACGTTGTTGACCAGGCGATAGCGCTTTTCGAATTATAAAGGCGGATTTCCACAAGACGAAAATATTCGCGCAAACCAAATTTTTTTGTTGATAAGCATGCGCAGATAAAACATTTCTGTTGATTTCGATAGAAATGTTTTATCTACGCATGCTTATCGACGGAAAAAACTCGATTGGCGCGTATGCTTTCGTCTTGTGGAAATCCGCCTGGTGGGTGGAATGCAAGAAGTGAACTTGAAATTTGAAGTCATACTTCAGGTCGAAAATTTGACTTAAACAAATGCAAAGAGCGAACTTGAAGTCGAAGTCTAACTTGAAAACTCGAGTCTAACTTGAAAACCGGCTGGCTTGAATTTTCAGGTTAGACTTCGACTTGAAAAGCCAACTTGAAAAAGCAAAAATCTTTTCCAAATGCAAGAAGCGAACTTGAAATATCCTATAACAAATCCTGAGGGAGAAAATGCAGAACTGTATCAAAATAGAGAAGGATATTTTTCTTTGAACTGCCAAATAATTAAAGGTCCTTCAAAAGAAATTTTGTCTGCTTATATTTAATGAACTAGATATGTTCACGGATCACAAGATTTTACCAACTCAGCCATTAAAAAGGTTTTAGAAGCTTATCTGCACGTCCATGTTATAGGGGACAACACTCCATATTAACAGCACTGGTGTGACAGTGGAATGTTGTTTAGAAATTTGTTTGCAATATCGCTTTACAAATAAAAGCAAAATATTTTATAGACATTGTGTCTTACTTTACTCAAAACATTGCCTTTTAACAAAATGATCTTTAGGTAAACGATTAAATGTAAAATTATAACGAGAAAAATGGTTCCAAAGCATCAACGAGAGGTTTTGTAAGAAAAATCAAATAGTGACTCAATTCTTTTTATAAATACTTAACTTATCAAAGAATAGAAGCAATAATAATCGAAAAGTATCAAAGAAAATATTTTTTATTGTTAAAGTAAATGAAGAACTCAATCTACAAAGAAAATATTTTTTATTGATAAAGTAAATGAAGAACTCAATCTACAAAGAAAATATTTTTTATTGATTAAGTAAATGAAGAACTCAATATGAAAAAAAAGCAATATCATGGAAATAAGAATGACATTCAAAAACGTAGAAATGCTCTAATAAAATAATCCTTATAATTATGTTTATTTAAATTGATGCATTAATACCTAACACTGTCAATATTTTTGAAAACTTTTATTTTAATGTCATAATACTTTTGTTATCTTTTTGGCTTTTCTGGTACCTCAAGTTTTCTGATAATATCAGAAGACCTTACTTCAAATATGAATTTCTGTGACTCATTTGGGCACTTTTTATATAGTAATATTAATATTGTAAAATGCTATTATGTAATAAGCAAGAAAGAAAGCTAAGTTTGTTTTGTATCAGTAGTTGTATCCTAAAAATGTACTTATAATTTTTAAGTTTTTTGAAACTTAAATAATTTAAATTCCAAAATTGCATTATCCCCATAAAATTTTAATATAGAATTAAAAGATTTTGTGGTAATATTTGCAAAACGTTGTCTCTTGTTAGGATATTACATTTTATTCAGGCCAGTTTCACCAGTCTCTTTTCCTCTTTTTTACTAAAATTCAAAAAATAAATAGGTTTATTTAGTTGAATTAATTGTTTATATAATAAACTTAATAAATGCAAAAAACTTTTTTTCTGATTCAATATTTTTATATTGACCAAATGGCCTCTTTCTGTCACTTCAATGATACAAGTCTGGAAAGTTCATATAAATTCTATAGAAAAAAAAATCTAATAGTCTGATATAAGATATAGTCATAATAGTCTGATATAAGATATAGTAATAACAGTGACCTTAATACCATTACAAATAAATATTTTTATATTGACCAAATGGCCTCTTTCTGTCACTTCAATGATACAAGTCTGGAAAGTTCATATAAATTCTATAGAAAAAAAAATCTCAAAAAACATTGGCATGATCTATAGAATTAAGCCACTCTTAAATTTTAAGTCCTTTAAAAGTTTATATTTTTCCCTTATACATAGTTACTTAACTTACGGCAACATCATGTGGGCAAGTACTAATTACACCAAGCTAAAAAAACTTTATTGCAAGTAAAAACATGCTGTTAGAATCATATTTGGAGCTGGTAGAGCGATTCCATGTGAACCTCTTTTACGTATAATTGGTGCCCTGAATATTTTCAACCTAATATCCATCTTGTTCTACTGTTCATGTATAAAACAAAATATGGACTGTCCCCCAAAATATTTGAAACTTATTTTAAAGAACTACACCATAAATATGCTACAAGATTTTCCGCAAACAACTTTGTAATACCAATTCTCATTCTAAACAAAATTCTTATTCAATTCAAAATCAGGACCACTTTTGTGGAAAAGATTCCCAAACATTGTTTTCGGAAAAAAAAGTCTCTACATCAGTTCAAAACTAATTCAAAACAGTTTTATTAAACACAGATTTTATTAACACAGTTTTTATTAAACACAGATTTTATTAACACAGTTTTTATTAAACACAGATTTTGATATATACTATTATAAGTCTTTCTTCTTAAAATGTATCAGATATTTAATTTAAAAACTGAAAAACAAGGTAATTTTTCCTTGTAATCATTAAAAAAGGTTAAAAATTTTTGACAATAACCATTATCAAAAATCACAATCTCTCGCTTTTTATTTTTTGTGTGTATATATATATATAAAGTTATTATATATTCACTTTTTTTTTTTACCCAATCTATTTATGATATTACGTATTAAACGATATCTTACTTGATTTTTTATATATTTTTTGTAAACATTTATTTAATTTTTCTTTTATACTATATATTCTTAAAACAACTTTGTTAAAATTATAAATTGTAAAACGGTGCTCGGCGATAAGGCAAATCAATGTCTTCTTCTTGCTCCGGCCATTAATTTAATTGTAAATTTGTGGAAACTGTTATACTTATTGAGCGGCAAAATATAATGTTTTATAAAAAAATAAAAAAAAATAAAATAAATAAATAACTATTACTTATTATTAAAGTTTCATCTACTGATATTGGTAAATATTCTAGTAACAAAAGACTGCGGAAAAGTGGAAAAAAACTGGTTTTGTTTCCACGTTTTGAAACAAGTTAAAACTTTTATAATTTAATTACTATTTATTATTTTAGAAATATTAGATAAATTATAATAGAAATAGTAATAAATAGTAATAATAATAAATAAATAACTATTACTTATTATTAAAGTTTCATCTACTCATATTGGTAAATATTCTAGTAGTTGAGAAACAAAGACTGCGGAAAAGTGGAAAAAAACTGGTTTTGTTTCCACGTTTTGAAACAAGTTAAAACTTTTATAACTTAATTACTATTTATTATTTTAGAAATATTAGATAAATTATAATAGAAATAGTAATATCATATTATAATAGAAGTAAGTATAGAAAATAGTTTAACAAATTATATATTTCATTTTTGTGAGATAAAAAGAAGAAAGAATCGCCCCTTATAATTTTTTAAACCTTTTATATGTTTTACCTTTTCTTTTAGCTTTATTTATGTTTTTTTTTAAGCAGTTTTGTTTTTATTGAGCTTATATTTTATTTTTTAAAAGGAAAATAGGGGTATGGATGAGGCCTAACTAATTTTTATGTACTTTTTTGCACTAAATAAGTTATATGGGAGAGTGGAGAGAAGTGGGACGCGGGAGAAGTAGGACACCCCTATAATTTTATTTCGCAGCAGCGCCTCATTACTGTTATTTAATGTAAACGTATAGGTTTCATGTGCTCGTTATAGTAGACATCATTACCCCTCTCTGCGCGCGGTGAAAACCCTTTTTCTTGAAAGTACCACAAAAAAGTATTTTTGCTGACAGTCTAGTAACTCATGTATGTATTTATTTTCGACTGTTATTGCAGCTTTTTTCCATTTTCTAGGGAAATGCACTTATCAACTAACATTTAGTAATTAAGTTTATATTTTAGCTTTAATTGTGTGGCTGTAATTTTAGTTTTATTTTGTCTTCCCAACATAGGGGTGAAGCGGGACAAAGAAAAAAGTTGCTGTCCCAATTCTCCTTAACAGTTTTGCGTTATTTTATTGCAAAAATTTCTACAAAATTTTAGCTACGATTTTTTATTGTTTTCAAAATAAAAAAATTCAATAGAAATATTTAATTTTAATTTTAGTTCTTATACAGTAGATTTAAAACAAAATTTGGAAAGAGAAATCTTTTTTAAAGATAAATTTGATTTGATTCATCATTACTGTTTGGAAAATCAAATTGAGAATTCTTTTTACATCAATAATTTGAAAGCATTTGAAAAAGCAAAAGGTATGCATAAAAGTTTTTTTAAATAATTAATAAATTATAAATCTTAAATAAAGTCATAATTTCCTAATAGTCTGATATAAGATATAGTAATAACAGTGACCTTAATACCATTACAAATAAATATTTTTTATCAAACCTAAATTCTTTTAATTTCAGGTCATGCCTAGAGTTCATAAAAGAAACAGTGAAACTCCACATGTTTCAGAAAACATTTTGAAAGTTGCTGTAGCCAAAGTGGATAATGGTATAAACATTAGAGAAGCAGCATATTCAGCTGGCATTTCTAAGTCTGCACTTCATAGGTGTATAAAAAAAAAGTGTCAATACCCAGCTGCTAATCTTCAACCAAATTATCAACATTCTATGATTTTCTGTTGCACAAGAACAAACACTGGCCACTTATTTAAAGTCATGTTCTAGTATGTTATATGGCCTAACACCAGTTCAAGTAAGAGCTCTAGCTTTTGAAATGGCTCAAGAAAACAAAATAAAATGTCCCTTGCGTTGGATAGAGCAAAAAAAAGCTGCTCGAGATTGGTTAACAGGATTTTTAAAAAGAAACCCAAAACTATCTGTTAAAAAACTAGAGACAACTTAAATTGCGAGAGCATCAGCGTTTAATCGGTATACTATTGATATATTCTTTAATAAATTACAAGAAGGTATATCAGAGTCTAAAGCAACACCATTTAAAATTTTTAATTTCTGTTATTGTTTTTCCAAGAAAAATATTTAGAAACCCACTAATGAAAGGAGAATTAGAAGATTCTATTGAATTAGCCAATCAATCTGGATGGATGAATGCTGAAATATTTATAGATGTTTTAAAACATTTTGTTAAGTTTGCACGCCCAACAGCCGATCACGAAGTTTTATTGATTATGGATAATCATGAAAGCCACCTCTCACAACAGTCACTTGAATATGCAAAAGAAAACCATGTACAACCTTTTGATAGATCTGTTTTTGGTCCAAAGAAAACATTTTTTAATACAGCTGCTAATAGCTGGATGCTTAGCAATCCAGGACAAGCCATTACAAGTTATGAGATGGCCAGCTTCATCTGACAAGCATGGGAAAAATCGTTCAGACCAACAAATATTATGTCAGGATTTTGCGTGATAGGAATTTGGCTTTATGATAGACATGTATATGGGGATGATATTTTTTTACCATCAGTTGTAACTGATAGAGATGTGCCTCAAGAACCATACAGTAAAGGCTCATGTAAAAAATCAATTACAACTGCTACTCCTTCAGATATCTCAGATTTGAATGTGCAACATGAAGCAGTTGTTACAGATGGAGATGTGCCTCAAAAACCATGCAACGAAGGCTCATGCAAGAATTTAATACAAGTGCTATTCTTTCAGATATCTCAGGTTTGGGTGTGCAACATGAAGCAGTAAAAGAAAACTTAACTGTATTTTCTCCTGAAATTGTACGCGGTTCTCCAAAGGTAGTTTAAACCAAATATTCTTAGTTTAGATTTTTTTTAAATTTTATAATTATATATTACTATAATATATATTTTGCAGGCACCTTCTCGTAAGATTTTAAGACGTGGACGTATAAAGGGAAAGTGTATGATAGCCACATCAACACCAGAGATTTTAAGAATAAAAGATGAAGTATTAAACAAAAAAGGTAAAAAATTGTCCATCTAAAATTCAAAAACTTGAGGAAAAACATATTACGCAAATCGAACAGTAACCTTGATGTAGATTTCAACAAAATAACAAATGATGTTTCCACGAATTGTTACTCACTAAAGTTTGAAGAAGGATTGGAAATTGTTTCCTTTGGCGTTATTCAAAATGTGCGGTCAGTGATTATATTCTTTGTGAGGTTTGTAGTAAAAACACTATTTCTTATTATATAGGCATAGTGCAGAAAGAAATAGACACAAATTTTGATGTAGAGGTTAGCTTCCTGAAATGCCAGAATTAAGAAACTTATAAATTTTTCAAACCTAGAATTAATGACATTTGTAGTGTTATTTTTAATGATATAGAAACGGTCCTGCCTCAACCGCTTGCTGGAACAACATCAAGAACAAAAGCTAAAATCATTTTCCAAGAGAACTTTAGGATCTTAAATGTAAAATAACTTTTTTCTTTTTTTAATAAAGAAATTTTAGTTCCTAAAATGTATTCTAAGTTTGATTGAAAAAGGCATTGATAATTTGCTTTTGTTTTCTATTATTCACCTCTCCAAGGGGGCCATTTCAGGCGAGGAAGGCCTTGTTCGTAAAGGTTGTAACCACAATATTAAGGTTGTAATCACATAATAACCCTCTCTCAACCCTTAAAGTTGGAAACACAAACCTTTACGAACAAGGCCCGCTGTGCGGAGAAACTAATTTCAGCGTGGTACTTCCAGGGACGTGGTGAGAGTCAAACTCCAAACCTCTCGCTTACAAGCCAAGCGCTCTACTACTACTCCATTGCCGCCGTTTTATTTAGACTAAACTTAACTTTAATATAAAAATTTGTTCAAATTAATATTTGAATAGATTTGAAGTTGTTTTTATATAGTCCCACATCTCCCCCAAATGTCCCGCTTCTCCCGCACACTTGTCCCATTTCTCCCACACTTGTCCCACTTTACCCCAATAGCAGAACTCCTCTTAAACCAAAAAATATATACTTTATTAAAACATTCTGTCAATCTTAGAGGGTGGATTCGATGCCGCAAACACTGCTTTATTTGTTAAGACTAGTTTGGTTCAGTTTATACATCAAATAAAAAAGATATTGCAATTACCCTGAAAAAAAAAATTTCTGTCCCCCTTCTCCCCACTCTCCCCTACTAATTCTTTGCCATAAAATTGTTTATTGCTACTTTTAGATTTATTTATTAATTAATAGACTCAGTTCAATAGGCGGACGTGTAATTATATATATTTTTTTCGTGTATTTATTTATTTTTTGGTTTTTAAATCATGTCTGTTACGCTTGAGGAATTCAAAAAGTTGATCAAGGAAATGTTTAAGAAATTTAAAACTGAGACCGAAGAAATGCTGAAACACCAGGAAAACACTTTTGTTAACATTGTTAGTTCAAACACTAAAATAATAAACGATCGCTTGGATAAAGTGGAACGTAACATTTTAGAGAACTCAAACAAAATAGCACCGATTATAAAGGAAGTTGATGAAATTAAAATTAGCTTAAACTTTCACGAAGACCTATTTAACAAAAAAATTAAAACCGCGATTGATTCTATTACAAAAGATAACTAAACGAATATCAGATCAAATAACAACAGCGATGAGCTTTCAAAAATAAACAACAAACTTTGAGAGATTGAAGATTGATCTAGGCGGAACAACCTTAGGATTGCCGGTATCCCCGAAAACTTCAACGAAAGCTGAAATGATTGTGAACTAAAAATTAAAAAATATTTAACGATTACTTAGGGGTTCATGAAAACAAAAAACAACAAACAATCGTCCTGAAACTTTTAGATTTTAAAGACAAAACCGAAGTTCTCAAGAGTTCTTTCAAACTAAAAGGCAAAAACATCTACATATCCGAAGACTACTGTATGGAAGCAAACCTAATACGAAAAGTACTACGTGACAGAATGAAAGTCGAACGACACCATCTGGAAAACATGCTTACATTTCGCACGAAAAACTTATTGTCCGAGATTGGAATACCAGAAAACGTATTGCAACATCAAACTCGCATCCAATGTGCCCACATGAGGTCAAAGTTTCCCAAATTGAAGATGTTAACTGCGAAAGCAAAACTGTGCAAAGAAGGTAAGTATATTATTTTCAGTTATAATGTAATTTTTTGCAGAGATCTCAGAAACTCTATACCAACTAGCTTTAAAAAGAAATTCTTCTAATAAAATCTTCCCAATAACAAATATGGCTGGAATCAACGACTTCGAATCCCTTAGCTTTAATTTTACTGAAATAAATAATTTAATGACTAATTTTTTTTATCAATTCGTTTACTCCTATTGATTGCTCCTATCATTTCCCAGAATTTCTTTTTAAATATATTAATGACAGAAATGCGCACAAAGTTAAAATTGTTCAGATGAATATTAGAAACCTCAGTTGCAATTGATATCATTTGCTTAACTGAATCATGGATAAAATGACCTTAGTAATACTACAGGTTTTTATAGTCCTCATTTTAAATTGATTTCGCTTTAAAGTTAATAAACGCGGTGGAGGAGTTTCTATCTACGTAAATGAAAATATCGCGCATCTGGTTTTGAATGATTTATGCGTTTCTAACGGCGATAAAGAAGTTTTACCTTTTGAAGTTATTAACAAAACATCTAAAAATATATTATTAAGCACCTGCTACCGACCACCTGACGCATGAGCGTAAACTTAAGCTTTTTTTTTTTTGAACCAAATATCTTTAAAGGCTTAGAAGAAAACAAAAAATGTTTTATTTTTGGAGATCTAAATATGCATTGACTTACATTTAGTAAGGACAATAAAGTTAAAACTTCTACGACTCAATTTTTGAAGCTGGAGCAGTTCTTTTAATTAATCGTCCTACTAGGGTAACAAAAAACTTAACGTCTCTAATGAACAATATCATTACAACTGATATCTTTAACAATGACATTCAAAAAGGCATTTCAAAGTCTGACATTTCGGATCATTACCCAATTTTTCTGACTTTTAACTCAGACCAGAGTTGTTAAAAAGGCCAAAAGTAGCAAGGCCAAGGGCAAGGCCACATGTTACAAGGCCAAGGCCATGACCAAGGCCAAAAGTTACAAGGCCAAAGTTGCATGTTACAAGGCCAAGGCCAAGAGTATGAGTTTTAAGGCCAACGCCTACGCAAACATTTTTAAGACCAAAGACTTGAACTTTTGCCCTAAGTTAATAAACTAATTACGTAAAATAAAGAATAATTAATTACGTAAAATAAAGAACAAAAATTTTCAATTCTTTAATTTTATGTATTTTTATATGAAGCTCAAGGCCAAAACAATTAAGGTCAAGGTAAAAAAATTCAAATTCAAGACCAAAGGCCAAAGCCAAAAGTTTCAAGGCCAACGCCAAGACCAAGACCAAGACCTTAGTTTTTGACCTTAAGGCAAGGCCAAGGACTAACAACTCTGACTCTAACGCTTCGCATAATATTAATTTTAAAACAATATCTATTTGTGATTATAATCTTACCAATATGAATCTTTTAAAAAAGCAGATATCTCTTTTGTACGAGGATCATATTAATTTCAAGGGGAATGCTGACACCATTTATGAGACCTTTTTTAAAAATTTTACGTCGTATATGATGCCAACTTTCCTATTATTGAAAAAACAATTAAAATGAAAAATTTTAATAACCCTTGGGTTACCAAGGGTTTCAAAAAGTCATCAAAAACAAAACAGAAGTTGTACATAAAGTACATCTTAAAAGTCATCAAAAACAAAACAGAAGTTGTACATAAAGTACATCTTAAAACGAAATAATCTGAAAATGAAAAATATACAAAGATTATAAACATTTATTCAAAAAAATTCGTAAACGCTAAAATAAAAAATTATTTCTCCAGAATATTAGACAAATTTAAAAATAACTTTAAGCCCACTCGGCAAGTAATAAAAGAAATTACTGGCAATCAAAAAACATGCTCAGGTTTCCTCCCCCAAATGATTATAGTTTATAACAAATGTATTCATGAATCAAAAGCTATATCTGACGAATTTAATAAATACTTTATCGAAATCGGCCCTAAATTAGCTAATGAAGTTCCCTTTACCCCAGTTGCCTTTAATGATTTCTTAGTACCAACTATTGATCGTAACTCTTCCAAAGAAATATACTCAGAATTATCTTTCGACGAATTCGAAATTGCCTTAAATCACTAAAAAAAAAAAGCTATTGGAGCTGATAGAATTAATGGTGACATAATTATCAAGTGTTTTGATTATCTCAAAGATATTCATTTTAAAGTTTATAAACCATCTGTACAGCAAGAAGTTTTTCCTGATTGACTAGAAATTGCAAAAGTTATTCCGATTTTGAAAGAACGGGACTGTTGAAATATCAGTAACTATCGCCCTATATCTATCCTTTCGACCTTTTCAAAAATCTTAGAGCGTATTATGTACAACAGAGTTTACAAACATCTTGTTTCCAATAATTTTTTATATAATAATCAATTTAGTTTCAAAAAAATAATTCCACTGAACATGCAATCATCCAATTTGTACGAGAAATCTTACATTCCTTTTAAAGATTCCAATTTACATTTGGTGTTTTTGTTGATTTGTCAAAGGCTTTCGATACTGTCGACCATGAAGTCCCGCTCGAAAAACTAAAATTCTACAAAATAAACTATATAAATATAAAATGGCTACGAAGTTACTTATCAACAGCTAACAATTTTTTTTAATTAATAACTATAACCAAAGCCATCTTCTAAATATTTCCTGTGGTATTCCTCAAGGTACTATCTTGGGGCCATTTTTGTTCTTAATCTATATAAATGACTATATAAAACCTCAAACTTAATGAGTATTATGTTGCCGTCGACACCAACTTATTCCTGACTAATAATGACATATCCGAACTCTTTTCTACAATGAATAATAAATTTAAAAACATATCTACTTGGTTCAAATGTAACAACTCAACTCTTAACATTAGTAAAACCAAATGGATACTTTTCCATTCGCTTTCTAAAAAATGCAATTTACCCCAAATTTTTTTAATTTTATGCTTTATTTACATGCAGAAAAACGGTTTAACTTTACCCATCTTTAAAGACCTTTATTCTCTAAACCCACTTAATAAATATTTACTTAGAAATAAAAGTTTTGTATATGAACCAATTTGCAGAACAAAATTGAACAAATTTTGCATTACATTTCGAGCACCATATCTTTGGAATAAAACTGTTATACCTAATTTTGATACACCTAATGCATTAAAAAGTTCTTTAAAAGTTAAAGATTTTATCTTATCTATTGATGATATATTTAAATTATTATATATTTTTATAGAAAGCTATACCCGAACCAAAACCCTGGGCCGAACCCGGACCCTAGCCCTAAAGATCGGGGTTAGGGTTTGCTTTTGGGTATGTTTTCAACAATATTCGTTTCGCGTAAGACTTTAATACGGACATACAAAAGGGGGTGCCTGAAATATGCGTCCGCCGTTTAATTTGCATTAAATGCTATTAATGCTAATAATTATTTCATACCTTGTTTATTTTATTACGTGATTATTATTTCATTGACATTTCTGTGGTGCTATTAACTATTTTTTTTCTTTTTTAGAAAATTTAGAGCCAACACTGAGATTTTATCGTTTGTAAAAGTTAAATTATGTTATGTGGATTGCAGTTCTTTCATTTGCTTTTTTGTTCTTTATTCAATAAGTATTTAATTTAACCCAGTGAAAAATAAAACCGCGTCCCACATGGGTTCCGCGTGGGTTCCGTGTGGGATTGATGGGATTTACGTGGGACGGATTTTCCCATGTGGTATCCGTATGGAAATTTGTCACCTTAAACCCATGTGGGTAATCCCACATGGGTTACATGTGGGAACCATATGGTATTTACACACATGGGAAATCCCACGTGGGTTTCCTGTGGGATTTGCATGGGAATTAATTTGAAAGCTGGAAACTAAAAAAAAAACTATAAAAAATTTTTTTAAATCGACATTGCATTGCGTTACGTTTATATTGTGTGAAAATATTTTATATTAATAAAGAGAATGGCAAGCAAGTATGTAAGTACCTCGAATAATGTTTATCTTTCCTTATAGAAATAAGATTAAAATTTGTGCAAATAGACGTATTATTAGGATAATATAATAGTTATTTGAATATAGATCTTGAGTTAATTATTTGCAAACAATTAACTGATGCAAGTTGAAATGTTGTCAAAAACCAATCTTGCATGCATGGGACACTGCAGTGTCCCACAAAGAAATGCAGGTTTGAAAGTCAAAGAGTTCCCAATTTTCTTTATTAAAAAAAGAAAAAAATAGGATGGGTTTCTGTAACTTTTTTTATGCTCCAAAACTTTTAACTTTAGATGTAATAAGGTCCTTAAGACTTAAGGGACTTACGAACTACATTGAGGAACAAAAACAGGATATTTACAGAAACTTTTCAATTTTTAATCTGGAGTACCACAGTGTTATTGATAATAAAGCCTCTGGGTCCAGTTTTCAAAGTAATATGATCTAAGTAATGTTTAAATAAAATAATATGCTTTAAAATGCATATAGTTATACATATAACTCCCGATAGTTAACTATATGTATAACTAGTTATACATATAATTTGTTATAAAAACTTATTTTTTAAGGTTATGCTTGAACAAATTAGTACCAATTAATTCAAATTCAAGATTTAGTTAAAGTTCAAGTTAATGTTCTTATTTATTCATTGTTTTTGTTAATTTTATATTTATTTGTTCAAATTTATCAGTTAGTACTATATTTTACTACAGTAAGAATGTTTATCGTTGTTGAACGTGATTTTATGTTGTTATTGATGTTAAATTTATTACGTTTCAATAACTCAGATTGAATCTTAACTGAATTATTGTAAGCTTTGTAGGGGTTTGTTGTATATCAAATGGTGTTGTAAATAAAGTAAAAATAATATATATATATATATATATATATATATAAATATAACATTAAAACAATAAAATTGATACAAAATTTCACTTTAAAACGAATACCATTAACATTGTGATGATAATATCATTAGGAAACTAGTATTTATGTATTATTATTATACTATAAATAAATAGTTTTTTAATTCATTTTATAAAATGGAGACTGACAACTGATAATTAATGGAAATAAATACAAATTATAAAAATCATGTATTATTACTAAATACTATATTAATGCTAGTCTACAAAGTTAAAATCAATTTAGAGGATTGTTATTAGTTCTTTTGTGATTCGCACTTCCACTTCTGTCTCTCAAATTTATAAAATAGGTGGTCAAAGCTTGCTCAATAGGTAGGTTCTCAGCATAACAATGCTTTTTTCTTACACTTTCTAAAGAGAAATATGGCAAATTAATTACTTATTTTACTTAAATCGTAGGGTCATCTATGCATAATGATGTCAGATGATGACCCGGTTTGTTGAACAACTTCACCCTTTATCAAACTCAGTCAATTTTTTGCTATCTCCCATTAAAAATGATATCAGTTTTTGTTATCTTATTATGATGGTATATCTGAATTGTTAATATAATATAAAAAATGCATATACCATCAATTTTTTTCTGGTTCAATTATACATTTATTCTCAACAGTACTAAAAGTAAAAAAAAAAAAACATAAATTGTTCTTTCAGATAAGCAAGCTAATTTCTGAATTTAAATTGTTTTTCCGATGATCCTCTACAGTTTTAAGCAACAAAAGCAAGAAGTTTTTAGATCACATTGTTGGTGTAAATACCTCTAAAACCTGCTCATAGCTAGTTTTACTTTTTTTTAAATAAAATATTTTACTTTTTTTTTTAATTTAATTTTTTAATTGACATTATTTTGGTCTCAACATCCCCTTCTTATTGTCAATTATTGTTAAACTCACGCTGCTCCTCTATCTACTGGCATCATTTATGGATGATCCCATAGCCTAAATACTATATATATATATATATATATATATATATATATATATATATATATATATATATATATATATATATATATATATATGTATATATATATTATTTTTACTTTATTTACAACACCATTTGATATACAACAAACCCTTACAAAGCTTATAATAATTCAGTTAAAATTCAATCTGAGTTATTGAAACATAAAAAATTTAACATCAATAGAAAAGTAAAGCTGTCATCATTTAAAATGTAAAGGGTGTTGTCAAAATATGTTGATAGTAAAATTAAGTTACTAATAAAATCACGTTCAACAATGATAAATATTCTTACTGTAGTAAGAATTAGTACTAGTTAACAAATTTGAACAAATAAATATAAAATAGTGAAAAAACAATGAACAAATAACTTGAACTTGAACTAAATCTTGAATTTGAATTAATTGGTTCTAATTTGTTCAAGCATAACCTTAAAAAATAAGTTTATATAATAAATTTTATGTATAACTAGTTATACATATAGTTAACTATCAGGAGTTATATGTATAACTGCATGCATTTTAAAGCATTTTATTTAATTTATATATTACTTTAGATTGTATTACTTTGAATACTGGACCCAGAGACTTTATTCCCAATTACACTGTGGTACTCCAGATTAAAAATTTAAAAGTTTCTGTAAATATCCTGTTTTTGTTCCTCAATGTACTTCGTTAGTTCCTTAAGTTTTATGAACCTTATTATATATAAAGTTAAAAGTTTTGGAGCCTAAAAAAAGTTACAGAAACCTCCTTATCTCCCCCCTATTTTATTTTTTTTTTTAAATAAAGAAAATTTGACTTTCAAACCTGCATTTCTTTGTGGGACACTGCAGTGTCCCATGCATGCATGCTTGGTTTTTGACAACATTAGAACTTGCATCAGTCAATTGTTTGCAGATAATATACTCAAGAACTATATTCAAATATCATATGAACATGTTAGAGAATGTTCATATGATATTTGAACATCACAAATTTAATAATATTGTTGTGATATGTTATATAAGTAATTCCATAATAGATTATGATATGAAAATAAGATAGGATATGAAGGCAATGATCAAAGAATAAATTTACTTATAGAAATTTAGATGTTTGTTTATTAGTTTCCGAATATTATATTGTGTGACCGCGGCCTTCTATAATAACAGGCCTTGACATCGCGCAACAAAGTTGTTAAACTGAAGGCCAATTCCTAATCTGTGTTTACATTTTCATCTTTTAACATTAGACGAAAGTTTGTGTTCGCGCTTTTTTAATAAATCTTTAAAATGTGATGTGGTTTATAAATTAGATATCTTTAAAATGTGATGTGGTATATAAATTTAAAATGTGATGTGGTTTATAAATTAGATAGCCCAACATCAAGACGATAACGTTGTTATCGTCTTGATGTTGATGTAAGGTTCAAGGCGTTAACTTTGTAAGGTAATAATATTGTCAAATTAACGATAAGTTTTTTTAATAATTAAAATGCCTTTAAAATGCCGTGTACGGCATTTTGCGCGATGTCAAGGCCTGTTATTATAGAAGTCTACATCATTGAAAAAGTAGGTTTTTACATTTTTGCTTTTGTTTTTTTGTTTAACTACTTATCCTTATTGATCACTTTTTTTCAGGATTCTCCTCATGGGTTCAAGCTCATTACGCATAAACGTTAGTCATTGTAAGTAATAAATTAGGAAATAATTATTTGTGAAATATTGTAGTCATTAATGACTTCAAACTGGCTAATAATTAAAATTGCTCGACTAATAAGGTTCCTTATTAAAATTGCTCTCTTTCTCTCTCTCTCTCTGTCTCTCTCTCTCTCTCTCTCTCTCTCTCTCTCTCTCTTATATATATATATATATATATATATATATATATATATATATATATATATATATATATATATATATATATATATATATTTATATATATTTGTATTTATATTTTTTTTTTTTAGAAAATGTTTGAAGAAAGTTAGAAGATACTAAAAACCTTGGTATTATACAAGCCGAAGCGATTTAATTAATTCAATTGACAAAAAACGGCGTGTAAATCGCAAAAGAAAAAATAATATTTTTAATATTCGTTTTGGATGTATTGATTAATAGCATTTATTTTTAAATAAATTCATTTTGCAACACGTTTTTTAATTTTATAAAATTTCGTCATAATAGTTTAAGGTAAATCCCACATAGGTTATAGGTGGAAAACATCACATGTAAAAGATCAAAAATGCTACACGTTTTGAATACCGAATGGGATAAAGTAGCAAATACCAGATTAAGTTAAGCCTCTCTGAAAGCTTCGATGATTAATTTTAAATTACTATTTAAGTAATTTTTAAATTAAAAGAATTTTTAAAATTATCATAGAAGCATTCGGACTTTCATTTGTCTAGTATTGACTACTTTTATACCATTTGGATTAAAATATGTGGCATTTAAGATCTATAACATGTCGTATTTTCCACCTATATCCCATGTAGGATTTACCACATAAAACCCATGTGGGATTTACCATATGAAACCCACATGGGACAAAATAATAATCCCCATATGGGTTACATATGGTAAAAACCCACGCGTATCCCATATGGGATTTACCATATGGAATCCATGTGGGATTTACCATATGAAACCCACATGGGACAAAATAATAATCCCCACATGGGTTACATGTGGAAAAAATCCACGCGTATCCCATGTGCGCTTTTTCACTGGGAAATTAAATAATTCGATATTTTATTACGAGTTATGTATCTTTTATTTAAGAATATATATATGAATCTTTCTAAACTTTCTCATGGCATTTTTAAAATTTTTGTTTGCGCAATTCAACTTATATATGTTTATAGTTTGAAAATATGTTTATATTATTTTCAAAGTTTAATAAGTTTTTAATAAATATGTGTATGTGGTAATATGTGTGATATAGTTGTTTTTTAAATGTGTTTTTATAACAGTGTAAAATATATTTTATCTAATATGTATATAATTATTATATAAGGTGTTTATACAAAGTTAAATAAATATATTGTGTTTATAGTTGGTATATATGCTTACATTACGTTGTTTCCATGTTTTAAAGTGGTGTGACTTAGAAACTGCATAGAGCAAAATTTGCCAACCTTGCCAGCCAAGCGATGTACTTATAGCAGAGGTGTGACTCTGCGGCGTTTAGTGTCGAGCAGGGTTACTGCTTTAGGTCTAGGTGTTATCTACCCTTCATTATCTTTAAATAATATTTTGCGTAATGTTGTTACTTATATTCTGTTGTAAATGAATGTTATGTTACTTAAGTTATGTGGTATACATGTTATATTATCTTATGGTATGTCCTACTGTTGTGTGTTGTCGTTGTGATGTTCTTTTATTGTAATGTTTTGTGTTGATAGACATTTGAGTTACCTTTACGTTGTGTCTATTGTTAATAATTCATTATTGTTTTCATTATTGAAACTCACTGTTTTTAATCACTCACTAAAGGCCAAGACAAATCATTTTGTCATGTATACATTTTGTTTATATCTCAATATATTTTTTTGTCTTTGGCTCTGTTCATTACATGATATTACAAGAAATATTTTAGAACCATTATTTACCTACCTGAATTATTTTCTAAAAGCTAACATAAAATAACGATATTTAACAACTACTACTTCGGTATCACAACAGCTTATCTCTATCAGGTGCATTGGTTTCCAATTTTCATAAACAATGTTTTTCTTTGTTCTAACATATTTGTTACCTTTTTTATTTCAAATTTATCGTGATGCATTTATACAATATAGAAAAACAAAATATTGTAAAATTTTATGAATTTTTTAAAAACATCAAATAATTAGTCCACTCAACGTTCGAAACTCAACGTTGAATATGTCATTTTTAAGTAGTTTCTATGCTTTTCTAAATGCATTTCCTATTATTCACGTGGTTTTACAAGCAAGGTCTGCAAGCAAATTTGAGCTGATAAATTTTTCTTAGCTTTTAAGGAGAATTGATGTTGTTCTTTGTAAAATTTAAGTTGTTTGAATAAAGTCGTTTTGATAAATAAATGTTTGTTTGTTCTTGGTTTTTTGCTCATCCATTTTCAGTTTCTTAGAAACTAAGAAATTAGCAAAACTTAATTATATTTAAGTAAATTTTGCTTTATTTTTTAATGCAAGTGGAAAGAGCTGAAAGCTTTTCTTTAGAGCCATTGAAAAGAGCTGAAGTGCTTTTTAGTCACTTCAATTGCTTTATAATTATTTTTTTAGTCACTTCAATTGCTTTATAATTATTTTTTTAGTCACTTCAATGGCTTTATAATTATTTTTTTATTATTATTATTAGGAGAGTTAATAATAATAAAAATATTTAGACAGTAGAACTTGTACTGATTTGAGTTAAGTTTACAATTTTTTTTACTTAATGTGGATTTATTTTATATTAGATATATATTTTATGTATTTAAAATGAAAAACTAAATGCAAGAACTTTTACGTTTATTTATTATTCAGTTGTAACAATAGTAATATTACTGGTAATATGTTTAATGATAGTAATGAAATTTAAAGTGATAATATTAGGCTCGAAAAAATTATTAGTTAAGTTCTATCAGGCGAGGTGAAAATAGTTGTTGCCCAAATAAAAGAGGTGGAGCTAGACTGGATAAAACTAATCGTCGTTGAAATCTATGAAATGCTGCAAGCGGCGTTAATGTCTGTTAATTTGATTTTCCTTGAGACAATTTATAGCAAAGCTAAGTATGAATTTTACTGTTTATAATAACAATTTATAACGGTTTTTAATTTAAAAAATTTTTATAAATTAAAACATATAACTATGTTCTTTTTTTTTTAGTTGCCTTCGCCATCAGTTAATTAGTTTGCTTACTGTTAAAACATGGTTTTAATTTTGTAAATTTAATATAGTGTGAAATTAACTATATTAATCATTAGTTAACAGTAAGAGCTGGAACTTTGTATAAGGTAATAATAATTTTGTTTACTGGTAACATAATAAAACCAGATATTACTATTTAATGTTTGTCTTTTTTACTTTTTTTAACATACTGCCTTGGAAACACTGTCTTTCTCTCCCTCTCTCTATCTCTCTTGGATGAGAGTTAAATGAGAATCAATAAAGGGAGCATTAATGAAACTTATGTAATTAATGCTCCTACGTATTTCTTAATACCACAATTAATAATAATGTATAAGAAATATTTTACGATTTGTCTGCTATTTTATGATATAATTGTTTAAATTGTTTAACAATAATTGTTCCTCAATTGTTCAAATATTGTAATAAATAAAATCATTCTAGTTCAAGCATTTTAGTTACTAGAATATCTTATTAAGTTGTGTTGTTATTTGCCAGTATTTTTAAGTCGTCTGCCTTTTTTTATCTTTTCTTTTTCAATTATTCTGGAGACAAATAGAAATGTCTGTAATGTGTGCTTACTAATATCTTATACTATTGTTACTGTGTTATGTGTTGATAGGGCTAGGCTGTTATTTTTTCTCACTTTTAATATTTTTTGTTATATTATTATCTTAATTCAGTTAACAATAAAATGCAAATAATACTTTAGTAATTAAAAATTTTTTTTTATTTCTTATTAAAGGTATTGGCAAGCTTTACTTGACTTTCCTTATCTGGTACCTGTTGTGTAGTAACAGATCTTAAAAGAACTTAACTGATTTTAATGTTTTCATGTCGTTAACTATAAGCAGTGACATTGCTGATAGGGAGCCGAATTTAAAATATTATTTATAGATAAATTTGTTTCTAATTAGACTTTTTTTAGTTGTATTTTTAGTAATGATTTAATTACTAATAAACCGTATTACAGGTTGCTTACTGCTGGTAATGTATTTTTCGAACATAATTGAATATAATTATTATATAGAGTATAAAAAATGGAGGGAAGCCAGGAATAATTTATTGCGTTTAAATATCGTATAATAATTTTTATTATTAAGTAAGACTTGGTACACATTTCTGCATATAATTTGTTTCCTATTTTATTTTCAACACAGCAACTTCATTATTAATCAGCATAACACAACCCTATGACGTCCGACGGAGGTCCCCACTCCGTCGGACGTCATACAATTGTGACGTCGTGCGAGACGACGCGTGGCCGCTGGGAACGACTCAGAAGACCTTCGTTATAATTTTTCTTTATTAATCTTATGTTTAAACTTATTCAACAAAGTTTCATAAACTATGTTTAAATTGACAAGATCAATCGTTTTTAATTTTTTCAGAATTTTTTTCGATCAATTTATACGGCATGACGCTAAAATTCAAATCCCAATATTGTACTCTACCAACCATAATTTAACAAAAGTATAATTTGTCGCGAATGCTTTTGTTAAATCATGATATAACAGAGTATTTTTGCAACCAAACAAATGCCAACTGCATAAGAAAATTTTTTTTTAAACGAGTTAGATTGCTACTTTTAATAGCGAAGATAGAAACAATTAAGATTGCAATTTTTAATAGCGAAGAGCCGGTTAACTAATTTAACTAGTTAATTCCAATTTTCTCCTGCAAAAGATAGTTTGCATTATTTATATATTCTTTAGAAAAGGAATTCCAGATTTTTAATTCCGATCTATCTCCAGTTCTGGAGATTGATTGAAATTGAATGTGCTTGTTTAAATTCGCTGTTCGGAGTGCAGCTATATTTTGTTTACGGCTTGATTATTCCATTGGAATCCAAAAGGTGTTTCAAAAGGTGTTTCAAAAGGTGTTTCAGTTTATTCAGTTTATTTATTATTAGATGTAGGGAAGAACCGCCTATTTGTATTGTGTCTTTTAGCATATTTTGTAAACAAAAAAGTCTTTTAAAATAAATTATGCAACTTCTACAAAGTATGCTTTTCACATAAACTTTTTTCAAAATAAAATTTTTTTAACAGAAATATAAAGATCGTCAGCCTAATATTAGGCGGGTAGTAGACATCATAATAACAATATATATATATATATTTTTTTTTAACCCTTCACTTGCAGGACTTGACGGGGTTTAAATCCGCCACTGAAAGCAGCTAATAATTTTATTCATTAGAACACCAAGAAATTTAATTGCATTTTTAAAAAAAATGTTCATATTTTCAATTGCTAGTTTATTAAGAATGGTTATTAAATAGTTCCAACATTTTTATTCTATGTGATAACAGGAAATCTTTCTCGCTTTTGCGTAACTAGAATAGGTTTATTATGAATTTTTAGGAACTACATAGTTAAAAAGTTTTATTTTGACGTTTTTATTTTATTAGTCATTTTAATAATAAATATTATGTAATAAGGAGATCCTATTTGATTTGTCATACAAAGTTCTTTCTTTCTATGTGTCTTGTGCAACGCCTTTGTGCAATGCTAGTCTTTTGGCGAATAGGTTGGCTATAAATAAATACAAAGATATTCACATAATGGCTTTAATGAAAATAAATTTACCTTAGGTATATTTATTGATCTAACTAAAGCTTTTGACACTGTTGATCATTCCATCTTGTTAGAAAAATTAAAGTATTATGGGGTAATTAATAAGGACTTCAATTAGATTAAAAGTTACCTTACTGATAGAACACAATATGTTCATAAAAAAGAATACGGAATTCTTAAAGTCCCCTGTGGAGTACCCCAAGGATCAATACTAGGCCCTCTCTTATTCTTAGTTTATATAAACGACTTAAGTAATGCATCAGTGAAATTAAACCCAATTATGTTTGCTGATGATACAAATCTCTTTCTTTCCAACTATAGTATCAAGCAACTTTATGCTGACATGAACTTTGAATTAAATAAGATAAATGATTGGTTTCAAGCAAATAAACTCTCATTAAACGTTAAAAAAATAAAGTATACATTATTTTATAAAAAGTCGCAAGAAGTAAACCTTCCCCTCAAACAACCAGATCTTTTTTTAAATAATAAAGAAATAAAACAGGAACACTCTTTAAAGTTCTTAGGGATACTTGTGGACAAGCATTTATCTTGGCTTCCCCATATTAAATATTTACAATCAAAAGTTAGTAAAGCCATCGGCATGATGTACCGAGTTCGTCCTTATGTTAATATTATATGTCTTAAATTAATTTACTTCTCTTTAATTCATTGTTTTATCAGTTATGCCAATATTACATGGGGCAGCACGCAAACTACTAAACTTAAAAAAATACTTAGTGTTCAAAAACATGCGTGTAGAATTATATACGGAAAAAAAAGAAGGGAGCACACGAAACCCTTAATGCTTGACATGAAAATGATGAATATTTATTAAATAAATATATATCAACGCCTAATTTTTATGTATAAGTTTACAAATAACCTAACTCCAGTAAATTTTAATTGTAAGTTTAAAAAAAATATAAATGAAAAATATTTCCTTAGAACAAACCAATCAAATTTCTTTAAATTGCCTAAGAAACTAAACAAGTTTACAGAGCGTTCAATAGCATTTCGCAGACAAAAAATATGGAACTATTTTAAAAAAAAGAAGCTAAAAAAGATAATATGGTAAAATCATTAAACTCATTTAAGTTGCTAGCAAAAAAACACATTTTTGATTCGGAGGAATTACAAGAACTCCGTTAAGTTTTATCAAAATAGTTTTACTTTTTTATTCTTTGAAAAATTAATTGAACATATCTTTCGTAGTTATTTATGCAATGGTGTATATATTTTAAATCCTTGAGTATTTAAATTTGAAGTTTTTACATCTTACTTTTATCTGCAGTTTATTTGAACATTTTGACGACATTTTATTTTTTCAAGGGGCTCTATGAAAAGATTGTGGTGGTATTGTATCACCCATATCTTCTTTGAGTCCCGGTCTGTTTTTTAAATTGTCTTATTTGTTTATATATTTTATTACGTGATAATCTTATGTAACTTATTTTATTAAACAGCAAAATATATTCTAAACTAAAAAAAAAAAAAAAAAAAAAACATAAACATGTACATGTACAAACATGTACACATTCACACACATACACATGCTAGAATACACACCCACAATAGTACCCACACATACATATGTATGCTCACACACATACACATGTATTAATACATACAATCATTCACATACGGGGATAAAGTTACTATAAACCCTAAGTTAAAACTTTGTGATGTTTTTATGCATGCTTAATCAAAGAATTAAAACTATAAAATAAAGATATTTTTTGATATTTACATATTTTAGTTTTGTGGTTTAAGACCGTACGCCATTATATTAATTATGTGGTATAGTAGATAAAGGTTTGACGTTTTAAGTTAAAATATAGAATTTAAGTATCATTGCCGACGCCAACAAGGGGCCAAGGGGGCTCTCCCCTCCCCCACTTCTTTTCTAAAGGAACTTTTTTTTCGTTTGTTAACTCCCCCACCCCTTCTTTTTCGAAACCCGTATCGTCTCTGTCATCCTGTCATAATCATCCCTGATTTTTGCAAAGCCATTAAAATTTATTTATTATTTTACTTTCCTAATTAACTGAAATTAAAAACTAAACTAAAACTAAAAATATAACTAGGAAAATTATGAATTGCTATTACAGTTATTAAAAAAATTATTTGGGGACAAAAGACAGTTATTCTCTTTCAAATCAACTAATGTTTTAAAAAATTTTTTAATACAGATATTGTTAGTTAAATGTTAACGAAAAAAAATTCGAAAGTTTAAAAAGAAAAGTGAGCTAAGGAAAGCAATATTTAATTAGATCATATTTTAAACACATTATTTTAAACACAATATTTAAAACACAATATTTAATTAACACATGCAAAAATTGATGAATTTTTTGAGACGTAAAATAAATCTTCGATTTACATTAGTGGGTATTGTGGTTTAACTTCCTCCGGCTAATTGCCATATAGAAGCCATATAGCCAGGCCAACAAAGACAAGTTCAGCTCGCTAAAGACCATCATCGCCCGCTTTGCTGACCTATAATAAGTGAGTTTAGGAAGAACAAAGAAAGTTAGAGCAAAAGTTAGAAGAAGTCGAGTTAGAAAGATGGCATAAAGAAAGCGGACAGCTAATTACACTAGATATTATAATGTGCAACTTACAAGTGAGTTAACACGGCGCCAGATTTACATTATTGAGGTAACTAATAATGATAAGCTATATACTTCTTCAATAATTAAATAAATATTAACACAAATTGTGGTATAGAGTAAATAGCGAATACACAATGCATACTTGTTTATTACGTATTGTAAAAAGCTTTTTTAAATAATGAAAATAAATTCATAATATCAACAAATTATGTTTGTGAACAGGTTATGCATTAAACCTAATTTTTTAACTGGTTATGTAAACCTGGTTGGATGTTTGATCTGCTTACTATGAACCTGGTTGGATGTTTGATCTGCTTACTATGAACTTTGTTGGATGTTTGAACTGGTTACTTGTTGATATGTGTAGTACATGACAAAAGTAATGAAAATTGGTATAAAGGTATTAGAGACAAAAAAAATTTGTCTGCAAAAATTGAAAAAATGTAAATCTTCGTTATCAGCCGTTTAACATACAACATGTAAAAAAGTAATGCAGGTATTAACATGACAACGGAAAACTTCGTAAAACAAAAATAAAAATTTTTTTGGCAGAAGCATTGCCTCAATTTTTTTTAAATACACCTTGTATTAACTAGAAATAACATGGAATTTCGCGGTCATAACGAGTTATTAAAGGAATCATATAATGGGAGTTTTCGCGAAACTGCTTCTATTGTAAGAAAATATGATCCCATTAGAGCGCGACGTAATTTATGAACGACCCATTATGAATCATAAAATAAACCAAAAAGTCCTTTTAGGACCAAATGTTGGCTGTGTTGGAAGTATGGTAGAAGAAAAATAAAAAATAAAATTAAATCTGCTCAATTTTTTTTTTAATTATGACAGATACAACTTACTCTTTGCTTTGAAAATAAAAAAATCTCAAACATTAAATTATTGGTTATTTTACAATTTGTAAGTCGAATATTAAATAAACTTAACTTCTTCAAAAAAAATAATACAAATTTAATGAAAGCTATTTCTTCACTGGAAAAATACGTAGACACGCTTATAATACTAATTTCACCAAAAGTGAAGAAAAGATTTTTATTGACAACGTTTATTAAAACATTTTCTATTTTCTAATACCTCAAATTGGGAACAGATTTTAATAAACAACAAACATTTCATCTCAACATTTAAATATGGATTATCAACACCAACGAGCAATACGAAATAATGACTTCTTTCGTATTGCTCGTTATTTCTTGGTACTGTAAAACGTAACAATATACAAGAATTACTATTATAATAATGGATTAACATCAGATTAATCCGAAATTAAGGTTTACAATCCAACCACGGCCTTAATGATTTACTTAAACTTGCTAATATCTGTAGCATTCAATGAAAGTCGGTTTTCTAAATAAATTTAATAAAGAACTATTTTCAAAATACTATGGCAACTAAAGACTAAGATAAATTAGTAATTTTATCATTTGAAAACCTAATTTTAAAACCTCTAAAATTAGATATAACTATAGAAAAGTTTACTTATTTAAAATTGCGCAAACTACAAATTTAAAACAACTATTATATTATAGTTTTTTAGTACACCTCAAATTTTAACAAATTTAACGGTTTATTGTTTTTATTGAAATTTATCTTATGTAAAATCTTTATTTGTTCAGCAATTAATTTTAAATTTTAAACTTTTTTTATAAGTTAAAATTTTCTTAATTTTTAAATTTTTAAAATCTTAAAGTACCGTATTAGGAGCCTTATCTTAGTTTGCTTTGGAGCCTAAAAACTGAAGTTACGCTTCTGGTTGAAAGGCTTTTTTTAAAATTAGAAGTATAAAAGTATGTTATCAATATAT
Organism: Hydra vulgaris; assembly: GCF_038396675.1. NCBI lineage: Eukaryota > Metazoa > Cnidaria > Hydrozoa > Anthoathecata > Hydridae > Hydra > Hydra vulgaris. Next base: position 42,883,351 of record NC_088929.1, read on the forward strand.
TGAATAGTTTTTTTTATGTTTATTTTTAATGAGTTGTAATTCCAAACTTTTTTGAAAAGCCAAAAAATATTTAAAATATTTTATTCCGCAAAAGGGCTTCTCGAGATGAAATACAAGATTTACCTATATTATTCTGCAAAAATGGTTATTGAATACACTTTTTATTTCTTAGATGGTGCATTTTCTTTCTTTTAGGTAGAGGTTATAAAAAAGGACACAAGGAATGGATGGTTTTTGATTTAAGCCACAAAACAAAGGACATAATAAACATTCAGCTGATATATATTTAAAATATTCTTTTAAAGTAAGAGAGACTTGGTATAAATAATTGCAGTCTTGAAGTTTTTAAAGACGTGCAGTATGCTTCTACTGACATACTAGCATACTTTTATTGACACTATCACAAACATTATTAACATAGTTAATATGGAAATGATAAGTTACATACAAGGGCACCAAACGCATTTTTTGGTCTTTGAGATAGCTAAGTTCAAGACATATATTTTTTAAATCCATATTTTACAGAGTTATATTTTTTGAGTCCATATAGAGTACTTTTCAGCTGTTTCTGTTTTTCATTACTAGATATATAGTTTTTGTTTAAAATTTGAAGATTTTCTAATTTTTTAGTGATTTAATGGTGGTTTTAAACATTTGTTTGCTCTATTAATTTCTCATTTCTGAAATTTTACATCATAAACTTTTTAATTTTACATCATAAAAATATTTTAAAGAACACGTAGTAAAATGTGTTCGCTTCTATTAAAATATTGTTTCAGTTAATAAAGGCTAATTGTCCTTAATTGATAAAACATTTGTATCGTTAATTGAGCATTTGATGATTACCTGTTTTATTGTTATATTGAATCATGATTATTATCTATAGAAGAAAAAAGGAGAATGACCCGATGTGTCACTTTAAACTATTTAATTTTCAACCATTTTATAGAATGTATCTCTGATAATAATATTGTCTATTAGCAAGGTGGATGTCGCATTTACCCTTGTTAGTCTATTTGTTAGAGCAATTTTGAAATATGTCATCAATTTTCTTAACCCTTAATACAACTTATGTCACAATTAATAAATTTTATTTCTTTTTGTGCAAACTTGATATCAATAATTTAATTCAAAGAAAAATGAAGTGCAAATCAAATATCAAATACCTTTTAATGTTGCGACCTTTCGCATTAACTTGGATTTTTATTTAGTAAAAGGACATGATTGTATCAAAAAATACCATGACACTTATTTATTCTGGACATTCTATCAAAAATTAGTAGTTTTAATGGTCAGCCAGGCTTTACTGATTAAGTATTCCATTTCTTTTACTTGAAAAACAATGAACCATGTAAACACATTATTTGTAATTTGTAAATGAACAAAAAGTCTATTTAAAAGAAGTTGATTGGAATGATGAAGATAAATCGTATGGCTTAGTTGGTTATGAAATAGAACTTGATAATAACAGTTTTGTTGTTGATCAAATTACTTGTATTGTTATAGTGCCGTAGCAAGGAGGAGGGGGGGTCTTTGGGGGCCTAGGTCCCGAGTACCATTTTGGTAAGGGCGGAAAATCGGACAATTTTCTTTCAATATTTTAAGTTAGTTTATTGTTGGCAATTTTTAACTATTAAGATTATTTATGTCCTCCCACTTCATCACTCGCAAGTTTCTTTCCTCAATGTCTTGCACGATTCATAACTTAAATCTCATTTATGTGATAATTAAATTTTGTAAAAATGTCGTAAAAAAAGATATTTGGTGCAATATATAATTATTAAAAATTTAAAAACGGCACCTCCAAAAAAATGATCAGGGGCATATTACAAAAAATAAAAAAGACATTGAGTCTCCCTCACCGTTATCAAATCAAGATCTAAACAAAACTAAGGTTTTCCAAATTTTATCTGATATAGACAAAGCTCTTGTTAAGGATTTTTTTGTAAGTGATATAAAAAAAAATAACTTTCAACCATCAAATCCCAAAGAAGAAGGAAAGAAAGATATTTCAAACACAAATTTTGAGCTAAAGGATCTTGCCACATGGCCACAAATAACTGATCAAGTGAGGTGCTTTTTAATTAAAAATGGACGTGAGCAGGAAACCAGAGAAACCTTTCCATCAACTTCCTCTTCTGATACAAAAATAAGAAATTTCAGTTCAAAGTGGTACAAAAAGATGCTTGCCAATGGCGAACTGGTGAGAAGGTAATGGTTGCTATATAGCAATTTAAAAGATGCAACATTCTGTTTTTGTTGTATACTTTTTTCCTCAACAAAAGCTAATAAGGTTGTCTGATATTCTTAAAGGATTTAGTGACTGGAAAAGGTTTAATCCCAAAATTCCTAAACATGAGAATAGTCCTGAGCATAGAAAATGCTATGCAATTTGGTAATTAATGGTACAATATTAAAAAAAAGGCCAAATTTTTGACAATAACCTTCAGAGAACAATAAACCGAGAAGCAAACAAATGGAGGGACATTTTAAAAATTATTATTGATGTTATATTATTCTGTGCAAATAATAATTTAGCTCTAAGAGGCAGTAATGATGCAATAGGGGAACAAAAAAGTGGAATCTTTTTAAGTACCCTAGAGTTAATTAGTCATTATAATCCTCTATTGGCAGACCATATGCAACAATAAAAGCCAAAAAAGCTGCAGTCTCATATTTCCCCCACAAATTCAAAAGGAAATAAATACACTTGTGGGAGAAAAAGTTAAAGGAGAAATCCTCTCACAGATTATAAATGCAAACTATTATTCCTTGCTTTTTGACTGTTGTTTCTCATAAAGAACAGCTGAGTGAAGTGATAAGATATGTTCTTATAAAAAATGGAATGTGCTCAGTAGAAGAAAGTTTTGTGGATTTTACAGAAAGCCATCAAAAGACTGGAAATGGCATTGCAAAAGAAATCCTAGGAAAACTGAAAATTGACGGATTAAATATTGCAGAGGCCAGGACTATGACGATGGAGCTAATATGGCTAGAAAACACAAAGGAGTTCAAGCACAAATCATTAATATCGATGGACTAGTATCATTTGTACCATGTGCAGCCCATACTCTTAATTTGGTTGGCGTTCATGCTGCTGAATTCTCACCTCTTATGGTTACATTCTCTGGATCTATTCAAAAAATACTCACATTTTTCTCCAATTCTACATCAAGATGGAAAAACCTGATGAAAGAACTCATAATTTTGTTAAACGGTCACTGAGAAACAAGATGGTCATCAAAAAAGCAGCAGTTGCTTCCCTAAACAATCAAGTTATGGAAGTTTATAGTGTTTTACAAGAAATGAGTACAAAAACAACTTTAAACTATGAAACTATTGCTGGTGCAAAAGACCTTCTCAAATTGTTCAATCTTAAATTTCTTTGTTTGTTGAACCTGTGGACTAAAATTTTTACATTAATTGACAGAGAAAATCATGCAATGCAAGCCAAAATATTTTCAATTGACATTCAAGAAAAAATGAATGGACTTGTCTCGGCCATTCAGTATCTCAGAGAAAGAGGAGTGAAAGACATCATAGAATCTGCCAAACAAACAGCAAAAACAATTGACAGTGACACAAACTTCCCAATTAAACAAAAGAGAAAAGTCAAACGTATGGTGTTTGATGAGGCATTTTAACTAGAACAAGACTTTGTCATTCAATCCAACTGTGTGTTTGACAGCATTATCACACAAATGCAATGGCAATTTGAGACAATGTCCAAAGTGTCATCTGACTTTTTATTTCTCACTGGAAAACAAATCTCCCTTAACTCTGTTGAAGAAATTAAGCAAAAAGCATTTAGCCTAGCCCAGAAGTACAAAAATGTAATTCCGGAAAGTTCTAGAACATTTAATGACGTTAGGGATTTAATAGCTTTAATAGTTTTTACCAATAAGAATTATAAATATGTGTTTGTGGTGATTTATGACGGTGTTTGAAAGGATATTTTAGGAAAAACATTGGGTATATATATGGAGGAAAAAATTTGTGAAAAGGAGAGTTTTAGTTAGGAGAAAAGATTATTGCTGTTTATTGATTTGTTGATTACGAGAAAAAACTACAAGCTAACCGGGCCATGGAACCAAGTATGAGATTATTTGATATGTTTGAAACGTATGATGGCACTTCGGATGCTGCTGTTTGGATTCAACGAACGAAAGTGATTGCTGAAATTCAGAACTTAAAGCTTGAACTACTTTTTCCGATTCTTCTCAGAGAAGCTGCTTATGCGGTGTACGATGCTTTAACCGCGGAAGATAAAAAAGATGTAGTGTAAGTTGAGCGTGTGTTATTAGCGGCGTTTTCTGTAGATGCCTATACTGCATATGAACTGTTTACAAAACGAAAATTATGCGACGGAGAAAAAGCCGACGTGTTTTTGGCTGATTTAAGACGATTAGCCTATCTTGCTAAATTACCAGAGGAGTCTGTGCGTTTGGCGTTTGTTGTGGGTTTGCCAGAAGTCTTATCATCAAGATTTCGAGCCGTAATCGACCCGATTGATATAATGTTACCCAGAGTGAGAGCTGCTTTGAACTGTGCAAATGTGATTGACAGTGATGCTGTTGGCTCTGTATCTAGACGCGATGCTACAAAAACCGCGTTAGTGTGTTACAACTGCAAAGGTTTGAACCACATTGCAAAGAATTGTTTGCTTGCGAAGAACTTGTCACCGAAGACTGTTAGATGTTTTAAATGTGGTGAGGAAGGACACATTGCATCGAAATGCTGGAAGCTGCAGGGAAACGATTGCGGGAGCGAGGAATCTGCGCTACCTCGCTCCTGAACAACGGTGGAATGAGCGCATTATCGGTTATTCGTTTGAAAGTTAACGGTATGGTTGCGACAGCTTTAGTAGACACAGGGTGTTCGAAGACAATTTTGAATAAAAAATTCCTGCCCAAAAGTCAATGTAGGTACTCAAACTCTCAAAAGGTAGTAACGTTTGAAGGAAAGGTTCATCAGTGCACTGGGTCAGCGGTCGTGATTCTTGAGGTTGATGGCATTAAAGCACGTGATGAAGTTATTTTAGTGGATTTCCAACCGTTTGGAGTTGATATGATGCTCGGAATGAGTTCCATTAAATTAGTAGGAGGAGTATCCATTTCTCCTTTGGGAAAAGCGAAGTTCGGATTAAGTTACTGTGGAGCATTGGCTTTTAACAAGGACAAAGTCAAGAAAATCGAAATAAAAAAGAAAGATCATGAAGCAGTTTTTAATGGTGTTGAATGGAGAGTCAAATGAAAATAAAGAAATGGAGAAAACCCCAACCGATTGCATAATAAAGTGGCACAGTACGGAATTCCACAATACGCTAGAGCAGACTATGAAAACGAACTACAGGATTGATTTGATCGGAAGTGGCTGTTAGAGTATGACGAAAATGAATTGGGGCCACCCAAAGGGCAGATTTCTTTAATGGCTATTATTCAGAGAAACAAAGACAACAAAATCCGACCTGTTCTGGACTGGAGAGAAGCTAATGATTTCATTGAGACATACACGAGAGATGTAGATGTGTGTGTCGAAAAGCTTAGATAATGGAGAAGAATGGATAACAAACCAGCAATTATTGATTTACGCAAGGCTTATCTTAAACTAAAAACTGATAAATCTCTTTGGCCCTTCCAAACAATGGTGTTTCGAAATAAAAGGTAATGTTTGCCACGACTTGGTTTCGGATTGAATGTTGCGCCAATGATCATGAAACCCGTTGTGAGTGCCGTCATTGATCTAGACGAATTAGTGAAGAGTGGAACGTCCGCTTATGTAGACGACATTTTCGTAGACGAAAGTGTGGTGAGTCTTGATTATGTCAAGAGGCATTTTTTAAAATATGGTTTAGAAAGTAAAGAAGGTGAGCAGATTGGTGATAATGGAGTTCGTGTGTTAGGATTGTGTGTGCGCAAGGTTGGTAACAAACTGATGTGGTCCAGAGGGAGTCGAGTTGATGCTATCTCGCAAAAGTTAACCAGGAGAGTTGTGTTTTCAATCTGTGGACAGTTGGTAAGACATTTACCCGTGTGTGGTTGGCTGCGAGTGATTTTTAGTCTCTTGAAGAGGAAAGCTGTCAGTCTGACGAAGGGTTGGGACGATGAAACTTGTGATGAGAACGTTAAGTGGGTGCTTAAAGAAGTATTTGCTGAGGTGGAACGTTTCTAGCCTGCTTGTGGTGATTGGGCTGTGTGTGGTGATGAGGGAAAAGTGTGGGTTGATGCCAGTTTTTTAGCGATTGGTGCTCTTATTCAAGTTGGGGAAACTACTGTGGAGGATGCAACATGGCTGCGAAAAGAAACGTCTGATATTCATATAAACATGGCAGAATTAGATGCTGTGATACGTGGAATGAATATGGCTCTGATGTGGAAGCTGAAGAAAGTGACTGTCTTTACCGATTCCGTGACAGTGTTCCAATGGATTTCTGACGGCCTTACAGGAAAATCAAGGTTGAGATCAAAAGCGACGGGTGAAATGCTGATTCGAAGAAGACTGAGCGTATTGTAACAGCTAATTGAAGAATACAATGTAAGCGTTGAGGTGAAACTCACTCCTTCTAAAGATAATTTGGCTGACGCATTAACAAGAGTTCGCAGCAGATGGCTCAACAAACTGACTGTGCTAAAGTGTTGGAATAGTTGTATGGGAATCGCAGCTACGAAGGCTGAATCCATTTCCGATATACACCAAAGAACTGGACATTTTGGAGTGAATCGAACGTTAAACTTTGTTCAAAAAACAATTCCGACTGCTACTGAAAACAATGTTCGAAATGTGATAAAAAGTTGCGAACCATGTCAGTCAATAGATCCAGCGCCAATACCGTGGGAAAAACGGAAATTGGATGTCGAAGGAAACTGGGAGAGATTGGCCATGGACATCACGCATTATGGCACCGACAAGTTTTTGAGTCTAATTGATTGCGGACCTTCAAAATACGCATTGTGGCAACAATTATCAAGCTCATACGGAAGTCTTGCCATAGTCCGAATACTCCGTCTTATTTTTTGTGAACGTGGAGCACCGTCTGAAATATTGACTGACAATGAGCCGACATTTGAAACTAAAGAGATTAGGAGTTTCCTTGATAGTTGGGGAGTACAAATTAGATTTAGAGCCGCTTATTATCCTGAAGGAAATGGAATTGTGGAAAGAAACCACCGTACGATCAAGAGAATAGCAGAACGATCGAAAATGTCGATACCGGAAGCACTATATTGGCACAATGTCTCAGCCGATAAAAATGATGCAAGTCCGATGGATAAAATATACAGCTATCCCATTGGTGTGAAAGGATTGGGAAAAGAGAATCTTCTTACGCAAAATGTCACGAACGAGAGATTTCGAATTGGCGATAAAGTCTGGCTGAAACCACCAAATGCGAGGTGCTATACAAAGTGGCAACCAGCTACGATAACTCGGAATGCATCGAAACAAATCGTAGAAGTGAACGGCATTCCGCGTCATGTGAAACACGTTAGACCTCGAAATGATCCTCAGTCCTGCATTATCCCTGATGTGGAAATAGAGATGAATACTGAAACTGGTCAAGAGAACGCTAAAAATCAAGGAGAGCAAGTTAAAGATGTAATAGAGACGAACGAGGAAAATGTCGAAGCTGAAGATATACCCCAAGAAATCGACATGCTTTTGCGACGGAGTGGTCGGGAATGGCGCTTGCCTTCGAAATACTTTGATTGCTATTTGGATGATCCGTAAGGATCAAGGAGGAGTGTAATTCCGGAAAGTTTTAGAACATTTAATGACGTTAGGGATTTAATAGCTTTAATAGTTTTTACCAATAGGAATTGTAAATATGTGTTTGCGGTGATTTATGACGGTGTTTGGAAGCATATTTTAGGAAAAGCATAGGGTATATATATGGAGGAAAAAATTTGTGAAAAGGAGAGTTTTAGTTAGGAGAAAAGATTATTGCTGTTTATTGATTTGTTGATTACGAGAAAAAACTACAAAAAATGATTTGCATTCGTTAGAACTTCAAGCTGAGATTAAGAGTTTCAAGTTTCAGGCAAAAGCTATGATGGAAAATTTGGAATGTGCCAATCCAATTTAAATATTGCAATTCATACACTCGTACTCTTTAACAGATGTATATTCGAACATTGAAGTTTCACTTAGGATTTTTCTTACTCTTCCAGTGACAGTTTCAACATGTGAAAGAAGTTTTAGTATACTTAAATTAATCAAAAATTACTTGCGATCAACTATGGGACAAGAATGCTTTTCCAGTTTGGCTATTATTTCAATTAAGAATGAAATAGCAAAGAAGGTAAACTATGACCAAATTATAGATAATTTTGCACGCATAAAAGCACGAAAAGTCAATTTCACTTGATGTATATTAAACTTATTTGTTATTGTTAATAAATTTTTAAATTTTTTATTGGCGCCATTTTCAATTTTTTTGTTACTGTCTCTCAAAGGTTCAAACCACAGCCTAGAAACGTGATTAAAAGGTACTAAATTAGTTTTTTGGAGAAGGAAGGTCATTTTTAAAGGGTAGTATTTTTATGAGGGGGAAGGGGGGGTGGCAGGGCGATTTTTAGTGGGTAGGCGCCTAATGTTGTCAGGCCCCTGGCGCCATTTTAGCTTGCTACGACACAGTGTTGTTTTCTGTTAATAGACATAAGAATGCAGTAGTCAATTTTTTAACTTTGAGTAGTACAGTTCAAAAATAATTTACTGAAGATTCTTGGTGCTGATTAAAAATGAGTTAAGAATCCTAATTCGCTTATAAATAATGAAATTATTACTTATTGTTAACGCTTTAATTGAACCATTCCATAAGCTTCAATAAAAGAAGTAATTTATTTTACAAACAAACTATATAAATGTTATGGTAACAACAAAAGATAAAGTAAAATCGGCAACTCAAACCCGAAAGATTGCTTATGCCTATAAATTATTTGAAACGAAACCAACATGATTTTTATCCAAGTTTATTCAGCTTATTTGTTGATCTTTTTTAGCTTACAGTTCAACTTACATTAAGAATTTTATTTATAAAAATTATGATACTTTAATTTCTTCAGGTCATTTGAAAAACTGTGAAATATTAGTCAACCTTGTACGATATGTCAGCTGTTGTCCAGATAGACACACTTTTTGACAGTCTTTGCTAACGTATTAGTTTAAAAAATAAGTTGTATAACTGGTTTTAGTAGATTCGTGGTTGGTTTCAATAGATTTATAGTTGGCCTATATTTGGTTGTTCAACTCAGCAAACACATTTATGCCAAGAAATTTAGTACGAATTCTCAACGCTACATTGGTATGTGGTGTTTGTTAGTACCACAGGTATAACAAAATAAAAACTGGGAATTGTATAGGTTGCAACAAAAATACTTTTTGTTGCAGAAAAAAATGGAAATCATCAAAATTTAAACTGAATGACAATCTAACTGTTTTTATATCTAATAAAGATTTAACACTAGTAATTTATACAGAACCATTACAGTCTATAGGAAGTTTTAAAAAGTGTAAAACCTATTCCTAATTAATGGTAATTTACAATGTTTACTAGTTAATTAGAGAAGCGTAAGAAATCTTTTTTGTTTTAAAATGAAACCCTTAAAATTGCGAACAAGTGGACCTATCCTATGCGCCCCTGCTTATATTAACAAACTTGCATAACAACTGCCTCACTTATATAACTTTTAAATGGCAGTTTGGTTTAGAGATACTTTGCAGCTCTATAAGGCCAGATCCGCCTGACGTGCTTAAACCGTACACATTTTTTTTTTTTTTTTGGATCAAATTAGATCAAAATCAAAAAAACCTCTAAAGTGCAATCTCTTGGGAGGATATTAACTTTAACTTTAAAAAGAATGATTTTATGTTCACCTAATGTTTTTGTTTTTTTGTTTTTTTGTTTATTTAAAAAAAATCAACTATTTTTCTACCTATTGAACATTGTTCTGTTAAATTTTAAAAAGAAATGAAAAGAAAATAAAGCAAGTAATAATTAAAAAAAAAAATGGTTATAGTATGAATAAAAAAACATTACAAATAATAACTATAATATGATAACTTTAATAAAAACCGTAACTATAGTTACATTACACCATTGCTTTTATCATTATAATGATAAATGCAATGGTAAAAACAATGTAGTAAAAATTTTTAACTATGACAGTATTTCTACAATAAAAATATATTGATTTGAGTTCTATATCTTTTTTTGATCTCATTCTTAGTGATTATTTTTGTTTTAAACTACTGAATTGACGAGAAAGATTGTGAATGTCAAATTTTTGACGAGATCGATTTTGAATGTCTAATTTTTGACGAGAAAGAATGTAAATTTTAATATAATCCTGACCAAAAGATCTCAAGCGCTTCAACCATTCTATTCAAAAACTATGGTGCATGCGGTGAATCGACAATGATGGCGCATGTGGTGGGGCGCTACTTTTTTTTAATTAGTTATTAAGATGCTCTGATTAAATTCGAGGGTCTTATAATATAGCACCGCAGAACACCGCTATTATGATAATTATTACTATTATTATTAATTATTACAGCTATTATGATAATGATTACGGCTCCTTGCGTAACCACATATTTTTATGTGGTTACGCAAGGAGCCGTAATCATTATCAAAATCAGAGAACGAATGTCATAAGAAAAAAAAGATTAACGTCGAAGCGCTAACCTTTGCGCTATTGTGTCAGTAGCTTAACTAAAAAAATAATAATATCAAATAATAAAGTGCTAAAACAGGTATAATATGTACCAATGGAAATATATAGATAAACAGAATAAATATGTTCTAAAAATATATCTAGTTATTAAAAAATATTCTTTAATCTGAGTAAATTTTGTTTAACGGTAATTATTCAAAACTTCCCTATGCAAATTCGTTACCCTAGGTTGGTGCAGATTTAAATATTTTTGTGTATTGCTATATTTCTGAATTGAATTTTGGTTTATTTCCTTTTTTTCCCCCTTAATTTATTTGCTATATTTCCTAATTTACATGGCTATATTTCTGAATTTATTTTCGCTTTATTTCCTTTTTTTTTCCTTAATTTATTTCCTAAAAGATTATTATAACTGATTATTATAATAAAAAAGAAATTGTTTTATAATAAAAAGTTTAAAAATGTTCAAAGCTGTCGGATTCTTTTTTTGTCAGATTGTTCTAAGTAATTCTACCTATAATAATGTAAAATATAATGTATCATTTTTCTAATGTAATGTAAAATATGTTTAAAATCTTTGAAAAAGCAGGTTGTATTCGTATATAATTCGCATGTAAAGTTTTTGCAACTTACAAGTTCTTAAACTAGTTGCTGAAAGTTTTTGATTTTCATGTGAAATGAAAAGTTACTTAAGGAGTGTCATGGACAGATATTTTTAAATTTTAATTTCTATTTTTTAATATTACTCCAATTACTATTTAACGTGCTTATACCAACGCAATACTATTCAATTCCAACTTCAATTAGATTCCTACTTCAATTAAATGTATATTATATATACATAGAGTAATATATTATATACATTTATCATATATTAATACTTAATTGATTATGAAATTTCAATTAGATAATTATATTAACATATTTAATTGATAATGAAATGAAAATAAACTGTATTTCTCTAACTTTTACTGGTAGTT
>NC_088929.1:42900000-42977500 GCF_038396675.1 Hydra vulgaris
GGTACTTTCTGCGAAAAAGGTTACTATTTTTTGTTTGAAGTTTAGAAAAATATATTGACCAATTTATTTTAGTTAAGTTTAAATCATATTTAAAACACACAAAACCTTATTGGAATGAAAAAACAGTTTGTTTAAAACCCGTTATACACTAAAATATTCCATAAAACTAATATCTATATAATGAATATAACTGTTACAAAAAATATAACATATTAAACTAATAATACTAAACAAATGTATGTGTGTATGTATATATATATATATATATATATATATATATATATATATATATATATATATATATATATATATATATATATATATATATATATATACAATCGCTTTATAAATAGAAAATTACTTATAGCCTGTCGGATAACAGATATAAATTAGCACACAGTCGTGGCCAAAAAGGTAACCCAATATTTAATGCGAAAAAGCATTTTTGTGTATTATGGTGCATGAATTTATTCTAAAAAACATTTCGGTTTATAAAAAAGCATACACGTACATTGTATTTGCGGCATAGAAGCAGTAAAAGACAGTATTAAAACGTTGTCTCTAGCGGTTGGGTTCTGTTTAAAAACGTTGAATTTAATCTTAACTAAAAAAAGTTTGTGGGGGTTTTAATAGAGAGGATTGTTGATTAAGGAAGAAAGAAAATTAATCAAATTTTTTTAGCCATGTCTTGATAATTTTTGTCTAATAGCTTTGTGATAAAAGATGTAAACACGACTATTCAGTGATTGGTTACTAACTAGGCAACACACGCGCAAGGTTTGATGTACGAGATTGATAAGTGCGCTTTCGCAAGTGTAATTACACCTATAAGTAACTTTTTTATAATTATCGTAAGTAGTTGGATTTTTTAGGCCATTGCTGTATATTCTAAATAAACCAAATATAAAAAAATATCCATGTGTATTGATGATTTTTTTTTAACTACAAAAAGGTCGAGCATTTCTTAACCATTCCTACAAAAATATGACTCTGCATGCTATAATTGATCTTTTTTTTGCTAAAAAAAAATAAAAAATCATTGATAATTTGTTGTTTGGCTTATCTGGCCATATACAGCTGTGGCCTTAAAGATTTTTTAAAAAATTGAGAATTTTTTTAAATTTCTTTTAAGCAACGTACCTAATGTAAGGATTTTATTATATGCTCAAAATTATTAGTGACTATCTAACATTTTAAATAATTGACCTCAAACAGATGTCTTTTCCGTTGAATGTTGGTAAAATGTGCCGTTAAATGTTGATAAAAAGTATATAACATACATACTTTTTTTAATAAATATTTACAATTACAAAGTACATGAATAAAAGATTTACATGACCGGGGCAAAAATAAGGCTATAGTTGTCTTAACACTAAACCCCGTAGTATATACCGTATTAAACACACACATTTACGCTCATAAAAATTAAAAAAATAATAATAATAAAAATTATAATTCCAACACATCATATACGTGAATTTGAAGTATACATATACAGTTTTGAGAATGAATATATATATATATATATATATATATATATATATATATATATATATATATATATATATATATATATATATATATATATATATATATATATATATATATATATATATATATATATATATATATATATATATATATATATATATATATATATATATATATATATATATATATACTTTTATATTAGAATATTGGTATATGATAACAGAATGTTGAAGTTTTTTTAAGTCTTTTAGGTTTTTTTTAAATGTTCACAAGCAAAAATATTTTTGTAACCCTACAGCATTATTATTAAATTTTTTTTTTAATGCTATAAGAAATATATGAAATTTTATCTTTAAATGCCATAGTCATATTGTTTTTAAGTGGCATAGTTTTACATAAAACATAATAATTATCTTAGGTTCAATATGCTTTCCTTCTCGATGTATTTACCTGTCCCTCGTTAACCCGTCTATTTAAAGACCTCGGTGCAAAAACGTTGTACTATTGATCGATTTTGATTGATCGATACTCTACTTTTAATCAATTTTTATATATAGACGAAATATTACTAATTAAAAGATGTTGCAACAGGTAATACAAAAATAATTTAGATTAAAGCACTCCTCATGCCATTTAAACTGAGGATTTGAATGAATGATACTTATTACTTACATTTAAAGTTAATCTGCTTTTTGTTCTCCAATTAGTAAAAAGGGAGTTACATCGTTTTTGCAGCGAGGTCTTCAATTTTATTTGATGTCTTTAATAAACCAATTACGCATTTAATTATGCGTTACCAATTTTAGTTTATTCTACGTTAAAGTTAATTTTGTATAGTTTACTACCCAAATTGAATATTAGAAACTTTTTAATTTTTTAGAACAAAAAGTTGTTTCGCTGAAGTATAAGAAAGAACTCATAAGAAATAAAGTTGATATTGAATCAATGATGATCTCATTTAATCAAACTTATTTTCGAAACTCTTTGTGCTTGTTTGACTTTAAAGACTCAATTACCTCTGGAAGTAATGGTCATATGTTTGCCTATTTTATTCCCCCGTTCACCGGAATCTACAAATTCACGCTATATTGTTCGGGTTCTGAAAATTGTAGGCTATATATTTCAACACATGGAAAACAAGATCGGCGGATTCTTATAAACAAAAGGTTTTTAAAATTACCGTTTTAGTTTCTTGTAATGAATTTCTACAGTAGATATATACAGTTATAGGGCATAAAATGATATATATATATATATATATATATATATATATATATATATATATATATATATATATATATATATATATATATATATATATCTTAGGGTGTCCAAAAAAAAAATGTTTTTTTTCAAGCACTTTTGTTTGTCATTTGGTTCAATAAAAGCAAAAACAAGATGGATTTAGAAAATTTTTTAACATTAAACAGTAATTTTAGGCTAAATATGAAAATGTAATGTTTCAATTAAACAAGTTTTGTATCAACTTTGATGCCATTATAACTTGACACTTTGTATCAGTATTATTATCAGTATATTAGTAATATCAGTATTATTATCAGTATATTAGTAAATATAAGTAAATCATCTAACTTAAGAACCATTTTTTTATTCCATTATTATCAAGAAATATTAAATTATAAAAGTTACATGCAAAGTTTGAGGTAAGGAAAATTTTTGATATGAATGCAGTTATTTTCATATAAATAATTTTTAATTTATATAATTCGTATTAATAAACCTATAGGTATAATAGCATATATAAAAAGGTTGTAGGTGTCACTCCATTGACTATTTTGTTACTATATGAGTGACACCTAATCAAATTCTATTAATTTACAATGAGCATTTGTAAATTTTTGATATAGTTGAATAAAAAAAAATTAAAAAAATAGAAAATATTTCATCTGATATGAACAATATTAAATTGAGAAAAAAATAATGAGATGTTTGATAAATATCTTTGGAAATTATTAACTACCTTTGAAACAAAGATTAGTCAAATACCAACTAATGGAAAGGTGTTATGCCGTTATCTATATCTTACAAGGTTTAATTTGACACTAACTGATAAAAAAGAAGTTGCATCTGTAGTTTGCGAAAAAATGAATGTATGCTCAGAAATGGCAGGAATTCAAACAAAACAGAAAAAAAACTGTTAGAATGATACTGCATCTGATAGATCTTATAATGAACTTAATTAAAAAATGTAAAAAAAAATTTTATACGGCTCAACACCTGAGTTTTACTAAAAAGTTGTCATCTCTGTTGGACATTGCAGCATCAAATGCAGAAGATTTGATTAGAAAAGATACCTCTCGTGACATCAATAGCCAAAAATCAGATTTAGATTTTCTCTCAGATCAGCGTCAATAAATAAAACACCATTTGGGTTCATTAAATAGAAGTTATACAAGTAAAAAAAGATTTCATTAAATAGAAGTTATACAAGTAAAAAAAGATTTCATTAAATACAAGTAAAAAAAGAGTAAAAAGAATCACAGAAAAAAAAAACTTTTGAAAAAGAGAAATCTAGAAAAGAAAATATAAAAAAAATAGATCCGATGTACTGCCAAAATTTGATGATGAAGACAAAATTTTAAATAAAAAAGAAGAAAAAGCTAATACTAGACAGAAAAAAAAAATTAAGTTATTAGAAGACCCTAAAGTTTCTATAATGGCTGATAGATTGAATCTATCTAAAAGAAAAAGATCTGGGATCAATTAAGCCGTAGCTGAAAAATTATGTCACAATTTGGATGAAATATCTCAAAATGCACAGCAAGCAAATCAGGTAAAAAAAATTCAACTGCAGATTTCCGATGACACTTGAAAATCATTTATTTCACCCACGTACTTTTCCATTCACTGGGATTCAAAGCTAGTATCTGAGGCAGATGGTAAAACCGAAAGCTTGACTATTCTAGTAAGAAGAAAATTAAGTGCACCTGAAGGTTTGTTGTGTGTGTCCAGGATTCCCGGTACAACTGGGAAAAGTCAGGTAACAAAAACTATAGATGTTGTAAAGGCCTGGAAATTAAAAAGAAAAACACTTGAAACGATGATTTTTGACACAACTCCATCAAGTTCAGGTTGGATAAATGGTGCTACAAAGTTAATTTATGAACATTTCATTAAAAAGTTACTTTTGGTATGCCTGCAGACACCATATCTTAGAACTTAGACTCTAAAAATATTAAGAGATTATTTTTGTTGCTAACTTGCTTTGCAATTACTGAATGCAAAACAAAAAAATGTACAGTGGCGCAAACCTAGGGCTTTCCATCTTGCTAGATGGATGTGTACAACTTTGTATACATCAAAAATGTTTGCTTTTATTGAACTGGCACAGTATAAAGAAAGTTATAAGAGAAACTATATAACTTTTACAGGTTTGTAAACTAACAATGCTATTTTATGTAAAAATATGGCTTTTATGTACAAACACAATGCACCATTTAATGACTTGGAATTCTACAAAGAAATGCTTCTTTATAAAAAAAAATTGACAATGATGTTGCAGTTGCTGCCCTTGAAACATTTAATCGGCATCTTTTTCGTGTACCGGCATAGTAGAGGTAAGATGGCGTAAATTTTTAAAACTAGCTAAAGCCACGTGTCAAATAATATCCAAATAAATCTTTCCAATATATTACCGCTATGAAATAAAAATAAAAAAAAGTGAATCGAAGTCAATTAATCAATCTATCTAAATAAAAATTAAAATTCACAATGTCAAATAATCAAGAAATATCGATGAAAAACATTAAAGCACTATTAGATGCACAAAAAAAAGAAATCCTACAAGCAATAAACACAAGTCTTTCTAAAATAACAAGCGATATAGCTGAACTAAAAATTGCATACACTAATATTAAATCTACAGTACAAAAAAATACTGATGATATTAATGAAATACGACAGCAACTGCTCAATCTGACCTCAGATAATAAAACATTTTCGGAAGACATTATTAAGCTTAGTGCGGCATTAGATGACCAAGTAAACAGAAATTTGAGAAAGACACTGATTTTTAAAAACATTCCTATTAACACAAACAGATCCAAGGAATCCTGGTCTGATACCAAACTAACTATTGCAGATACCATCGCAAAAGCGGCTAACATAGACCCGAAAAATGCCCATGACATGATCGAACGCTGTCATCGAGGAAAAGTTAACGAAAACAGCACTAAGTCAAGCCACATTTTTGTTAAATTTCATAAATGGGCTGATAGTGAACATACAAAAAATATCTTTTTTATGTCCAAAAACAATATACGGGTTGAACAAATGTATTCACCATCACTAACTCGACGCCGCAATGAGGCCATGAAAGAACGTCGTCGCCTAATAGAAAACAAGTCAATAGTAAGCGGGTACCTCGAATATCCAGCCCTACTTAAAGTTAAGAAAAAGAAAGGATCCCAGGTATGTTTTACTAAAATCTTTTTGAGTCGACATAAATCGCTTATAGCTCTGGAGTTCGAGCAATGGTACCTTTGATTTGCACTTGTTTTTCATTTTTTTTCTTTTATTGGTTTGTTTGTTTTGTTTTATTTTGATTTGCGGCACTATATTTGAACTTTTTCAAGCCTTTTATATTATATAAAATTTAGCGATATAGTAATAATTTTTGTGATGTTTATTATATTTTTACTTTTTATTTTTATTCCGTTTCTGGTGTTTTTAAATTGAAGACATTGCAAGCGATAAATAGCATGAAATTCCTTTGTTAAAAAATGTGCGCTTGGTTGGTTTCGTTGAATAAAAAAAAGTCTTAATCCTTGTAATTTTTTTATTTTTTTTTATTTTTTTGTTTTTGTTTGTTTGTTTCTATTATTTTTGCGTTTCTTTTTGTTTTGATCGGTACTTTTTTTATTTTTTATTTTTTATTTTTTTAATATTATTATTTTTTGATTGCAGTTTAGATTGCAGTTACTTACATTCATATAAATAATCTTACTTATATATTTTATCGCCATATCAATTCACAGTAATGAAAACTACACATAGCGAATGTGCTGTTTGCAAAGTTAATATCTATAAAAATCAGAAAGCTATTTTTTGTGATAACTGCCTCAATTGGGTCCACCTAAAATGTAACAACCTCAATGATATTGACTACCAATTACTAAAAAACTCCTCAAAAAATTGTTCATGGTTTTGTATAAATTGCTTAGCTAGTATATTTCCCTTCAATAACGAAACTATAACTGACAATGAAAATCTTGCTAATGGTGACACTAAAATAAACAAAAATTATTAAGTATCAGGTTTTCCCATAGAGAGTCTTCACACAGTATTCAACACATTTAATACACATATTAATAACAACAACAAAACTCGAAAAACCTCAATAAACAGTTACTACACCAATGTTGATGATTTAAAATGTATAGCAGCTGACAAATCCTCATTCAATGTCTTTCATATCAATATATCATCACTCTCGAAACATTTTGATGACCTTGAAAATCTACTCCAATCAACCAAACTTGAGTTTGACATAATTGGTATATCGGAAACCAGATTGAATAAAAAAAGCCCACAAACTAGCAACTTAACACTTAATGGGTATTCCTATGAACACACACCATCTGAATCACATGCAGGTGGTACATTATTATATATAAATAACAGGCTCGCCTATAAACCCAGAAACGATCTCCACATCTTTAAACCAAAAGAACTAGAATCTATCTTTATTGAAATTATAAATCCTAAAAAATCAAATATTATCGTTGGTTGTGTTTACAGGCATCCAAAAATGTCTTTAGACAACTTCCTATCATTCTATCTTAATCCGTTACTCAAAAACCTAACAAAAGAAAATAAAACTGTATTCATTTTAGGGGATTTCAACATTGATCTGTTAAAGTATGACACAGATTCATATACTAGAGACTTTTTAGATTCACTCACCTCAAATTACTTTCTACCTCACATTGTCCACCCTACTCGTATCTGTAAAACATCAAAAACACTAATAGACAACATCTTTTCAAATCTTAAATCAAATAAATATAAAGCAGGGAATCTTACCACCACAATCTCAGATCATCTTCCACAATTTCTGATAGCCTATAATATTCTTAAACCACCACCTAATAAAAAGCTCTTAATCCAGGAAAGAAACTGGAAAAGGTTCAATGAAGTTGCATTTAGAAACGATTTTCACAATCTTAGTTTAGACAGAGAACCAAAAATATACCCTGATAATTGTACTCAGTCTCTTGAGAATATTATTTCCAACATTAATCAACTGCTCGATATTCATGCGCCTTTGAAAAAGCTTAACAAACAAAACATTAAATTCAAGACTAAACCATGGATATCAGATGAACTCAAGCACTCTATACAGCACAAAAATAATCTCTTTAAAAAATATATTAGGTCTAAAAATCAAACAAATAAAACCATATATCATAATGAGTATAAAACATTTCGTAATAACCTCCAATCTAAACTCAAAGAAAGCAAAAAAAAATACTACGATAATTATTTTACTGAAAACATAAAGAATATAAAAGCAACCTGGAAAGGCATTAAAAACATTATTAATATTAAAAGTAACTCTCAAACAACTCCTAATGTAATCATACATAACAATAAAACAATAACAAACCCCTTTGATATTTGTAATGCTTTCAACAACTACTTTACTAACATTGGTAAGGATGTCCAGGCAACAATTCCTTCATCCATGAATCATTTTACATATTACTTATCAAATCCTTTTCAAAAATCATTCTTTATAAAACCTACTGACGAACATGAAATTTCAAATGTTATCAACTCTTTAGACGCAAATAAAGCTTCTGGACCAAATGGTCTGCCTGTTAAAATTCTAAAACTATTAAAAACAGAACTCTCAAGAATTCTTTCTAACATTTTTAATATCTCGTTCTCAAGTGGTATTTTCCCAGAAAACTTAAAAACTGCCAAAGTTGTACCTATTTTTAAAACTGATTCAAAACTATTAATATCAAACTATAGGCCAATTTCCCTCCTCTCCAACATTGATAAAATTCTTGAAAGGCTAATGTTTAACCGCTTATACAAATTCTTCAATGAAAATAAATTGTTTTGTGAATTACAATTTGGTTTTCGAACAAACTACATCACTTGCTTTATTAAGTCTAACAGAAAAAGTTAAAGATTCTCTGGATGAAGGAATGTTTGGATGTGGCATTTTTATCGACCTTCAAAAGGCTTTTGACACTGTAGATATTGACATTTTACTTTATAAGCTATCGTACTATGGTATTAGAGGAGTCTCAAACTCTTGGTTCAAATCTTTCCTTACTAATAGAACTCAATTAGTATCCATTAGTGGGATGAGCTCAGACCTAAACGATATCAAAGTAGGTGTTCCTCAGGGATCTGTCCTTGGCCCTTTATTGTTTCTTATTTATATAAATGACATGTCTAAAGCTTTAAAATTTTGTAGAGTCCAACACTTTGCAGATGACACAAACCTTCTCTATTTTAATAAGTCCATAAAAAAAATCAACAAATATGTTAACTATGATCTTAAAAAACTATGCCTCTGGCTAAATGCCAACAAAATTTCCCTCAACTCCAAAAAAACTGATTTAATATTATTTAAAAGTCGTCACAAAAAATTAGATCAGCAGCTCAAAATTAAGTTAAATGGGAAAAAACTTTGGTGCAAAAAATGTGTAAACTACTTGGGTATAAAGCTAGACGAAAACTTAGCCTGGACTTACCATTATAACGATTTATCTAATAAGTTGAATAGATCCCTTGCCATCCTGTCAAAGCTAAGACATTTTATACAACAAAAAACTTTAAAATCTATTTACTATGCTTTGTTTCACTCTCATCTCACATATTGCCTTTTATCATGGAGTCAAAACATACGTACTGTAAATCGCCTATTTATCATGCAGAAAAAAGCAGTCAGGGTTATTGAATTTCTACCAAACAATGCACATACATTCCCATCTTTTAACACACTACAAATTTTAAAACTGCATGATATTATCAAAATTGAAAATTGTTTATTTATTCACAGCTGCCTTAACAAAAAACTACCTCCTATATTTAATAAATGGTTTACTCTACGCAGTACAATTAGCTGCCAACTTACAAGAAATTCTTGCAGAGGTGCACTGAGTGTGCAAAAATAAAATACAAAATCCTACGGCAAACATTCCTTTAAATACTCTGCATTAATGGACTGGAATCAAATTCAAAATAAATTAAAATCAATCCCTTTTAGCAATATTAAAAAATATGTTCTCAAAACCAAATTAAAATACTACTTGCTACATCAAAATAAATAGAAACAGCAATAGTATCACTGGTGATAATAGATAAATCACCATATAAATTATATAAGATACAAATATGAATGTAGACTAATTGCAACCTTCTGTGAGTGTATTATTTATTTTATTTGCTTCTTTTTTTTCTTTTCTTTCTTTTGTTTTGTTTTGTTTTGTTCATGGTCGCTCTCCTCGATTTAGCCTAGCTATATGAGAGTGAACCATCCAGAATGTAGACTGTACAAATAATTTTTATAACGTATAACATTCTTATGTAAAACATCTATATTTCTGGTAAATATATTGCTTTTTGTTGTTGTTGTTGTTGTTGTTGTTGGTATTTAACTGAAGAAATATCTTTTTTTTCATAAGTGGTATCCTGGCATTATTTTGTTGAAAATTGAAAAATTTGAAAAAATGTTATTTAGACATTGAAACTTGTTGAATTCAATAGTAAACATTTTTTTATAATATAATAATAATTATAATAATACTCCAAAAGATTTTTGTGCTGGTGATTTTTGATGATTTATCTGAGTAGTGTACATGATTTTTTAATTTTAAAATTGATTTTTTTCAATTTCTTTTTTTTATTAGTAGCTGCAGCAAAACAATGATAAATATATATATATATATATATATATATATATATATATATATATATATATATATATATATATATATATATATATATATATATATATATATATATATATATATATATATATATATACACACACACACACAAATATATATAAATATAAATATATATATATATATATATACATATATATTTATATACATATATATATGTATATATATATATATAATAATAATAATAATGATAATAATAATAAAGTAACAAATTAAATGTTACCTAGCTAAATATTCTCAATATAACCTTGCTAATAATTTTACTTAAAATATTTTAATTTGAAGATATAAAAAAGTTTCAAAAAATTGCTCATCTCTCATTGTAAGCAGTCACACTCTTATGTATTAGATTTTAATATTTTCACCAATTGTGAATATTGGCGATAAGCCTAAAGAAATCCACTAAATATACTTTTAAAAGCTAATATTAATCTTACTTTGGTAACAAAATAGTAACCTTTTTTGTTTTCTTTTTAACTCTTAGAATTACGACTTTATGAGTTAAGGCTCATTAAAATACAAAATGTTTGTACATTTTTACCATAAAATTTAACCATAGTATTGTCATAAGACAGGGTAATGAAATAAGTGGACCAGATTTTTTACCACCACAATGACTTTTTAGTAAATAGATTTTTTTTAGTTTTTCGTTACAATGAATTTTTTTAATAGAATGAATAAAATTTATTCTATAATTTCATTAAGTATATAAATGCATACTTGAAAAAAATCAGATAATCTAAAACAAACAAAAATATATATAAACTTTTTTTTTTTTGCATTTTAGATTATTTTTATACAATTTTTATTCAACTTACTTATGGTAAAAAAAAGTGTTTAAAAAATTAATTTTACCTTTTTTTGTTTTTAATCAAAATCTTATAATATGTAGTTAAAAGACGTTACTTAGCAACATATCATTAACTTAATTGTATTTAACTCATTTATATAACCTTTTTGTGAATCGCTGTCGACCTAGCAAGAACTCCTTTTTTCTTAATGATGTTTAAAAGTCTATTTATGCAGGAAAACCTTGGTATAATAATAATTCACGAAAAAATTTGTACAATCTTTGTTACATGTTTAATAATGTAAGTTTATCGGTGAGAGAAAACAGTTAACATATAGCCACAAAAGAATTTGTCAGGATTAAAAAGAGCTAAATGATAAAGTAGAAGCAATTTAAAATGACACTTATTATCTGATACAACTGATGGCTGCCCTAATTCTCTTACTAGTTGGAGCAAATACTACGTATTATAAATAAAAACTTTGTGTTTACAACTTTTCTATTTTTAATTTAAAAATGAGAACTAGATCTACTGCTTCAAAACTGAGTTCGTCTTTCTAACGTTTATGTGTTATGTTTACGTGTTATTGAGTATTTATGTGTTATTGAGTATTTTGAAGTGCTGTTGGCTCAATTTATAAGTAATTAATTTTGTTCTTGGATGGATGTATGCCTCAAAATCGGAACTCCATTTTATTTAACGCCTCACTACATCGAGAGGTTTCGAATAACAATATTATTACTTAGAAATACCATATGGAGTACATCATATACATAGGGCAGTAAAAGGTGGCTTCAAATACACGGATGTATGTTTTCCATCTTAATTTGTACCAGTTTTAAAAGTTGTTAAACAAAAGCCTTTTCTATAAAGCAAAAAAAACTGATATCTCTATTTAGACTTTCGACTAAATTTCTTCTGACTCTAAGGCTAGGGACCCAGTAGTTATTGATATTCGAGTTCTACAGTATTGCTCATATAAGGCAATCAACTAGAAGATTTGAATTAGAAGAACTTTGATGTAAAGTTTAAAGGCATACCAATAAAAAGAAAAGCTAATTAAAAAGAAAACATTGTTTAAGAAAAATAAGTGATTTTCCCAAACTTAACAAGGGTTTCAGTAAAAATCAAAAAAGACAAGTTTTCGGGTCTTTAAGACCTAAAACCTTTTTTTCGATTTGACTGCTATACATTCTATAACAACATACCACATGAAGATAAAATTGTCAGAAAACAATAACGAACTTTACTGATAATAAAAATATTAAAAAAAGAAGAAATAATTAATTAATTTTAAACAACTTTAAAAATTTTGAACATATTTAAAAAAAAGATGTAAGAAATTACCAAAATAATAAGTATTATGTTGAAGTCTGGTAACGTTGGTAACGTCGTAGCATTGTACCTTTACTTAACGTAACATAGTACATTTAGAATTATTTTTAATAATTAACATACAACGTTGCGACAGCTGTAATATTAAACTACCAAAACATCGTAAATACTGCTAAAATTGTGATTACCCTATATTGATTGTATTATGCTAAGGCCCTAAAAAGGTCCTTAAAATGAACGATATCAGCATTGAAAGTAATGATAACTACTTGCACATGGTTTTATCTAGTTATAGTAGATAAAACTATGTGTGCAACACAGCGCGACTCTTTTTTGTGATCAGCAACGCAGCTTAACTCGCCATTTTTTGTGGTATAATAATAGTTTTGAAACTTTTTTTGCTTGTTTAGTATTTTGTTTGTTGAAGTTATCTTCAAAAATAAAAGCCTTGTAAAATTTAATTTTCTCAACTATAAAGTTGAGAAAGTTGAGAAAAGTTAAGTACCTGCTTGTAGAAGTTAGTGTTGATGACAAAATACGAATGTTGACGAATGTTGTACATATTCCTTATGCAAATTACGAAAACGTTTTGTCATGTTTTAATCTAACAAAAACACGTCATTAACATAAAGCTTTAAAACTTTAAACTGTGATTTGTCGTTGTTTCGAGTTTCATTTAAACTTTATTTATTTTTTTATAAACGTCTAAGTATAAAGATTGTGATACATTATCTAAAATCTACCAAGCTCACCCAAACACACAAACAAATCACACAAATAGAACCTTATACGGATTTATGCGTAGACTAAATGGACTTAACCACAGGGCGCCAAACTTTTAGGAACGGCAAATTTTTTTTACATAACCCTGTGATATCAATTGGTACATGTAGTTTAATTTAAGGGTACGGCTTATTTACAAATGTATTGGGTATATATATATATACCTAAATATGATATATCCTTAAAAAAAAGTTCATACTCTCGAGTCCTTAATAAGAGGAAGGGGGGACGTTTATTAATTTTTGCAAAAATTTTCCACCCACCTCAAGCTTATTAGGAAACACAACCCCCCCCCCCCCCATCGTTTATTAATTTCTCTTGTTATTAACAAAAACTTTATATCTAAAAACTAAAAAAACAAAAACAAAACTGATAAAAACAAAAACTTTCAGTGTAAACAGGCTTTAAAAATCGCCGACCTAGTAAATCTTGATTTGACGAAAATTAACTTTTGGTTTTTTTTTCACCAAAGTATAAAACTTATATCAGCATATTAAGTCCAATTAAAATTATAAAACAGCTGTTAGAAAATACGCATTTGACCGCACGTCTAGACCGACCGTCACGCTAGAGTTAAATAGTTTTGTGCGTGTTTTGTTAAAAGTATTAGTTTGGATTTATAAACCGAAATTTTTATAAAATATAAAATAATAAAAAATACTTATACTTTAACATATAAAACTCCCTCCCCCACCCCCCTATATTAAAACTCCCTCGTTCATTAGATATGGACTAAAATTAAACCCTCTAACTTTATATTCCCACATCCCTCCCCCTTGTTTTAAGGATTCAAGAGTACATCAATTGAAATCACAGGGTTAGGTAAGAAAAATTTGCCTCTGCCTAACTGCAGTGTTTGCTTAAATCCACCATTGCATATATTTTATAAACCTAACTTTATTTCATCCAACTTTTTAGCTAGTTATACTCGAATTTTTACAACTTAAAAATAAATACTAAAATTAATTAAATGAAAAACTAAAATTTTGCATAAGGTATAAATTTATTCTTTATTTATAACCGATATTTTTGTTTTTTTACTTTTGGGGAGAAAAGGGTACATTAGGACACTTTTGAAAAAGATACCACAGCTTTTGTACTGATTAATAAAAAAGTTGAAGGTTTTGCTGAAAAAGCTAATTTAATAACTAATTTTTAAAAAAGGCAAAACCCTGCTTTTTTTCCTTAAAAACTAAGCTTAGTCATTGTCCAAAACTATCTCTCAAGAAGGGGTATTTAGGCAGACATTGAGGTAGGTTAGGAAATATAATAAAAAGACAAGAAATGTTTCTTAAAATTTCATATTTCTTTTGAATGGTAATTATAAACAATAATAAGCAATTATAGTCACTATAAACAAAAGAAGAACGTATCGTAACTTGTAACCCAATTGAAAAATAAACGTCATAACATTTAACCAAGTTGGAATGTGGAAATAGAATACTTAGTGGAAAAGTTATAACTTTTTAAATTTTTATTATTTCTAAGTATTTTTATTGTGTAAGCCAATATACATTTAGAGAACCCAACTACTCCTGCAGCTTCTCTGAGCTTCATTGTTTTACTGCAACATGTTTTATTGCAGTTTTAAACATGTTTTACTGCAATTTTAAGATTTCTTCGTTTATATATGCTTCACTTTTTTTATATAGTTATGTACCATTTTTAAACATTGTTTAACTTTTATATTTTAATTAATTGTTAAGGGACGTGCAGTACGTCCAAATGTGCACCATGAAAATTGTCCAAGCTGCCACAACCATGATTTCAGAATATATTGCGCACAAAATTATTTTCTTGTAATTAAACTTTTTATTTATATCGTCGAACACTAAAAATGTAAAAAAATAAATTACTTGGAGAAGTAATTTCCTCAGTAAATCCTTAACCGTTTAAAAATTAGAAAAACTATCGAAAATCATAAAACGTTTGTAAAAAATCTCAATGCTTTCCTGAGAAAAATCCTGCGACGGTTACGTGCGAAAGTATTTCTAATTGACTAATATATTTAACTGTCCTAAATTTGCCCTGTTCTAAACTACCTCCTTCTATCTATTTGTTTTTATTTTTAAATATTTATCATAAATTTTTTTTAAAGTTAAGCTCTTCTTAGGTAGTTTAACGTCAAACTTTCTCTTTGGCAAATTATTTTATAATGTCATTAATAAAAATAGCGTTTAGGATGTCAGATTTCATTGGCAAATTAATCACAGAAATGTTCAAACGAAAATGCATGAGGGCAAAGTGACTTTGAAGCTATTTTTGCATGTGAAATAGAAAATTTATCTTTTTTTTTTTTAATTCTTTCGCGCTAGTGTAATAAATATTTAAAACCATTATTTGCTAAATAATAAAAAAAATTTATGAACAATAAAGATATCTTGATCTTAGAAGCCAACTGGGAAACAAAGTCAAAAAACCAACTGGGAAACAAAGCCAAAAAACAACTGGGAAACAAAGCCAAAAAAAAACTGGGATACAAAGCTATGGATTTTTAATATGTATAAGGTTTTTGATATGTATTGTAATTGTCTAAATTTAAATAAATATATATGATAGGCTATTTAACTTGATTATTTTTGAAACTTTTTAAAAGTTAAAAACTACTTAACTTTCAGTTTATTATCTGTTGTAATTGCCATAATGTTAATTGACCTTAAATTTTCAAAGTTTGTTCATTATGTTTATGAGATTCATTGAAAATATATTTATCATGGAAAATAACAGAAAAATGTAACTAAATTCTATATTTTTTTAAAGGCATAGCATTTAAAAGAGATATTGTAGTTTAGAAACAGTATACAAATTTTTAGTAGCATTTGTTGTAAACTTTTTTAGTAGTCGTGTCATTATGTTTTATTTTTTTATTTTTTTTCTTACAGAAAAATGTACGGGTAATTTAGGCAAATTAAGTTCCAATTTTGTTTTTCCTTTTTATTAATTTTACTGGAGAGTGGGGAGTGGGAAACGTAAACTTTTTTTTAAGGTAATTGTAATATCTTTTTTATTTGATGTATAAACTAAGCCAAACTAGTTTTTAGGAATAAACCTTCTTTTTAGGCACCGAATCAATCCACTTAGGTTTCCAGCTAACTATAACTAAGCATTTAAAGTTTCGCTTTGAAAGAAAACGTGCCATTGGGGTAAAGTGGGACAAGTGTGAGTAGAATTGGGACAAATAAATTTAAAACAAAATTTTAACACAAATTATTAAATAGAAACTGATAAAATCATAAAATCACCTAATCGACATAAAAATGTTCAAGAGCTTTCGCCAATCGAAATAATCAAATTCAAAAGGAAGAAGCGGGGAATAAATTTTTTTTTCTGTCCCACCTCACCTAAATGTAAACACTTTTTTAAGGTACATTTCAAAATTAGGGCTTCTAGCACATGCAGGGAAACAAAGCAGTTTCTGCAAAATAGAGGGAAGAAATTTCATTGTTTACATTAAATAACAGTATTCAGACATCACTCTTAATTAAAAATTTCAGGCTGTCCCACTTCTCCTGCGTCCCACTTCTCCCCACTCTTCCCTATCATTTAGAAAAAGCAGTGTTAGTCAAATAAATTTTGACTCCAATATTTTTTAAGTGAACAACCTTAAATGCAGAATTACATTATCCATTAAATGCATACACAAAAAAAATCTAAAATTTACCAGATTCACACTAATTACTTTCTTTTTCAATTATTTTGTCAAGTGATATCAACTTTTTGACACATTTTAAATGCCGACTTAACTTTTTATTAGGGTTCATTTTTAACTTTTTCTTTTTTATTATTTGATCATTTAATATCTTACAACCTCTAATTGTATGAAAACCTGGTTCCATATCCAGTAGCTTGAAAACATCGTTAGATGCATTCGCTTTGGTATTAAAGCTGGGTAATGCATCATAAACACCTATATCTGTTGGGGAGAAATGCGAAAGAAATGTTTGTTTGTTTTTTAATTCGATTATTCCGTGAAAAAATTATTTACACTTTGCACTTTATGCTGTGTTTACTGTATTCAACTCCTTAAAATATATTTCAGTGGATTTACTTAAAATAAATTTCACTGTATTTACTTAACTGCGCGAGTCTTACTTTATAAAAACGTTCATTTGAGAACCCGCTTTTATAATGCTGTTGTATTTATTTTATCGTCATCGCGTTTAAAACTATCTGCACCAGTTTTTTTTGATAAAGTATTACGAAACTTTTGTTTACTTTTTTTTGTCAGTAAAAATAAATGCATACAATATTGTGTTATATAAAAAATATCTACATGACTGGGACAAAAACTAGGCGATGTTTGCAATATCGCCACGCTCCGCAATCTAACGCATGTTTTCAAAAGGTAAAAAATACAATTATTTAATACCATTTTAAAGTTAAAACTAAGTTTTGTTAAGATTACCTAAATAATATTATATCTAATTAGAATATTTTGTTCAAACTTGAAAAATATAAGTTATAACATTATTGACAAGTTTTGTTTGAGTTTTTGTTTAAATAGAGAAAGAGAAAAACAGATTTTTAATTTGCTATTTAATTAAGTGTTCCATAATTTAAAACCTATGATGGCAATAAAAAGTTTTGCGAACGTGATTTTCAGTCACTCCCTTTAGTAAGTCCGTAAAAACGGTATGGTTTTAATAATATTCCTTTTGCATAAGGCTCGATTTTTACGGATTTACTAACAGTAGTTGCCTCAAGTATACATTCTCCAAAAATTTGGTGGCAAAATAATGCATTTCATTTTAGATTACTTTTAATTATAATTTGAAAATATTGTAGGATTAATGTTATTAATTCTATTGAAAAATGTTTAAAATATAATAGGAGCTCTATTGTTATGAAATTTGTACACAATAATTTACACAATGAAATTTATACACAATAATAAAAACTGAAAAAGGTTTAACTGAAAAATATTTATCTGATGATTATTGAATAGTTCTTCAGAATGTGTTAATTAACCTACGCTCAAAATAATTTCGACAGCACGATTATGTTTACTTAGCAGTTTTCGAGTCTTACTTAAATTAGAGTTGCGCAATTATTATCATACTATCATTGCATCATTATTAACTGCACTATGCATTATTATCAAAACCATATTATCATAGTTTATGTAACATTGCATGAGGAAAAAACATAAGATTTTTGATTTAATAACTGCTTTGTTTTTGTATATGGCTCTTTAATTATGTTAGAGTTGCCAATATATAATAACATTAAGATCAGGAAGTTTAATGAAAATTTAATTTTTTATAATATGAAGTCTATAAAGAAAAGTTATACGTTGATTTATTTAAATACAAGAACAATTTAATCGCTTTAGACCAGGCTTAGCGTGCGATCGCACGTTATTCTTGACCACGCATATATTATTTTCTTCAAGCAATTTTTTTTAGATTTTTTTAAGACCATTTCATAAATCTAAGAGACTATTATAAAAAAAAACTTTGCTAAAAAAAGGGAAGAAATTTTAACAGAAAAAAATAGTTAAAAATATAAAACTCTACAAAAGTAAAAAATAAAAATAAAACAAAACAATGTTAAAAAAAATCTTTAAGAAAATTTTAATAGATTAGGTTTAGAACTACAGTTAATTCCCAGCAAGTCGAACACCGGTTAACTCGAATTTTTGTTATCTCGAACTGTTTTCTATAACCCCTTGAAAGCAAAAACAATTGTTTTACCTCCCATAAGTCGGACAACCGTTAAGTCGAACAGATTTTTCTTTAGTTTCAGTGACGGATTCGAAGGGGAAAAGAGATACGCTTCATATATATGAGGAATGAGGATGCTATGCAACAAATTGCGGTGATTGAAGACTGGAAACAACAAAATCCCAAAACGTTAGCCCCTCCCCCCCCCCCCCAGCCCCAAATAGGAGGGCAATTAATCAAATTTGTTAGTATTTTTTAATCTTAAACTTAATTCATATTCGTCGACGAATTTCAAATTTGATTCAATTATCTCTTGTTGTTCGCATTTATTACCTTATAAAGTTTACAGCCCCTCAATTTGAGGGAAGTATAAACTTTATTTCATATATTGCCCTCCTATTTGGGGCTGGGAGGGGCTAACTTTTTATGGTTTTTGTTGTTCCCAGTCTCCAATCATCGCAATTTTTTGCATAGCATCCTAATTCCTCATATATATGAACTTAAATATAGAGTTTTCTTATTGTTTCAAAGATGTTTAGCTCAAACATCAAAAAAATTTGTCTAATTCACAAATTCGCGGTCTTAATTCACCCGTAAGTTACTATATATAAATGTATGTTGTGTTCTGCTTGAACCTCTGACGTAGTGTTCAGTCGCTCGTAAGTTCATGACTGTTTATTTAATTATTAGTTTTATTAACTTCATACAATCATACAAAAAAGTTTTTTTGTGTGTTTTGTTATTGTTAGTGATTAATGATCTTTTAAAACTTACAAAAAAAGTTTTTTTTCGGGGATAGTGGGGTAATGGCGAACGCAGGGTAACTCCGAACATGGTCAAAACAGCGTTATAGAAAAATAAATTTTACAATTTCTTTTTACCTGCGAGAGGGGATCCCATGCTCAGTTCCAGAAGCTGCGATTGTTGTTCACTATGATTTGATTTTAACTTTTTCGGATAATTTTATGCAACTTTTTTTTTTAGTAACAATCTGTTGTCGCTTCTATGGATATAAAACCACTCCTTTTTTTTGTTGTTGTTGCATAGTATAATTTTTGCACTTAGTTATTACAATTAGCATTTTATTCGTAATTACACAGTGTTTGTGAATGCCCCTCGGTGTGTTCGGAATTATCCCACGTATGTTGGGAAATTCCGAATACCAATGGTTTTATTTTTGCCTTAAACTTCTATTTTATAATAAGATTTGTAAAAATTGCTTTTGAGGATTTGTGACTGAATAGTTAAATTAATTGATAAGCAATAAATATGATAGGTTTTGTATAAAGGGTGTCTTTATTTTGCATTTCCGCAAAGGTGTTCGCCAATACCTCACTCTCCCCTACATTTCTCGTTAAAACAAAAACATACTTTATAAATACAATGAAAAATTGTCTCTTTGTTAAAAAGCGTTTTGCTAATATAAAAAAACTTGATTAAGTTTACTTTACTACTAAGTTAATTCTTTTTGCGTTTATATGAAATTTTTGTTTGCACATACATGAAAACATAATTAATCTTGACGGTTCTCAAAACTTATGACAAGCTGTGGTCAAGTTGTCGCAACAAAATATTATAAGCGTGGTCTGGTATAGCGTGCATTCGCACGTAATTACCGACTAAGTCTGCCTTAAACCATTAAATTTAAAAACTGTCTACTATTTTAAATAAAAGTTGACATCTCTATTAGAATGAATGTTGACATCTCTATTAGAATGAAAATTCGTGTCATCTGCAAATAGAACTGAGTTTGAATATTCAAAAACTTAAAGAAATATTATACATAAAGAAGAAATAAAATTTGACCCAGAATCAGCCTGTGGGGAACACTACAAATTATAGTCATGTCGTTCGACTTTCCTCCTTCATTAATATGTATCGTTTCCTACTGTTTCGATAAGTTTAGCCAGTATAAGTATGCGTTCAAAGTAGCATAATTTTCAAGCTTTTTATAAGAATATTATGATCTACTTTACGAAAACCTTTGCTAAAATCTAAACAACCTTAAAGGGCAATCTTTTTTTCAAATGTTTTAAATATATCGTGAACAATATTAATAATGACATAGTCAGTTTAATTACCTAAGTGAATTCCAAGTTGTTTATATAGAAAATTATTTATGTTTTGTAAAGTTAAAATTTAATTATACATAATTCACTCTAATATTTTAGAAAAACAAGAGCGAATCAAAGTTTGTTTTTAGTTTTCAGAATTAGAAATTTCACTTGATTATAAATAGGTACAATCCTTGCAATTTTAGGTTTCTCAGGGTAAACACCTTATTTTAAAGAGAGAATATAAACATGTAAAAGAGGGATTCTCGAGTGTTAATTGTTAATGAAATAAGTTTTTATTACTTTACTACTATTATTATCTACACTTTAGTTTTGTTTTAAAATATATATACTGCAAACTAAGAGCAGTTTTAGCAATCCCATATTTACCCATCATGGCTTCTAAGGCCTTATTAGGTTAGATATGATAAATGTGATACTTCAGTTGTTTTCTTTTTTGACACAGAGGTCAAGCAACATATACTTATAAAATATTGGTTAGGTGTTTCGGCAACTAAAAGCTTATTTGAATTAGCTTATTTTTAATGGGTAAAATTATTTCTGTTTGTTTTTTTACCAATTACTTCCTTAATAATGCCTCTAATATTATGTCGATCATGTTTATGATTGATTAATTACTCTGAAGAGAAATATTTCTTAAACTTTTTAAAAACACCTCATTAAGTTTCGTAATTAGTAATGCTATTCATAAGTAGTAATGCTAATTTTTTTTGTCGTCATTTCCTTTAGGTTATCGGAATTTTTTCGAAATATTTAGACGGTTGTTGTTTTTTATTTATTTTATTTTTTATCAAAACTTTACAAATTCGTTATCGTAAATATAAACTGATTCGTTTACAATGTATAAAATAAAATATCGTATATATAATGAGAACTATTCAGTACAAATATTAAATTTAGTACAAATAATAATGATAAAAAGTTAAAAGAATGCGGAAACTTGCCATTTGTTTTTGTCATCAAGTAACCGCTCTTAGTTGAGATTTTTTTGAATACCTAATTTACAAAAAATTCCAGTTTAACAAAGTTTCATAGTAGCATTAGAATCATATTTAATAAGCTATAAGAAAATCAAAATCAGATAAAAAAAAAATTATTTGGTTCAGATAAGTATATAATTACATGCATGGGCGCCGAGATATTATTATAAAATTTAGAAAAATAGGGGGCGCCGATTAAGGTTGCTGTCCCAGGCGTCATAAATACTCTAAGCGCCCATGATAATAATATTAAGTTAATATTAATCAAATTACATTATAATAATCTAATAAAATCTATTGATATTAAAGTAGGATTAAATAATATAACATTTACTTTGTTTTGAAATTAATATTAGAGTTTTTTAGTTTACATTTCAATACATATATATTTTTTATGTTTAGAATGGGTTTTTTTAACAATATTTTTAGAGAGCTTAGGTTATCTAATTTTATAAAATTTTTTTGAATATTAATTTGTTGCAAAGATAAGGGCGACGATACGACATAGAGAAACGTGATAGTTTTTGTTTTTTATATGCTATATTAAAATTTCCTATTCCTCGAGTGTCATATCTCGAACCGCTCAAAATGCCTTTATAGGTGCACTGAAAATCCGCTGAAGAATATTTGCTGGGTTTAGCAAATGTTAGCATGAGAGATCTTTATTAAGGACTATTTTTGTGGCATGTTTTTGATGTCTATAAAGTGCCTCAAGGTTAGATCTATGGGTAGTTGCCCATACTATACCACCACACGATTGTTTGTATGAAAAAGAAATAATATTATTACTACTATTAATACAATAAATATACACTTATTAATAATATTATCATAAGTAACTTCAACAAAAATTATGTAAAAAAACAATCCTTGATCTGAAGATTGCTTTCTACCTTCTACAGGTTTTTTTTTAAAAAAAATTTATACAGGTCTTATTTTCTTTCGCAGTTTGCAGCCGCGTTTCAATTTTCTTTTAGTAATGATCACGGCATTCTAGTTTTGCCTTTATGCCAGGGCATGGGCGCCCGCAGGATTTTTTGATGTTTTAGATATGACACTTCACGCTTTGTGTAAACTCCAAACTTAAGTATGTTCATCCCTGTACCAATTGAGGACGTTTTGTAATAAATTGCAATGTTAGAGGCCTGGGAACTAAAATACCCCAAAACATTTGTCCTCTTTACCTAAACGCGAGAGCAGTGATGTAATCAAATTTTCAATTTTACTATCTTATACTAAATTTAAATTCATTATCAGGTTTTAAATTTTATTCATAAATATCGTTAAGTTCAAAAGTTATGACCATGCCAAATTTACAACCTCCTCATTATAGGGTGGTTGGAGTTATGAATTTAATTAGTTTCAATTTTATTCATTTAATTTTCAAATGAATAAAAAATATGAAAATTTATCATTTGATAACTATAAAAAATATTAAATTTTTTGTTATTTGTTAAATTATTGTTAAATATTAAACTATTATGAGTTGCAAATATAGTAAAGTAAATAATTAGATGATCTTTCAAATTTGAAATAATAGAAAAATATTTTAATTATCCAAAAATGTTTTAAGTTTTCTAATTTGAAATATATAACTGTGTATATTTCCTATATAACATATATACTTCTTATTCTGCATATATAACTATATATTAGTTTGTTTTAAATCTACTGATAACAAATGACAGGGTCTAAAAACCAAAATTCTGATTTGAAAAATTATACAATCATGCATTATCATGAATTTCTGTTACGTACTAATACTAATTTGAGGCTGGGAAGGCTAACATTTTGGGTTTTTTGTTGTTCCCAGTCTCCAATCACCGCAATTTTTTGCATAACATCCCCATTCCTTATATATATATGAACATACATAAATATGGAGTTTTCTTCATGTTTCAAAGATGCTTAGCTCAAACATCAAAAAAAGTTGTCTACGGCCTTGTAATATATACCCTTATATTAGCGCTCTTAAAAGATTTTTAAATTTTTCAGAGATACAAGCTTTGAAGTATATTTGAAACAAGACATTAAAAAGCTCTTAGAAGTATTAGCGACTCTTCGCGACTGTGTACCGAACGTCGAATGCTATCCTAACAATATTTCGCTGGCAGTTCAGTTACCAGACGGAACATTATCCAATCCTATATCAAACAAATATTTGGCTTCTATATTTTAAAGTTGATGTTATCAAAAAAAGCATTCAAACAGTTTTTAGTTTTATAGATTAGTGTAAAGCATCTCATTCTCGTTGTTTTTGTGTTTTTATTTTTTACTGTTGACTTTTTGTGAAAATAAAATTATCTTTTTGTTTAACACTTTAACTATTATGTATTGCTAATAATACTTTTTTACTTTCTATAATTCATATTAACATATTATATTTGTATATTATTAATAAGTAAATATTAATATAAAATTTCAATTAGTTTCACTTAATGCAATTAATTTTTTTTTGTCAGAAAAACTTATTTAATGAAGGTTATAGGCGAACCAAAATAATTTCAATTGCAAAACAGCATGATAACATTAATTCTTGTTGTGGCGTATTCGTAGCACATACGCCGCAATATAAACAAATTTATGTAACATTTTGTTACAACTTTAAAGTATCTTTTATATTTTTTTATTTAAAAATATGAAAAGAATGTGTAGAAAATGTTTTCGAATTGTAAAGAAACTTTTTAATTGCATATTAAAACTTTCTAAACTTCTTTATTAAACGGTTTAATCAGATTTTGATCATTAAAAAAATAAATACAAAATACAAAATAGCTTCTAAAAAAAATAATTTTACAGGTATACTTCTCAGACAAATGTAAATGGTACGGATAATAAAAGTTTTCATATCCGCTTCATTATGTTTTTTTTATTGACGTCTTTTTAATGCTTAATGGTTTTTGGTATATTTATCAACTATTAATAATTGTTTTCTAACAAACAATTTTTTTTTTCTATTAAAAATAATATATATAAATAATATTTCTTAAAATTATATTGATCGCTTTTCAAACAAAATTATGTGGAGAAAAGAAGTGAAATAAGGTATATTCTATAAGCCATAAATATTTTCATAAAGCGTAAACAAATAGCAATCACTTTACATATAACACTTATCAATCATAAACAATCATAAGCCATAAATAGTTTTAATATAAAAAGATATTTTAGATTTTATTCAGGAAGTTTTTTTAAACAAATTTATAAAAGTAACTAATTTATTAATAGTAAACCATAAATGTTATTTGAAACTAGGAGAGCAATTTGAATGTTAAAACATTTATGTTTCCTCCATATAAAAATGTAGCGACATAAAAGTTTTACATGAAGCGAATTGACCCATCACTTATAATTTTACAAGATACACAACTTTTGTCTAATGTTGATAATTTAGAAAATTAATTAAATCTTAAAATCAAACTTACACTGAATGCAAAATCTGATATTGATGTTATTGTTATTTGATGACCCTGGTGACATCAATTTCATCCTGTTCCATAGTTAGCTAATAGCAGTTAATGCTTCATTAAGGATACAATTACTTCATCAAGGATACAGTTACTTGTGTTAACATTGATAAAATACTATGTGAAGTTCTTTATATAGATATCTATACATATTTGTATATGATTCCTTTTATTCAAGAAAGTTTTTCCGAAATGA
This sequence comes from Hydra vulgaris, assembly GCF_038396675.1. Lineage (NCBI taxonomy): Eukaryota > Metazoa > Cnidaria > Hydrozoa > Anthoathecata > Hydridae > Hydra > Hydra vulgaris. Next base: position 42,925,730 of record NC_088929.1, read on the forward strand.
AACTTAAACATAAATCTTTTTATTCTAAAAAGTTATTCCGAGTTGAAATTTATACATAATTCTTTTTGTTCTAGAAAGTTTTTTTGAATTGAATTTAAAACTTATTTGCGATCTACAACGTCACTCGAACGTTCTAGAAGAACTATTTTTTTCTTAGGAACACAATCCATTGAAAATAACAATTCAAAGACTTTTATTTACACTATTATATTGGTTTAAGCAAAAATGTCAATAAAAAAACGAGACAGATTAATTTGCTCTATTTTAATTTTCAACTATAAACACGGATTTTTTAGTAAACCTTAATTTATTTAATAAAATTTAAAGATTTCTTTTTAAACTTGTAAAAAAAAAGTTTAAACAAACGAAAAATCAAATTCTGTCAAATATACATTATTCACTAAATTTTTTTTTTTTTTTTTACCATTTTTTAATTTTTTTTTTTTTTTTCTCCATTTTTTGCCGTATAAAAATACGAATACAATCAATATTTCAAATATACAAATGGCTGGGGCAAGAAGAAGACACAATTTGTCTTATCGCCAAGCCCCAAGATAGTGTATATAAATGTTACCAATATATATAAAATAAGACTTTATTTTTAAAAAGATAAAACAAAAACAAAAAGTTACAAGATCATAAAGAATTTTTTTTTTTTTTTTTTAAATATTTTTAAATTTAAAAAAAAATTATTTTAACGTAATAAAATAATTAATAAAAAGTAAAACAGTAAAAGTAAAATTTTTAGAAATAAATATTAAATAAATAAGTATATAAAGATTAATATAAATTTGCACAAAGTAAAACTTGCAATAAAATAAAAAAATAAATAAAATAAATAAAAAAAAAAAAATTTTTAATAGCTTTCTATTCAATCGACTAAAAAGTAGAAAATAACTTTTTTCTGTTTCTGGTACTCGTGGAAATCATTGTAAATCTGTATGTATGGTAAATGGTAAATCTGTAATCATGGTATTTCTAGTAAATCGTGGAAATCATAATAATCACTTTTGTAAAGCCAATAAATTAGTCGATTGAATAGAAAGCTATTTAAAAAAATTTTTTTTTATTTATTTTATTTTCTACTTTTTAGTCTTGATAAAATTGAATTATTACACTTATTGATTATGATTAATATTCAATAAAAATTTATTTTGAATTCTGTATATAATAATTAACAAAAATATTTGGAGCATATTTTTTTTATTATTAATTTAAATGTTGGTTGGGTCTTCTTCTCGGTTGATGTATTTGTTCTTTTTCGGACGCATTTTTATTTGTCTGAAATTAACAAGTGGAATATTTGTAAAATTTTTAATGAAATTTATATTGATACTTAACACTTTTTGATGCCCTCTCGGTTTCCGATATTTTTTTCGGACTTCCAGATCTAACCAACGGGGAGGTGGGGCATCGTAAATCTAAAAGACTTATTGAATCAAATGTAACAAATATAGTTATTGTTAGTCGGCAAAAAATTATTTGTAAAATTTCAGGGCTGTACGATCAAAAGAAATGCTTCAAAAAGCGCTGTGAAGTTTTGGCCTCCACAAAAAAAAATGCGGACTCGTCAGTGAGTGAATGGAAAGCTATAAAAAAAAGGTTTTTAACAACTTTTTTTTTTTTTTTTTTTTAAATTAAGATTAAATATTAAAATTATTAATAAAACACAGAATTGAGAAGAAATGGAACCTTTCCAATTAAAATATATATATATATATATATATATATATATATATATATATATATATATATATATATATATATATATATATATATATATATATATATATATATATATATATACATATATTTATATGTATTTAAGCATGCCTCAACCAAATCCTTAAAAGGGTTGACAAAAATAATCTTTAAACTAAATCGAAAAAACTTATCTGTGTCACCCGAAAATGTCAAGCACTCCATCGCTAACTAGGAGCATTTGCTTCAATTTTACTTTAAATTCGTCGAGAGTTTCAAGAGTTTTAAGTTTATTAGATAGGATTTTATTCCATACTTTTGGTCCTCTAATGGATAATGAAAACTCAGTTGTGGCATAAAAACTTTTGGGCTGAATATAGGTGTTGTTTGAATAACGAATTAAAAATGTTTAGTGTTGTTCTTTTATTAGCTTTATACATGAAAATTAAAAGATGAAAAATATTTATTTGGTAGATATTGAGTATATTCAGCTTTATAAATAGTTCTTTGGAGTGAGTAAAACGGCCTACATTAGATATTATTCTCATTGCATGTTTTTGTTTTTTAAAAAGTTTTTTAATTTTGTTTTGATTTGTGCTACACCAAGCAATGTTTGCATAATTCAGATAACTATGAGCAAAGGAGAAATATAACAACTTTAAATTAGTTTGATTTAAAAATGGCCTTGCTTTATAAAGTAGGCCAATATTTCTTGAGATTTTACTTTCAAGTTAATGTATATGATTTGTCCAAGTAACGTTTTCGTCAAGGAGTACTCCTAAAAATTTTAATGATTGTTCTCTTTTTATAAATTGACTGCCAATATAAAGTTTTGGAAGTTTTAAAGGGATTTTATCGCGTTCATGAAAGCGATGGAAAAAAGAATACTTTGTTTTATCTAAATTAATTGATAATTTATTTGCATTAAGCCATTCTGTGAGTTCCATGTTAAATGAATTAAACAACGTTTTAATATCGTGACAAGCGTGAAACAAATTTGTACCATCCGCAAGCAAAATAGTGTCTAGTAACTTACAAGATTTGCTTAAATCATTAATATAAATTAAAAATAAGAATGGTCCTAAAATTGACCCTTGTGGAACACCACATTTTATATTCATATTATCAGTTTTTCCGCAGCTAAATGAAATGTATTGTTTTCTATTTGACAAATAGCTTTGAAACCATTTAAAATTTGAATGTTTAATCCAGTAATTTTCTAGTTTATTTAATAGAATATAATAATCAACAGTGTCAAACGCTTTGCTAAGATCAATAAATACACCTAGCGTATATTTATTTTCATCAAATGTCTGAAAAATATTTTGAACGAGATAAATAATTGCTTGATCTGTGGAGTGACTTTTTCTAAATCCAAATTGTTTGCAATATTCTTTATTACAAAATGTTTGTAATAAAGAATATTGTTATTTTCTAGAAAGGTAAATAGTCTATGATACATAATGTATTCTAATAGTTTTGAAAGGCATGGTAGTATTGAGATTGGTCTGTAATTGGAAATGCTGGTATCATCTCCAGATTTAAAGACTAGTACCACCCTTGCAAGTTTAAGTTTATCAGGAAAGATTCCTTGTTCAAGAGACAAAGTAAAAATATGCATGAGTAGAGATTTTAAATAAGAAATTGATTTTATTATTATTTTACTGCAAACATCGTCAACGCCTAGATCTTTGTTTGGTTTTAAATTAGAGGCAGTATTTAATAATTCTTTTTCAATTAATTTATTATTTTCCATTATGGTATTATTAGCGGTTAGGTATGATTTAAAATCAGATTTATTAAGTTTAATTTTTGATGCTAAATTTTTTTTAATAAGTTTTATAATTTTTGGAAATGCTTCATTATAGTTGTTTTGAAATATTTGATTGAAACTGTTATAAGCAATATTAACATTTGTAGTTTTCAGGACCGGTCCCCAATCTGTGGAAGATAAAAGGCTTTTAAAATGAACAATGGAAGCGTCATTAATTATTCGTTTAGTAATTTTTACTTTTTCGGAAATTTGATTGATTTTTTGTTTTGTTGATATTATAAAAACCGGAAAATGGTCTGAAATCTCTGTTACAAGTATTCCAGTTTTAATTTTTATGTTAGAGAAATTGTTAGTTATAATTTGATCTATTGAAGTGGAGCCATCTTTTGTAATTCTAGTAGGTTTATTAATAGTTGGAATAAAACTACTTTGATATACAATATTGTAGAAAATTCTAACGGTTTTATTTGCGTCATATTCCAGTACGTTCAAAAAAAAATCTCCCACAAAGTATGTGCATTTCCCACAAGTATCTTTGTTGTTAATAAAACTTTTAAATTGTTTAAGAAAATATATAACATTCAGAATTACATTTTTGTGGATTTTATTTATAACCTCAACCGTTAAAGATTCACAATCATTAGTCACCAAACAAATTTATTTAATATTATTTAATATTATTTATAATTGAAAACATATCAATAATGAAAATGATAAGTATTTTTTAAAACTTGAAGACGTACAAGGATCTAGAATAGAATGATACTATTTTATTTTGAAAATTGTCAGTTTTTAGTACATAAAAAATTTCATATATCCTTTTTGAAATTGAATGGTGTAACTTTTTACATGCACGGTTTTTTGTTGCAGTTGGTTGAAGCTTTTTTAAAGCATTTTTTTATAGCTACGCTGAGATAAAAAAAACACCTCTAAAGAATTTTATTTTTTTGTATAGAAAAAAAATGCCAACGAAAAAAAAAGCGCAGAATTTGCCTTCGCAGAAATCCGCTTTTTTTTCTTCTTAACTTGCGTTTAAACTACGTAACAGAAATACAGCGGAGAAAATAGGATTAGCCTCACCATGTGCTGATCCAATATTTTGTAAATCTGTAAACAAGTTTGTGCGGTACAACTTTTGTATCCACACACATATAATTACTGTTACAAACAACAACTTTTTAGATTATAATATAGCATAATTAAATTGCGGAACATTTGATAAAACCATAAAATGTATAATACTTGATATTTGCGGTAACAAATAGAATTAGCCTCATCAATAATTATTTTCAGTTTACTTGTATATTTTGATCTGGTGATACGCATTTGTGAGTTAGTTTTTTATTATTATTTGTAAGTTAAACAAAGACTGTGAAATCAGTGCTCATAAAGTTTTTAACATTTGGCTTTTGATACCTTTATTTGAAATGGGACGTGGTAAGCGTTTAACGAATGAAGAATTAGCAGTAATCAAAGCATACAAAGATACAGGCTTATCTAATCGGGAAATTGCAAAGAAAATTAAAAGATCTCCAAAAGTGGTTAACAATTACTTCAAGATTGGCGTTAATTATGGAGCCTATAAGGGAAGTGGTGGCAAACGTAAAATTGATAATCGTACTAAACGAGTTATTGTACGTCGTGCTGCTGCTCAGCACATGACTGCATCTCAAATTCGTGCTGATTTACAATTACCTGTATCCGTTCAACGTGTGAGACAAATCTTACATGAAGATCCAAACACAGTTTGGAAAAAGCGTAAACCAAAACCAAAACTTACTGCTCGTCATAAAAAAGTTAGATTACAATTTGCGAAAGAACACATGTCTTGGCAAGAAGAGTGGCATCAAGTTCTCTTCAGTGATGAAAGAAAGTTCAATCTAGATGGTCCTGATGGCTATCAATATTACTGGCACGATCTTCGAAAAGAGAAAGAAACTCGGATGAGTCGTAACTTTGGGGGTGGAAATGTTATGGTTTGGGGGGCTTTTTCCTTTGCTGGAAAACTTCCACTGGCATGGATTTCAACAAAAATGAATTCACAGGACTACATTGACTTATTAGAAATAAGTTTACTTGAACATGGTGAGGAATTGATGGGTGAAACTTTCACTTTCCAACAAGATAATGCTACTATCCATAATTCAAAGCTTACAAAAGCTTGGTTTAGAGAAAAAAATATTCACGTAATGGAATGGCCCGCACGTAGTCCAGACCTTAACCCAATTGAAAATCTATGGGGAATACTTTCTAGAAAGGTTTATGAAAATGGTAAGCAATTTGAATGCACTTTGGAGCTGAAAACTCGTATCAGAGAAGTTTGGAATGAAATATCTATAGAAACTATCCAAAATCTTGTGACTAGTATGTCAAACCGCATATTTGAAGTCATTAAAAATTCAGGAAGCTATACTAAATACTAAATGAGCGAAAAAACAAAATATTTTCTTTATTTTTTGTATATAACGCTAATGAGGCTAATTCTATTTTCTCCACAAATTGAATATTTTTAATTTTTTTTCCATTTGGAATTAATTAAGCATACCAATTTATAAACTTTTTAGTTGTAGTAGAAGTAACAAGAAATAAAGTAGATTTCATAATTGTTTACCTGCAATTTTTGTTAAATTAGAACAAAAAATAAAGGTGAGGCTAATTCTATTTTCTCCGCTGTACATCGTATATTAAATCATAGTCATTAAATTTATTCTTACGACTATAATTAAATGCATTTAATAAATTATGAAAATATGTTGAATGCATTTTTAGGCTATCAAAATATTTTGTGTTACTTTTATAATAAAACCCAGTACATAATTTTAGTTAATTTGATATTTTGATAAATTGATTTTAAGGCCTTCCGCTTAGGGTCCGCGCTCTATTTAAATGCTCAAAGCAAAAATAAAATATGGCTTTTTAAAGGAAGGTTGAATGGTCTGATAAAACAGTACAAATAGAATCAAAATCATACGTTAAACTGGATCAAGTTTGTGACAATACACAATGGCTGCTATGTAACTAGACACTTAATACGGTTTTACTATTATCATTATCTCTGGCTATAATTAATACCAAAGAACACGGATAATAAAGACGTTTTTCGAATGAGTTTGTTTTTTAAATTTGAATTACTGGATCCCAAGTTATGAAAATTTATGTTGGGCTCAATAACGCCTATTTTGCGTCAAGATTTTTTGAGTTTTCCTTAAGGATTTATGGCATCAAATTTTGATATTAGATTTATTTTTCAAATGTTATTGATGAGAAAGAGTTTCATTGAATGTTATTGATGAGAAAGAGTTTCATTGAACTTATGCTAAATTGTTTATATTGTTTTCTTTTTTTTACTAAAGAATCAAAACATTTAGATCTACAAATTATTATTCTCATATCAGGGGCCCCTGGTATTTGGGGTAATTAGGTCATAGGCAATTAAATTTCTGTAAAAACCAAAATAATAAACTTTAGTTAAAGAATGAGAGCTTTTTTATATTGTAAGAGTAAACAAATTCATATAAATTTATAAAAATCCAAATTTTCCGAAAAGAAATAACTTTGTAAACCATAGAAATGCAATGCCTTGCTTTGTCAACCACTGTTCCTTTATATATAAAATGTGGTGGAAGAGTTACCCATTACATTGACACTAGCTATTACTCTGATTGTTTCCCGGTTACCTGATTGACGTAGATACTTAACTCCTTTTTTAGCAACTATTTTTCCAGGACGAGACTGGGACCAAACTGCGTCCCAGTCTCGTCCATATTCCAAATGTTTTGCGGGTTCTGAAGTAGTTTGCTTTCTGCTAACACGTTTTTAAGTATGGGAAAATATTTCGACACTTTACAAATGTTCAGACACTAATGTCTAATAGCTGCTGTGCTGTACCTTCAGGTTGACGTAAAGTTAAACTTTTTGCCTTTTGCAGATCCCTCGCCAGCATTTTTCTGTAGGAGTTACATTCTTGAATGATTTTTTATGTTTTAAACCAAAATTTTCAGCATATTTTGGAAATGGATTCAACCAAATCTGATTCCTAAAGCTGCACAATTATATGTAAAATTATTTAATTTCTTTTCTTCTTCTTCATCTAAAATAGTTGGATGTCCAGGTTTGGCTCCCATTTCCGTTACTCCTGAAAGTCAAACTTATAATGAACATCTTGGAATGTCAAAAGCTTTACATGCTGCTTGATGTGAAACTCTATTTTTAACAGCTTTAGTTGCTGTTATGATTGATTCATCATTCGATAAACGGTGTTTTCCACTTTTGCTTCTTTTGTTTTTCAATTTTTGTTAAATTTTCTATTTTTTAGTTTTATTATTTTTTTCAAATTCTAAAGTAAAGTGTAAAAAAACACCGTTAAAATTTAATTATATAATGGTTATGACTGTCAAAAAATAAATGTTTATGTTTCTATGGTTATATCATATACATTTACTCTTACATTACAATCATATACATGTACTTTTGTTTTGCATATACAAATGGTTTAGATTGTAACATAAAGACCTCTATGGTTTTCTATAATATTATTTTCGGTAAAATGACATTATGGAGAATATGAAGCAAAGTTTCAAAACTGAACACCCTTCCTACAAATTTATTAACGTAAACATTTTTAGAGTATTTTTATAGTGACACTGTCACTGGAATGACAGCAAAGTTTATTATCCAAGGTTTACAAAGACTTTCTAACCTATCCACATTGTTATCTTATATATGCAACTAATAAGAAAATAACAAAGCAAAACAAATAAATAAGGCCAAGGTCATGCCATTTGTACTGAGGTTGAAAAACTAGTCTGATGTTACTAAAATATGTTATTAACTTAAAGTCAAATATGTTGTTAAGCAGCATAATGTAGCAACAAGTATTGCAATAAATACGAACATTCTGGGTCCCCTACTCTTGAGAGGCCATAAGTATTCAAAACATTTAAAAAACTTCTTAAACTGCCAAATACAATACAAATTGAAGATAAATTATAATTTAATGTCTTCACAAAGGCTGTGTGCTGCAGCACAACTATAGTTGTTATAAATGATAGAAAAGTGCATAAAAAATACAAACCATCATATATATACACAGAAAGAAGGAGAATGACCAACTTGATAGACGGCATAATTTCTGATGGTTTGTATTTTTTATAACCCTATTTATACAAGCCTGCATTAAAGATTTTTAATACGGAATACCATAATAGCGTCAAGAAAAATATCGAAAAATAATGAAAAGTGTTTTTTTTTTAATTGTTAAGTCCAGACATAAAAAACAAATCATTATAAAAAAATATCAAATATTGTTATTTGATAAATAATCTTTTTTTGTGTGCTAGAACCTAAACAAAGCAATTTAAAACAGTATTATGTACTTGTCAGTATATGCACTTGTCAGTATATGTACTTGTCAGTATATGTACTTGTCAGTATATGTACTTCTCAAAAAGTGTTAATAAAATAAACTATGGAGAAAACGACTTGAAAAAACTTATAGCTTCTTTTTTAAGAAACTTTGAAGAATAATCTTCACAGATCAACAATTTTTTTTTAATTTTCGCCAGAGAAATATAACTACCAATTGGTTTTGAAATTAGATTGCATTAAAATAATTCCCGAAAACTATAATTAAAACATATTACAACTACAGTGGCGTCTGTCACACAAGTTTTAAATTTTAAAGCCTATAAATGAAAACTTAGTATTCTTCTAACAATATCTTCCAAAAATAAATCTCTCAAAAAAATCTCATAGAACGAAAGCTCTTCTAGATAAAAACACTAAAAAAATCAATAATCCAATAACTTTAAATTGGTTGTTAACATAATTAACTTGAATAATTAAAATAAAAACAATGCGTATAAGTATACGGGCAAATATGATTTTGATAAGGGATCATCCATAAAGTACGTACGCTCGGTGGAGATTAGGGGGTCTGCAAATGGCGTATATGAGATGGGAGGGCAGTGGGTCAATTATAAAAGAAAGGAGACTCTGAATTAAAAAAATATCATATCTTTCTTTTATAACTTTTTGTACTTTAGTGTAATAATCAAGTTCATATACGTATAGTTACGTATAATAGTCAATTTCATTCGTCAGTATAATTAGTCTAATTCAGTATAATAGTCAATATACAAAAGAATATTTCTGAAAAAATGTTCAAAGGAGGAGGAGGAACTTCGGGAATTTTCTTTGGGGCTACTATTATTAGGGGTTTATTTTTGTAAAGGTTTACAAAAACATCAGGGGACATAAATTCTTTACATCTGTATATAAAATACAAAACACTAAATACATTTATTTAATAAACATTTTAAGGTGTCCATTTTATTAAATAGCGGTTCAGAGTTCGAATAGCGATTTTTAAAATTTATTATGCAAGCTGCGTGTTTCTGATGCTGATAAAGAGTTTTAGTATAATTGTGTTAAATGGTTTTTGTTTAAAATTACTCTAGATTTGTATAGGATTCCAATGCTTTTTCCAACTTTATTTGAAATATTATTGATGTGTGATCTCGAAGACAGATTATCTTCAATAGAAACTCCTAAAAACTTTGTCTTTTTTTCTCTTTTTAGGATGACATTGTCGATAAAGAGATCAGGCATATTTACAGGCTATATCTTTTCTTTATAGTTTTGATAGAAAAGTATCCATTATGTTTTTTCAATATTTAAAGATTTTATTTAAGATTATATTTAAGAAATTTTTTCAAATTCTCTATTTATATTATTAAAAAGTATGTTTATATTTTCATGTGACTTTAATATATTAATCTGCAAAAATCATAGTCTTTAATATATATAATGAAAAAAAGTGATCCAAGTATGGATCCTTGTGGGACACCATACGTTATGTTCGTTAATGCTTGAGATTGGGAATCTTTGTTAAAAACAAATTGCTTTTGGTTGGAGAGATAACTTTTGAATCAACTTAGAGTTTTACCTGCTCTGCCATAGCATTCAAGTTTTTTAAGCAAAATATTATGATCGGCCGTGTCAAAAGCATTTGACGAGTCATAGACGATAATTCGTCTGACTTTTTTTCCCGTGAACTTCGGGAATTTTCTTTGTGAACTTCGTGAAGTTCGGGAGGCATATTTTGAAACCCTATACAGGCTCAGAATAGGCAGAGATATGCGCAATCTGATTCGCTGATTTTGAAAGAGAGGCTTTTGCGCGTAAGTGTAAATCAAAACAAACGTCAAAAAAACATATTGATTAATGAAAGTGAAACTGAGTAATTGCCTAATAATAAGAAAAAAAATATAATTTTTTTATCCGATTTTGTACAATATAGTACTTATATTTTTACAAAACTTCACAACTCAAAACATCCGTGATTTTCATAATATTTTCTTAAAAATAAAGGTTTAAAAAATTTAGTTTGTTTTCCTAATGGTTTTTATCTCTAACTCTAATTTAAAAATAACAACCATTGTCACAAACTATAAACTAGATGGTAAAACTTGACTATGCTGTGATTCCTTAGAATGAAATAGTTTTAAAATTTACCTAGTAATATCAATTGAATATTATTAACTTGATATAAGTTTTTTCAAATTAAGTTCCCATTAATTCTATTATATAACAAGAAAACTATTTTTAAAAAGAACCTTATTTCTTTTCAGATTTTCACCCTTATTATTCCCATATATAAATTGTATACATCACTGAAACATTTTAAGTTTGAAAATTTTGATTTAACTAGCCCAGATAATTTACAACACTCTCAAAATAAAAGCAATTGTGAGCAAGAGCTGATTTAGATTGTCTTTGGTAATGTATAGTAGTAAAAGATTAGCATAATAAGCAATAAGAAAAAATTTATAACCTGATGTCCACAAGTGTGTTTTGATATAGTAAACTGTTTGCAAAAAGGAATAACTCTTTACTTACCACACCTTTATGAAAAACTAAGTGTAAAAAAAAAATAGAAATATATATATATATATATATATATCTTGGTTATTGTATTCTATAATAGGTAAAAAATGTTTACCTTTGATAGCAACTGATGGTAAATAATATCAAATAAAGCAACAAAGTTTGATAAATTTTACATTTATTATGCTATCAATTTATTTAACACTATATACTCCTGAGGGAAAAAAAAATGAAAGTAAAAAACTATTTATCTTTTATATTTCCAAATTGTATGAATAGTTTTATTATGTAATCTTTGGTATAACCAATATAATCGAGTGTGCATTTTTTGAATTTCTGTGAATACCTATTGTATAATAATATAAAAATAGAGATGTGTCATGTTTTATCTTGAAGTAATATAATTAAACTTTTTTTGAAAACTTACTTCTTCAAATGATAAAGCTTGTTTTGATGAAGTTTATTTCATTATAATAATTGCTATAACTCACCTTCATTTGGTTAAGTTTTTTAACTTCAATACTCTTTGCTAGCTTGTAATATGAACGCTTATATATAACTGTACAAAAGAACTGTTCAGTAGAAAAACAAATAAATATCACTTTTTTTGTTAAATTTTCTAATAGATTATTAATATACAATTTTTATCCTACTTTTATATAAGTTAAAATACGCAACTTTTTTTAATTTTTCACAAAGTGTTTGAAGGTTTAAAAATGATGTTTTATTAAAGTTAAGTGAATAAAAATATTAACATACACCTTATCAGCCTTTTCAAAATTTAGGTTAAACAGTAACTTCTTCAGAGTTTGTAGATTTACATGGAACATGTAAGCTAGTTTGATAAAACATCTGTAAAAATTTTCTTTTTCCAAAAATTTAAATGTTTAAATATTTATAATTAACAAGTTGGTATAAAGAAGCAGTAAAGAGCTTAGAACAACCTCCATCTCAGCTTAAAATTTAAACTTTGCATAATTTAAGTACTTTACCAGTAGTCTGGACTGCATACGCATATAAACTTTGTATTGATCATGTTTTATAGAACATGGACATTACATTTGACGAGAAACACATTTAGAAATCTTGCAAAATTGCACACATGCAAATTCAAGTTAAATTTTCAATTTTCAAAAAGTGTTGAATGGTTTAAAACGATGTTTTATTAGAGTTATGTAATAAAAAAAATAAATCTGTCTCCTCAAAACTATGGTTGAAACAAAACACGAAAACAAAATCTCCTCAGAACTCATATATTGACATGGAACATGTAAGCTAGTTTTGAAATCAGTAAAAATTTTCTTTATTTAAAAACTCTAATATTCAACTCTTTATAATTAACATATAAATCAATTTATAAATAAAGTTCTTCACCAGTAGTCTGGTAAAACAGCATAAAACCTTTATAGGCAAAAGTACTTCACAAGTAGTCTCGTACATCTGTATATAAATTTTGTATTTGAGCATGCTTCAAGGCCAAGAACATATTTTACGAAAAATACATTTATAAATCTTTTCGAATTTACTTCAACACATAAATTTTTTTTTCATTTCTTTAAATTAACGACATCATCCTCCATCCATCAAAACCTCCATCATCAAGGTAAACTTTATTGAAATTTTGAGATTTTTACAAGTGAAAATTCACTTGTACAATTAGATTTTGATACCTTTTAAATACTCTGAAGAGTACTAAAATAAAACAAATTTCCTAATACAAAACTTGTTTTGATAAACTTAGTTAATCATAACTATGTAATTTATTTCAATAATCTGCCTAGATATAAAATATATTTTTCAACAAATACGCACTTGCCTCTCTTTCAAAACCAGCGAATCAGATTGCTCATATTTCTGTCTATTCTGAGCCTGTATAGGGTTTCAAAATATGCGTTCGGGAGGACTTCCAAAAGTTCACGGGAAAAAAAAAGTCAGACGAAACATCGTCTCGACGAGTCATTGAAAACACCAACGTGTTAATTGAAGAATAGCATGTTTTGTTGAGTTTTTTTTTTTAAAACCGAACTGATTTTCATTAAGGAGATTATTGGTAATTAGGTATGAGTACACTTTGATATACATTATTTCTAATATTTTTGAAAAAACCGGAAGAACAGAAATAGATCTGTAATTTGTTATATTAGTCCTGTCTTTAAGAAAACAAATTTGCGGCTCCTAAAAAAAAAAAGAAGTTTAACTATTTCTAAGATTTTTTTCCGTGCCTACTTGGATGTAATTGATATAACTATGATTGTTTGCTTTAATATAACATATATATAATCAATAGTACCTCTGAAGGTAGCATATCCCGCATGGTCTAGTGGCTAGGATTTCTGGTTTTCACCCAGGCGGCCGGGGTTCGATTCCCCGTGCGGGAGTAGTTTTACTTTTCGATATAATTTTACGATTTGTTTTCGCAAATTTTATTTATATAATATATAAATTATAATCTTTTAAAATCATATTCTTGTTATACGATATTTATAATTGTTAAATTTGATTAAAACGGCTGCGTATAAACATTTTGTTTTAAATATATTTCGATGTAATTATATATTTATTTACACAATATTTCGCTGACCTTTTGCGGTCAGCATCATCAGGTGTAATAAAAAACGTTACAAAATTGTTACAAAACTACATAAATCAAACCGTCAAAAAAGAAGACATTACAGGCGTAAAATAAAAATAGTTTTTATTAAATGGTATGATGGCGTCAGTTTAAAATTTTTTTTTTTTTTTTTTTTTTTTGAACAAAATAAATGGTCTCCAAGTTCTCTTGTTTTTATTCATTTTATTTTCACCTTTCAATTTTCTATTCTTTTTTGAAGAAGATTTTTCGTTTGCTTTTCGTATCTTCATGTTTTTTGTTTTTTGTTTTTTTCTTCGTTTTTTTGTGATTCTATTTTTATTCGTTTTTTTGTGATTCGTTTTTTTGTGATTCTATTTTTATTTTACGCCTGTAATGTCTTCTTTTTTTTGACGGTTTGATTTATGTAGTTTTGTAACAATTTTGTAACGTTTTTTATTACACCTGATGATGCTGACCGCAAAAGGTCAGCGAAATATTGTGTAAATAAATATATAATTACATCGAAATATATTTAAAACAAAATGTTTATACGCAGCCGTTTTAATCAAATTTAACAATTATAAATTATAATATATTTTATAAAATTGTATTACATTATAATATGATTTATAAATTTCTATTTTATTTATCTAATATACCGCAACATTTGATAAATTTACACGAAAACTCAACGCTTTTCACATTTCAAATTAAGGAAAAGTGTCATGACACATTGCATAAAATCTTTTTTTTATCTTAATTACAAGATTTATCTAAATTACAAGCTTCATCTAAATTACTCTTTATTAAATTACAGAAATCGTGTCTCAAATGTTATCCGTGTAGCAAACATCCGAACATATTTAATACTAAAGTGTTTTTAAAGTGATCCAAGCGTATGTGTAAAAATTTTATATTGTTCAAACATTACATTATTATTTATCATTAAAAAGTGCATAAACTTAATATTAAATAAGTGAAAATTACATAGAAATTGAATTATTCTACAAAATGTTATGTGCATTTATGTAACAAAATTTGACAACAAGGAGTCCATAAGAAAACTCAAAATGTTCCGTTCGGTCAACGGCATATTTTGAAATGATTGCAACAGTTATTGATTATATTAACATAATACCCAACCAAATACCGGAATCCAATTGAAGAAATCGGCACCGTTACACACAGATACGCACATATCTAACGTGTTCTCGTAAAAGACTTTACTATTTACATATATGTAAGTATTATGATATAATATAAGATTCTCGGCTCTGCATTTATAAAACTCCAATATAAATTAACTTAGTCTCGGAAGTTTAGTCACGTGATTTTTTATCACGGAAAAAAAACTTTCGGTTTGATATTGAAAAACTTCGTCCAAAATACGAAGAAATGATTTTATGTAGGTGTCGAAGAATAAAAACCCACCCATGAAAATTAGTTATATACATATATATATATATATATATATTGATGTATTATTTTTCAGAAAAGAACGTAGAACATTTTTTTATGTGATGCCGACAGTTTTATCTTGAAATTCAATTTTGTGTAAATACCAGTAAATTAAGATAGTTCATCTGGAATCACGTGAAAATAGGCTCCGCAGCTATTTATTTGTTATGTAAATAACTTTTTGATTTAAAGAAAAAAATTTATATAGGGTAGGTTTTTTGTTTTCTTTAAAGTGATTTTTAGAAATACCCCTGTTTTATTAAGCGCACTGCGCAATGCGCTTAACTAAGTGATAACTCTCTGCGGTTTTCTTAGTTACTCTATCATTCTATCTTCCATATGGAAAAAAAGATTTGTTATTTTTATTGAACATTATTATGCATACATTTTTGTGCATTAATGCTGATATTGATATAGTATGATTTTGGTTGATATATCTAGCTGAACTTTTTTGATAAGTATTTATTATTAACTTTCAAAACAAGATTTATTAAATCATTTACTGAAGACTGAAGTCTTATTAAACAAATTACTTCAATGAAGTAATTCGTTTCTAATTTTATATTTAGGTAAAAATTTCTAGTCAGTAAATAAATAAAACTATTTATTTACTGATAAGTAGATAAAAAGTTTTAAAGTGTTGTTAATTAAATCACCTGTATATTTATCATTAAATTTTTTATTATTTTAACTAACCTGTAAGTTTTATATATAACATTGTATATATTATTTAAAACTTACTTTCACTGTAACAGTGAATCTTAACAT
Source organism: Hydra vulgaris (assembly GCF_038396675.1). Taxonomy (NCBI): domain Eukaryota; kingdom Metazoa; phylum Cnidaria; class Hydrozoa; order Anthoathecata; family Hydridae; genus Hydra; species Hydra vulgaris. The sequence goes on from NC_088929.1 coordinate 42,941,890, forward strand.
CATACCTAAATTGATATCAATAAATTTAATTAACTATAGGGTTATTTATTTATCAAAACAATGATTGTATTGATAAATAAATAACCTTATAGTTCATTAAATTTTTGGATATCAATTTAGGTATGATGTTTAGATTGATTTAAATTTATATATTTTCTTGACTTGATTTATGAAAAAATAGTTTAGATAAAATGTTTAATGAAGAAATTTATAATTGGTATTTAACGTTAAAAGATACCTCTAACAATGCATTATATTGTAAATTTTGCAGTGATTTTAATGATCAGCTCCTCTGCTATGAAAAATAATTAGCTGCAAAGATTAGTTGATAATGTCAAAAAATTAAAGAAACAACGCAAAAATAAAAAGTTGGATTTGTTATTAAGTGAAGCCTTTATTCCACCTGTGACAAATATTCCTAATAATACATCTATTAGTTCTGAAGTTAGTAAAGAAACAATCCTTATCAGTGAAAACAAAATGCTCAAAAAAGAAAATAAAAATTTAAAAAGGAAACTTGAATCAATGATGGATTTAGAATTTGATTATTTTAAGCATCTAAAGGATTTTGAAGATATGTCAAGCAATCTGCAAATACTTATTTCAAAAAACTCTTTAATTGAAAGTGAACTAAACAATGTTAAAAGACTTTATTGTGAAAAAGAAGAAAAGCTCAATATTATTGAAAACAAATTAGAACTATTAAAGTCCAAAAATAAATCATTTAATGTTAGAAATTTGAATAAAAAAATAAAATATCGTAATACTCAACTGGAAATTAAAAAAAAATGAAATAAATTCATTAAAAAATGAAACAAAATATAAAATATCGCAATTAAAAAAAAAAATAGAAGATATTACTTCAGTTCTTGAAAATTCCGATATAAACATTTCTGAATTAAAAAACGATAAAATAAAGCTGCAAAAAAAAGTCATTTAAAAATTATTTTGCAAAATAAAACCAACTATATTAATGACTGCAATATGAAAGATGTTATAAGTTTAGAGGATGAAGTTGTTTCGTTATGTAATAAGCCAAACATTTTAAACAAGGAGAATCAAGAACTTCAAAAATTGGTTTCTTTGTTAGATGACGAGGAAGTAATCACATTTGAAGATGGCAGATACAGCGATGACATTCGAGAAACTATCATGAAACTTCTTTCAATGAACGTGAGTATGAATAGTTTCAATGGAGTCATAAAAGTAGTATTAAACAAACTAGCAAAAAATAACATATCTTGGCTACCATCAGCCGCTGTAAAATGTAGGTTAATGCAGGAAGCTTCAATTTTAGGTCAATTTCAAGTTGCTGAAGCAAAGCTTGAAAATAATTTGACAAATAAAAACTCTAATTTAGGCAATTGTTTGCATGGTGATGGTACTCAGAAATACCATAAGCATTATCAAAATTTTCAAATTACTACAACCAGTGGGAAAACTTTATCTTTTGGTTTGTCAGAAGTGGTTGGAAATGATGCGGCAACTGTCTTGCAAAACTTTACTAATATATTAGATGACATTTGTGACATTGTTAGCAACTCAGCCACCGAAAAAGAAAATAATTTTGCTAAGTTAATAACCTCAATTAAATCAACAATGTCTGATCTATCTTCAGTTCTTCCTCTTTTTAACTCACAGTTAAAAACATTGAGAACAACTTTTGCCGATTGCAATTAATAAATGGTATTTACTTTCTTCAGATGTCAAAGACAATATGAAGGACATGAGTAATTTTTTCTGTAAATTCATTTGCTCGCTAATTTTGCATCTGCAACTGATAAGGTTTTGAATTCTTTTGAAAAAATTCTGCTTCAAAATGATTTTAAAAATGTTTTTACTTTTAGTGGTAAAGAATGTGGTGCTGTAAGGTTAGTTCATACCACATGTAAGGCATTTCATTCAAGGGTTAGTGAGGAAGCTGGTGTTCATCATGGTTTAATTCTTTTCTTTCTTCTCGTAATGATAAATCTTTTTTTGTTCCATTTATTGGAAATCGTTTTAATATTTTATGTTACAATGCAACTGCCCTATGCAACTATCATAAGGATGCTATAACAGAATTTCTTAATGCTTGGCATAACCCTAATAATTTATTAAAAGCAATTAAAGAAGACATCACAAATCTTGTATTCATTGCTGAAGTTCGTGCATTAGGTATTGTTGACAAACTACTTACTGGTCCAATGTGGCGAACTATCGAATCACTTGATAGTATTTTATTTTTAAACCCCTACATACTTCGCTTAAAAATAAGACTTTCATCACTTTGTATGGATGCATCTTATTTATTATTTGCTAATGGAAAAATTTTTGAGGATACTAATCTTCTTCATCAAGATGTGGTTTACACAAAACTGTTTGAATACACTCAAAATGATGAGTTTAATTCTTTAACTGTGCAATCACTTGAAATTATTTTCCATGCAATTCTTGCTATTTTGGAACATCAGTGTGCTGATCAGTTACTAGGTGGTAAATATTGGAATCCATCTAACTCAGTTTCTGAAGCTGCTTCTAATGTCCCTGTCACTAACAAAGCATCAGAAAGTGACTTTGCCATTTTGGATTTAATGGTTCGCACAAAATTAAATGCTAATGTTCAAACTATCCAGACTTTGACAATGTGGTCTCAGAACCAAACATTAGAATGGCTTAATGGTAAAACAGATGAAGAAAGAAAACAATTACTTGAATATTCAAGAACTAAAGTAACATTAATGAAAAGCAAATATGATGAAAGAAAAGAAGCTCTTAAAAAAGATAAAGCTATGCACCTTCTAGCAAAGCAAGAAGAAAAAAATCGAGAAGAAATTAAACTACAACATAAAAAAGTTGCAGCTTGTAATGATTTGATAAATTTAAATGTAAGGGCATGGATATCATTAGAGGAAGCAGAGGAAACAGTTTCTAATATAGAAGAGCCATTGAAATCAAAAGTACTCCTTGCTCAACTTAATTTTTATCGCATAATCTTAGATGTCGATTGTGACAAAATTGTTTTTTGTAAAACAAAGGTAGAAGGAAGCAAAAGAATAAACTTGTCTTCAGAGGAATTATATCAAAATCTTCTTATTGTTATTCAAGCAAATTTAACACCAAACAATCTTTAACTAATATAAGTAATAATTTAAAGCCTCTTAAAATATGTGATGCAGCTGTTGAAAACAAAAAAAAAAGAATAAATGGAACAAATTCAAGATGCAAGACTAAACAAATTAATAGAGCAACAAAAAAAGCACTCCTTATCAAAATTTATTAACAATCTATCTGATTTTGTAGATTTTTCTATACAACATCGTGTTAGAGAAGAAAATGCTCATGAAGTATCTTGGGAACGTGCGCAAGTGGTTCAAATTGATCAATTAAACGGTAGGCGAACTACATACCTTGTTAAGTATGATAACGAACCTGATGAAGTATGGTCATTTCCTTTATTAATTGATTTTGAAAAAGGTGATCTTATTCTTTGTAGCTAGGATTGCAAGGTAATTTTATTTAATGTAAATTTAGAATAATGTTATAGTATATATTAATCTTATTTATTTTATTGTTATGTTCCAATAAAGTGTTTTTACTGCATTTGAGTTCAGTGGTTTTTATCTTTATAAATAGTATGAATCATATCTGATATGTTTATCTGTACCAATTTTGTTTATTTGTTGTTGTTTATTTGCAGCTTAACTACATTTTATTATTAAAAAAAAAAAAAAAGTTTATGCAAAAATACTATTACTTTTACATGAACTGTCTATCAAGTAAAGGAAAGAATCCAGAAATGGAGGGCTAACCTTAGGCAACATGACAGCTCACTGATGGAGTGCAAAGTCCTATGGCTTACCTTCTCGTTGGTGCACTTCGTTAAGTAAGTTAGACAATTTTGTCTAATTTATGAACGGAATAGCTAAGGCAAATTATGTATAAAATTGCATAAATTTACAGATATGATGTCTGCAAAGATTTGAATGAATTTTGAAAATTGAAATTTCTGTGTTCAAATAATTTGCAACATATAGTCAAACTTGGGTACATTAATAGTGCGATAATTTATTTAGAAGAAAAAACGATTTAAGACATCTTTAAAATATTTAAGACAAATAGATAGATAATATAATCCGTATAAGTATTTCCATGATTGTTAATTTATGTTATTATGACTGTTTATTTCCATGACTGTTAATCTATGTTAATTCCATATCTGTTAATCTATGTACTCTCAATTTCCTAATACAAGAGGGAGGGGGGTAATAAAAGTGTGGGTGGGGGTGGGGAGTTAAGTCGAGATTTAATAAACCGGGGGGGGGTCAGGATTTACTCTGAAAGTTTTATTACTTATCTTAAAGCTGATTTTCACTGATTTTTTTTATTTAGTTTTTAGATATCATTTTTTTGTTAATAACAAGTAAAAATTAATAAACGGGAGAGGGTCTTAATAAGCTTAGGGTGGGTGGCAAAGTTTCTTAAAAATTATTAAACGCCCTCCGCCCCCCCCCCTCCCTCAATTATGGACTCGAGAGTACACAATCAAATAAAGCCAAACACAATAAAATAGAACAATTCAACGAGTTTTTCATTCATTGTTTTCAAAATTTTAAAAAAGTTAAAAGCCCTAACCCCATTAAAAAATAGAAATTTTATAGTAGATCTTTTATCTACGATAAATTTATCCATAAAATATTATCGTAGGTGCTGAAAACAATAAATTAGTCGAAACAGTAAACTATAAGCGGTTAAATCTCTTTTTGAATTTATAATAATACTGAAATTATTAACAAGTAGTTGACTAAAATCTTTTTTGTTTGTGTAAAAATAAATTTATGTTTATTTTGTACGTATTTTGACGTTTTCGGCCTGTTTTATTTGGGTCCATGTTGTTCAATTGATAATTTATTAAAGAAAAATAAAATTAATTTATTTTAATAAAAATAATTTAAGTTAATATTTATCATCAAAGTTTTGTTACGCTTAACGTATTATAAATTGAAACATTTGAAAATTTATTTTGTACAAAAAAATTTAAAACATATTCAAACATATTATACTGTTAATTGACTATTTCATGGTACGTCTGCGTTAACCCTCCAAAAATTTCTACTTATAAATTGTTCAAATAATTTGGATTTACAATTTAATTTCTAACAAAATTTTATTATAAGTTAGTTTACGCAACTTTTTATGCAAGAAAAAAAAAGATAAAAACGTTTTTTTTTGGATCCCAAAAATTTAACGAGATACTTTAAGAAAATATTTCATAAAAAGTCTATGAATTGAAAATATTTAAACACGTATATCTTTGGAACTAAATAAGCTACAGAGGTGGTTGAAACCATTTTGAAAATGAAATATAATAAGGAATATAATGCATTTAATATAAAAAATATTTACATTCGCTATAGATATTGCCTAAACTCCCTACTTAGTCCAACTAAAGTTGTGATATCACTATGTTATCATAAAGATATCATTATTTGATATCAGAACATGGAAAGTTTTGATATCATTCTGATGTCAAATGGATCTCGCTTTATGATTGGACTTAATTTCATGTTACAAATTTCTGAACAACTTAGTTTGTCTCTATGTACCGAGTTTCTTTTTAGTTAACAATTATATTTATACTCGAAATTATTAACTCAAGTTAGGCAAATTAAAGTGTCGATTGTTCGTAAATATTGTTTCTCTCTCAGATTTGTTAATATTTGGAATAACTTGCCGTATGATGTTGTATGCCATTAATATCAAGAGTTTTAAAACAAAAATCAACTCTATCAATTTTGAAAAATACTGCTGTTTCGTGTAACAGTTTTTTGTCATTCTGTATTTCTAATTTTGTAACCTTTTTTGTATAATTGTTTTATTGTTGTAAGGCACACTGTCTGAGTCCTATTTATTTTTTAAACCTGCGTGTCCTTTAGAACATGCATTGCTGTTCTAATAAATTTAAATCAATCAATTCATCAAAAATTGTCGAAAATTTATTTAGTAAATAAAAATTTCAGCAATTTCTAACAAATCTTAAAAAAGTTTAAGATGAATTTTTGATAAATCTTAGAAATTTTTTAGTGAAACTTAAGCTTGGTTTCCAATAGTTGTAGAAATGTCGTACAACAGTTGTACAACAATAATGCTTTCTAATGGAAACATTTTCTTGCGTAAGTTGCACAACTTAACATCGGTTGTACAACAAAATTTATGTTGTAAAACAAAGGTTGCGGAAATAGAATCAAACCAATCTCGGCAACAATTGTTGTACAACAAAAACGCACAACTGTTGCACAACATTTCTACAACTATTGGAAATCAAGCTTTAGCTTAAACAATGCATATTTTCTAAACAACTTTGAATTAGTACTAAATGTTAAAGAGGGGTCTGCAATGTATTGTACGTTCGTAATAAATTGTACGTAGACAATTTATTTTAATACGTTACAATGTACTTAATTTTTATTTTAATACGTTATTTAATACGTAATTTAGTGTTTATTATTTTAATACGTAATTTATTATTTTAATACGTAATTTATTATTTTAATACGTAATTTATTATTTTAATACGTAATTTATTATTTTAATACGTAATTTATTATTTTAATACGTAATTTAATACGTAACAATGTGCGTAATTTTTATTTTAATACGTAACAATGTACGTAACAATGCACTGCAATGTATTGTAAGTACGTAATAAATTGTACGTAGGCAATTTATGTTAAACATTAATTAAAGATTTTTAGTTTAATGGAGGTACATTGTTAAGTTTCCTAGATTTTTTTTATTTTTGGAAGTTCCTTTGTGAATCAAAATACTAGGGAAGAGTGATCTAAATGGGACCCTTAACAATCTATATACATAACCCAAATTTACAAACGATACGTTTTTCAATAAATTCAATCTATGCTCTTCAATTTAACATCTAAAAATTTACGGTGTATGCATGCTTTGCGTTAAAAACAACTATCTAACAAAGAGATGCTTTGAATTGTATGCACTCCTTTCACCCTGCAGTTAACAGGGTGACATGAACGTCTTTACCCCTGCTTACTGCAGTTAAGTTAAACTTTGGCCATATGAACCCGTGTCACCCAACCAGTTATGAAAATTTTTTAAAATGAAACATGAGTTTTATTTAATACCTAAGTTTTCTGTAGTAATAGAAATTAGTTAGCTCGTTTATCGTTGTTTTTTATTTAGATGCATCGGCAGTGGAGTATCAAGTATAAGAGCAGAAGTAAAATCACTGTCTGTGAAAACATTTTGATTCAGTGGTACAAATCCAAATTTCTTAAAACCATTAATTGCATTGATAGCAGATACTGTCCGCAAGCAACCCTTTTTAAAAGTGAAGTCTATGACTACAATACGGTGGAAGACACAATAAACAACATGGCTTTGACAAGCTAGATTAATTACTTCTAGGTTTGAAGTGTGAGTTTTATGAGTTAGGGTCATTTCGGATAAAGCGAGCCAATAAAACTAAAATCAGTGTGTATTAATAACTATGTGAGATATCTTAATACTTCTTGTACTAGAAAACTCTATAACAGATACCTAAACTATGATATAATGTAAAGTGAGCCACATTAATATAATGTGAGCCAAGTAAACTATATATGATACATAGGAAAGGCTCGCTTTATATTAACAAATTTATAAAGTGAGCCACCATTATTGGTAAAGCGAGCCAATAGCTTATATGATTATTCTAAAGTGAGCCATTTAGCTTTTACTTCAGACAAAAATTTACAAAATTGGAAGTATTATTACAAATAATATTTACTATATTAATATTAACTTTATTACCTACGATATAGTAAACTGGTATTAAAAGTTTGCAAACATTAACCTCAAATGCATACAATGCAAAAAATTTAAAGAACAAAAGCAATATAAAAATGTCAGCGACTAGTCTAATAAAAATAATACTGCTAAAGCTGCAGATAAATGATGCAGTACAAAATGCAAAATATCAAGTCTTAACTAGAGTTAATTTACTTAGTTGTTGTTTGAACACAATCAACACATAGTTGTCCACGCACGGTTATTTCGATACAGCTCTCATGTAACCAATCACGGCACGCGTCACACTCAATCCATTCATCATCAATGAGAGGATCAGTTGCTTCACCATATGCAAACCCACAATATTTGCAAATGTCCTCTTCTTTTTGTTTCTTTTCTTTTTTGGATTCTTTCTTTTTCTTTATAACCTTCTGTTTAACAGTTTTCTTCTGTTTCTTTTCTTTGCTGGTCTCTTTCTCTTTAGCTGCTTTTTTTGTTATTGGTTTGGTTCTTTCTTGAATAAATGCTACATTTTCTTCTGATGTCAATTCATAAGATGGTGGTTTCTTACGTGGCCGACTGCTTTGTGGTCGATCTCTGTGTGGCACTGGCATCAAGTTTTCGAAAGACACATCGAGGTCTGCTTGTTCAATTGACACAATTGCATTTTCATCAGTGGTAGGTAAACAAGTACTACCAGCAATATCAGTATAGGCGAGTATTAGAATTAGATGCATTAATATTATCTTTATTAGCTGTATCAACAAGTTTAGCACTAGAACTATTTGAAATATCTGGCAATTGCATTTCATTCAGATTAATTATGTCAACGGATTCGGTCACAGAAATCAACTGCAAATTCATAGCTGCATTAGGTACAGGTGGCTGTTCAATACTCGATCACAGTGGCAAACAAAAATCTTCAATATTTGACAACATATTGGGCTGAGAATCCAATGACTCGGTTTACCTGAATGCCCTTGGCTCGGTTTATCTAACAGTTATGCAAAACCGAGCCAGGTTGAAAATTCGATTAAAAAACTTTATCATCGCTAAAATACATATCAACACTGTATTTTTTGAAATAGTTTCTCATATTACTAATATTACAATCATATTTACTATAAATAGTGTCAAATATGAAATACTCGCTTTTCTTAATTGAAGCTAAACAAAATATAAGGTCTTAAAGCGAAAAAACGTTTTGTTACTACTCGAATGATTATAATTATACCACCGCGAAAATAATTGCTTAGCAACTGTTTTTAAAATATTCATTAGACTTTAAAATGAATAACTAATATTAAATAAATTGTTATAAATCGAAAGCATAATTTGATTTTGTAAAATTGCAATATTTAGGCGACCGGCTCGCTTTATCCGATGGCTCGCTTTATCCGAAATGACCCTATATTTTATCTAAAATTAGACAAACAGATTTATGCTCTGTTGGGTGAGCATGCTTTACAAAGTACTTGAACCAATTAACAAATATATCACTTTGCACCCAACCTGATGGATGACAAACAGTTATTGAACTAGGTGGTGCAGCATCTGTTAGTTCAGGATTTATGTGAACTCCCAGGAAAGCAAAAGATGGTGGCACAAAATTTCCATGAGTAGCAAAGACATTAGATAGTTTGTTTGATACCTGTTTCATTGACATTACAAAATTGATCTCAAAAAAACTAATGCTTTTCCTGCAATTATTACAATAAATCAAAAAACATTTTAAAACTGCCATTTTTTTTTTTTGACATATTAAAAAAAATTTTAATTCAGTTAAATTTAAAAATTATATTTAAAAGATCTTAGGATGTACTACAATTTTGTTATATATAATACGAGAAAGATTTTTATGTTGTGATTTATTAATAAACTCTTAAAAAATATTATTTAAACTTTAAGAACACAAATCATAAAATAGCTTTTAGATTCAGTTAATATTATATTCAGTAAAATATAAAGCAAATACATAAAATATATTTTATGTATGTATATAATGTACTTAGTAATATTAAATATTGCAAACGCGATAATTAAGGGGTGTTTGCTTATTTTTACAAAAATATATTATTTATAATCAGTATAAAAATAAATATGTATATAAAATTTATATGCATATGTTTGTATTTTTATTACAACAAATACCGTTTTGTAATAATAAGCAAACACTACTTAATTATACCTTTGGCAATATTTTTATCACGTAGCACACTGTAGCAAACCACCCCCTCTCACATATGGTTTAGTGACACTTTTCAATACCCTCTTCCACCACTAAGACTGTCACGTATTATTTGAACAGCCCCTTATCCATATTTTATGTGTATTTTAAGTAACAAAGGTGTATTTTATGTTTTTTAAATTTTTTTAATGTCATTTTTTATGAATAACATAAACAAAAGTTAGGAAAATACACTATTGTTGCTTTTCTGTTTTTTTGATATACTTCCCATTTTTAAAACAATAGGTGTTATTGATAAAATAACTTTTATATCTAGTCAAATTATAATTAAAACAAATGAATCCGTAAATTTACCAGATAGTTTGTTGAAGTAACAAAATAATACGTAATATATGAAAAACTATTTTGTTTATCTTGAGAAATTGCTGAAATAAAACAGTTCTAGATATTTTATACGGTGTTTAGACGGTTAATTAATGCAAGGGTTTTAGACGGCGTCAACAGCAATAAAACCTTTTGTAGAAATAGATAAAAAATAACGATTATGAAAAATTGTGATAAGTAAAAGACACTTTTAAGTAAAAATTAAACATATTTAGTGAGTGTTGATCGCAGCTCAACCACTCCATTAGACAACGAACCGTACTGCAGCCCATAAATACCTTGCAGAAACTGCCGAAACATGATTGTTGATGGCTGGTATTCGATGTTAAAGCACCAAAAAGCTTGAATAAACGATCGATGTCTTCTACAATAGATGTGCCGGCTTCAAGCAAAATTTTTTCATTTGCAATCTTTATGGAAAGAATTTTTTCTCCCTCGACCCCCTGTATTAATATCACCGGATAAGGGGACTCCAACTTTTCTGCAACATCTTACAATCCATGCTCAGCTTAAATTTGCAATGAAACTAGTTGTTATATCCGTCATAATATTATTATAAATTTTATTTATATATTTATAAATTATAATTTTTTGCTGTTTTCAATTTTAAACTTACGCGCACTGTAAATCAACTAAAAAATATTTTTTTACACTGCATATCCGAATGATTTTATGCAATGACACACAACAAGGGAAATACAATGCATGTTGGTAATATAAAAAAAAGTTAGTAAGCATCTACAGTAAAATTTATATTCAATTAATTTAAATAATTTTAATAAACACCAGGTAACTTTCTTCTAGCATTTTCCAATCCTCTCTCCAGGAAGCCATGATGATTAGTAGAATCATAAAAAATGCATGCTGGAAGTACAAGTGCCTCACTTAGCACCGCTGCCACCAAAATCTTTTGATACCAATCAGGATAATTACCATAAGCACTTATCATTTGTGCATAACAATTCGAATGTGCTGTCTAGTAGAGATTGAAACTTTACCAGAATCAACCTCTTCAGTACATTGACAAGTACTCTATAAAGTAATATATGATATTGTTGTTTATTAAAAAATTACTGTTCACAAAACCTTAAAAACTTTTATCGCTGAAAAACCAAGTAAAGTAAAGTTATTACTTCAAAAATCATTACTTAAAAATCAAGTAAACTGCAACTATATAAAAGCAAGTAAAAATCACTTAAGTATTCTATTTACAGGGTGCTGTGCAAGAAATGCTTTAATCGAATAAGCTGAAACAAACTCCTCATTTGCAGCTTTCATTAGATGACTGTTGTTAACAGAAACACACACCCTGTATATATTGGGCGTTAATACTTTTGGAGAGCACCGAAAAAACCCTTTTATAACTTTAATAAACCCTTATATAATTATAATAAACCCTTTTATAAATTTTCAAAATCTTTTACCGACGTCCAAGGGAGAAAAAGCAATTTGAAGTTTTAAGTTTTAAAAATATCCAAAAAGAACCAAAAATTGTCAAAAATCATTTCTGTTTATTGGCATTAATTTTCTTCAAAAGTGAAATGTTCTTGTACAATGATACTAAAATACTACAAAACACAACTAATTAGAATAGTTTTACTTTTATCTTACAGTAATTTCATCGAAATATTATTTTACCCATATTATTATGAATAAAATGACTAGCACAAATAATGTGATATATTTTTAATTCCTGCTTTGTAAAAATTAAGTTTAAAATATTTTGAAATTTTCTAAAATAGGGATAACCTCACTTTTAAAAAGAATTCCCTCTACCACCCTTACACAAAAAAACAATACCTGAAAATTAGGATTGGAACTTATTTATGGTAGAACTAAATTTAGTTACTGCTAATTTTTTTGTACTTTGCTTAGTGTCTGGAAAAATTTAGTTCCTGTTTTGTTTCTTTTTGTAATTTTGTTATTTTAATTGCTCTTAATCAGTATTTGAGTGTAAAAGCAAGGAATTCAACCTCTTAAATTAAATTTCACCATTTTCTATAAAATATATTTTATGTGGAGATTATGTGGCTAAAAGTGCTAAAAGTAAATGTATTTATCAATTGAATAAAATTATAAGAAGTCTAGCTGAACTTTAAAAAATATTTAGTAATTTAGTTCCCGAAAAATTCTTTTTAGGTTCCAAAGAATATAAAAAGTAGAAAGTAAACAACTCTGAGGAAAATATAAATATCAAGTTTTTTGTTTACGGTGGTGAAAAACGTTTTTGTTACAAATCAAAATGCCAAACAAAGGCAGAACTTATGAATTTTTGTAGAAAGACTGTTTGCTTTTTGTGCATGAGAAAATGTGACAGAGATTTAACTGACTTTATGATTGCACGAGTGCTGAAATTTGTAAAAAGTGATTTGAAATTTGAGGATAAAAGAGTTCGAAGAGGAATTTGCAACACTTGCCGTATTCTTCTGCAAAAAAGAGGCAATGGTGGTTTGAACAGTCCACTACCACCACTTTACAATTTTGACTCCATTGTTATAAAGCCTCTTACAAGAACAGCATATAGGTGTGAATGTCTCATTTGCCAAATCAGTAGGCTCAATTTAAATCAACAGCATCCAATCTTCGTTCAATCCTCATCTAAGCAACAAACTAAGGAACAAACTATTGCAACACCAGGGACATCAAGTGCAAATCAACAACCTCCATCTGCAGAAAAAAGGTGCATACAATGTTTGTCAGTCATAGCTCGAGGTCACAGACATTTTTGCACACCTGGAATAAGACACAGTAATTTACAGCAATTGGTGTAAGATGACATTAAAGAGGCAGAGCAAATTGCAGTATCTGTCATTGGCAACAAATAAGCTTCTTATCATGGAGCAGTTAAACTCAGTCAAGGAACTGGTGGAAAATTGTTTCCAGTTACACCAGGTAACATTTGAATAAAGAAGTTCATCTCATAGACACATCATTTTGACCCCCTGCACATTAAATTTGCTGCTGTATACTATAATATATTATACATATGCACTAAAACTTCTTGAAATGGCAATATGCAAAATGGCAATGTTAATAGCATACATTTCAAATTGGTCTACTGGAAACTGTCATGTACACATTTAGATTTGAGGCATTTTTTTCTTTACATATCAAAAATATGCAGTGATTTGTATTATATGTTTCCTCTGGTTTTTAGTATTTTTTTGTCCGCTATGCAAGGTAAACACATTAAAAAATAATACCGTTTAAATTAATTTTGCATTGCTGTTTTTTATTTATACCACATTACTTGTTACAATACAATGAAATACTATAAAATAACATAGTTTTGATTTAGAGCAATAAAAATTGTGGCCAAACTAGGTGTTTAATAGTTCTATTATTGTAACTTCTTTGAATTTTGTTTAACCAATAGAGAACCATCCAATACAATGGTCTGAATTTTATATCGATAATCTAGAAAAATTAGATTTTGTTGTGAAATTATTTTGAAAGAGATGAACTTGTTTGTTTTTTTTTTATTCAGGCTCTTCCATTGCTCACAAAGTAAACAGCACACCTCTTACAACACAAAGTTTAGTGAATGTTCAACTAAACACTGGACTTTCCAATACAGGAATGAGACTTCTAGCATCAACGCTAAACAAATCCACTGGGATTCGACTAGTTGAGCCATATTTTGAGCAAAAATTTGCTGCTGCTGGACAAACTCTTGCAGATTTCAAATTTGTCAGCTTCAAATTTTACCATGGAAAAGGGAAAAGAAGAAAAACGATCAATGGTTCACTGCAAAAACCTGCAAGACCTAACAAATCATGTTTTGCATTCAAGAGATTACTCCCCTCAGCATTTAGTCAAGCTGGGAACAGATGGTGGTGGTTTATTTCTGAAAATTAGTCTTGGCATTATAAGCACAGAAGAAGTTGGTGAGTCAAAAAGTCCTCAACAAAAAAGTTTACGCCTATTCACAAACTCAATTGCTCGTGATACAGGTGTGAAGCGTCAACTCATTGTTGCAACTGTGAAAGATGTGCCTGAAACATATGCGACTGTCAAGGTGATGATGGACTAAATCCATGTTGAAGACGTCTCTTTTGTTATCTCTTGTGATCTCAAAATTACTAACATCTTATGTGGAATTCAGTCTCATTCATGTAAACACCCCTGCTGTTGGTGTAACATCGATTCAGACAACCTCTCAGAATGTGGAGTTTCCAGAAGTTTTGGTTCAATACAAGAGAGCTACAGAGCATTTGTATCTGCTGGCTCCAAATTCAAAATGGCTAAAGATTTTGACAACACAATTCATCCTCCTTTGATCAACATGGAGGATTTAAGACATATTTTGGACATCATTCAACCAATAGAACTACATTTGCTACTAGGAATTGTCAATTATCTTTTCAAAAATCTTTCAGAACTTTGGTCAGAAGCAAAACAATGGCCTGCTCTGTTGCACATTCAACTTCAGCCATACCACGGGGGACAATTTGCTGGAAATGAATGTCACGAACTTTTGCAAAATGTTGACATTCTTCAAAGACTGGCTGAAAAAGCTTGTGCTTATGAAGCTCGGGGTTTCATTGAAACATTTCGCAATTTTAGAGATGTTGTTTTTTCCTGCTTTGGAAAGTCACTTGAGGGTGACTTCAAAGAAAAATTTTAAAAGTTCAAAGATTCTTTTCTCTCTCTGCCAGTTAAAGTGACTCCAAAGCCACATGCAGTTTTTTATCACATTTCCGAGTTCATTGATTGACATGGGTTTGCACTTGGATTGTTCAATGAACAAGCAACTGAAGCAATGCATTCAAAGTTTAAGACTCACTGGCAAAGATTCAAGCGAAGCCCTTCACATCCTGAGTATGGAACTCAGCTTCTACTGTGTTGTGGAATTTAACAGCAAACATGCTTAAAAGTTAGAAGAAATATTTTCAGAAAAATGTTTAAAAGAATTTTCAGAGAATTTTGTTTCCAAGTGTTAAAAACAATGAGTTCTTAACTCTGATAGAAGCAATATTTGAAATTATTGGCACAAAATTGTAAAACTATTTTAATTAATTGTGTTTGTAATATTTGGTATCATTGTACAAGAAAATTTCACTTTTAAAGAAAATTAATGCCAATAAACAAAAATGATTTTTGACATTTTTGGTTCTTTTTTGGATATTTTTACTAAAAACTTCAAATTGCTTTTTTTCCCTTGGACGTCGGTAAAAGATTTTGAAAATTTGCCAGGTAAGTCACCTATGTGTATATAACAAGACCCCAAAAGGGTTTTTTTGGTGCTCTCCAAAAGTATTAACGTCCAATATTTACAGGGTGTGAACACTAGATTCCGAAAACGTAATACTGGAAAGTAAAGTACTTTGATTTGGCTGCAACGAAGGCAATACTAATGGTGAATTTGATATTGGCTGTATTAAAAAAAAAATAATACATATATAATAATATAAAAAATAATTTATATATTAAAACAGTTTATAAAGTTAAAACACACAAATAAATGCTAACTTCAAAATATTAGATAGAATTTATGATAAAAAAAAGGTTTAATAAACAATTTACACATTACTAATGTGTTTGAAGAGTAAACAGTATTTGGTAAATTCATTTATATTACAAATAAAGACAGCTACTGAATAGCCGTCTTTAGTAGTAATTTAAATTAATTTACCAAATTGGTCCACTGCTGACCATTTATGAGGAGAACGAGAATTTGATTCTGCTAAATGCTTTATTATTTCAAAATCAACTTCATCGACCTTTGTGCCATCATTTTTGTAGACAAAGCCAACTTTATCTGATGTTAAACCAAACTTGCAACGCACTGGAAAAACAATACAGAGTCATTTAGCTTTTTGTATACACGACAAAAATGCAGACTAGTTAAAGTGAATAAGTATGAATACACAGTACCAACTTCATATACAATTAAACAATTATACATATTTAATAACTATTAAGATTTATATATTTTTCAGTTTGTAATGCATAAATGTAAAAAAAAAATCAATGTTTCTAATTTAAATTTTTATTCTAAAAACTCGTGTATCTCAGATTTACAAAGTGTCCGTATTGCCGTATTCTCCGGCAATACATATGATATTGTATGGATGATACTTAACGCCGTTAATGCAAGTTCTCAAACTTTTTTGTCTTGTTTGTTCTGTTGATAACAAACATTTTTTTTATAAAAACGCAAAATTCGTGTATTTTCCAGTACATGCATTAATGGCGTTGAGTTGTTCTTGAGCTGATTTATATGTAAAACGAGCAGTATATTTGGATTGCTAGATTTTTTCACTTCAAAAGAATGAAAATGTTTATGAAAATGCAATGTTTCAAATGGATAGCATACAAAATATATTTGTTTTGCTAGAGAAACTTTATCTCTCCCATCTGAGGATGACTTGTCCACAATGTCATGACACAAAACACAATCCGGTTTGATTTCATAACACCCAAATCTAACTGAATGAGCAACATATATTTCATCTCAATTTTCCACATTTAAAACTGTGCGCAAACTATTCGATACTGCTGATTGTAAATTGCCTACAATTACTGTATCACACATGCCGATTTGTACATATTCTGTATACAAAAACCCACTAAACTAATGTGTTTGCTATTTGAGTTGACTGCAATGCATAATAGTTTTGCAGATGAGATTGAGAACACCAGAAGCAAGTTCTTTAGCAAATTGATGTTTTGCCTCAAAACGCATACACCAGTATCTGCTTAAAGGGCCCATACTTTACCATAAATTCTGGATAATGTAGCATAAAATGATGTTTGGAATAAGTCTCTTTTCAGGATATATGGTTTTAAATTGGGCATGATGTTCCTCTAAATTAAACTCAAGCTGACAAATGAGGCCAACAGTTATAGTTGGAGCAAATATTGCATCCATGCAATCAAGCAGCATTAGTTAAAATCTCCAATGAGCATCACCTTCTGGAATTAGGTTTTCAATCATTTAAGGCAGATTTCTTATCAAACACCATAATTCAGCAGCTTGAATGTGAATATTTTTAAAGTTAACTTCCGGGGGTTTGCTGTTTTTGTCACTCAATAAATAGTTATAATTATTGATTGCATTGTTGACATCTGCAAGTAGAAAATATTTTTTTTCTATCAGTGATTGCAAAACAAGGCATATTTCTAAAGGAAAAACACCTTCTAATACATCATGCATGCAGTCAACTGCACACTGGTCTATGCAGTGAAACTGTGACAAACAATTGAAAGGACAACCATGCTTAATGCCAGATTCTGAAGCATTGTAGTTATTGCTTCTACTTTCTGATACACACATATCGTATTCTGCTCGAGTCCTCCTATCAAAGGTTTTTGCCTTGAATAAAGTTTAAATATCACAATGTGCACACTTGCAAAATGAGCAAATATATTTTCCATTAAAGCTTTCCATGAACCCAAACAAAGTGTGTGCTCCTAAATTATCAGCAGAAAATAAAATTAAAATGGTATGAATAGTGTCTACCACTCCATTAACTTTGACAACAACACCCTGTTCATTTTCCAACTGTTGCAATAAAGATACAACACTATGAAGGACTGGATAATATGAGTATTTATTTGTGTAAACCAACTAAAAAAATGCTATCAGTCTTAGACTGATACTCACGAGCAATATTGCATATCATCATATATAAAGCTTCAAGTTTATGTGCATGTGTATGGCTCCCAAACACATTTGTTACTTCA
The DNA here is from genome assembly GCF_038396675.1 of Hydra vulgaris. Classification (NCBI taxonomy): domain Eukaryota; kingdom Metazoa; phylum Cnidaria; class Hydrozoa; order Anthoathecata; family Hydridae; genus Hydra; species Hydra vulgaris. The sequence continues at coordinate 42,959,930 of NC_088929.1, forward strand.
AAACGCATCAATAAAAAAGTAAAGCAAAAATGTTTTTTGGTACCGTTGAAGGAATGAATGATAATTAAAAGTACGTGTATCAACAAAATCTTGTACTTTATTTGGAAGTGAACGTGGTGTGCACTGTGGGAAAGTAATCCTTGATGAAGCTTGTTTCATTTATTTTGGCAAGTAGGATATCAATAGGCACAACATAGCATTTGACCTCTACTAAAACAGAATGCATTGATTGCAATGCCATAGAGTATTGTTGCTCTTTATGTATACCTAGTGATATTTCTGTTGCCTCAATATAGTACTCAGGTTCTTTTAGACATTTGTTTCTTCTATATACAGTGTCAGTTTTATTGAAAATACTAAACATACTAATGACATCATTTATCGCATCATAAACAAATTGATTCGATACAAACTTCATAACAGATACTTCAATAATGTCTCTTGTTATAGAACTAAAGTTAACAATTGTGGCATTATTACAATCTTCGTGTGGGTCACTTGGAAAATTTGTGTCAAATGCATCTTCCTGTGTCTCACTTTGTAAGTTGTTATTGCAACTACCATTATTGTTGAAGCCTAAAGTTTGATCTGGCACAACAAAATGATGGTGCTCAAAATGCTTTTTTAACTTACTAAAGCTAAGGAATACTCTTGGACAGTTATTAAACATACAGCGTAATTCAGATCCTCTCGTAGCTAAGCCATGAAAATTTCGAAAATGGCCAAAAAGATCTAATAAATCTGCAAAATAATTTGAGTATTTAAAAAATTCCATGTTTATTTTAAAATGCTTTTATAGTATTGTCACCTTTAGCAGCAAAACCTTCACTACTGTTGATGGCAACTAACTTAATATTAACTTAATTAATAATTCGATCAGAAGACCATACTTTGATCAGCACAAACATTCTGTAAATGTATAAAACGTTAAATTATACAATTAATTAATTAATGTAACTTAAATTTTAACTTAATGAAGAAATGACATTAATAATGAAAACAACTAACCTTAAACACACATGATAATATTCACTAATTAAAATTCAAAACACTTTTTAAATAATTTTTAAGCTTTAAATTAATATTAGGTGTTCAAAGAAATTAACATTGTGAACTCTTTTACACGCCTGAACTCCGTTAACTTAACAAAGGTTTTCTGTTATATTATAGCTAACGGTGCGCAGTGAGTAAGAGTGTGCCAAAATACCAAAAAATCAATATCAGCATTACACGGTGAAAACTTGTCCTAATGGTTAAGACATCTTCATTAGAAGAAATATCTAGTTAAAAAAATATTAAATATTAATTTAAGCGTAATTTTATACGGTTATTTACACGTTAATTTGACTTGTGTTCCTAAACGCTATTTTGCATTTTTTATTTATCAACTTTCTTACGCTACTATTGTTTTAAATTAACTTTATTAACTTTCATTTTAAAATATATTATTTTAATTAAGAATGTTTTTTTCGCTCAGGCTTTTAAAAACAATTTAACGTAAATGTAATCATTAGTTTTTATGCATCGAAAACAGACAGTTTTCGATATTTTTTTTGCTACTAACCTTTACTATTAGGTATCAGATAAACTATTCTCCAATATCCTCCAAACATTTGACTATGTAAATCTCATGCTAAATGTATGTAAATAGCCTGAATCATAGATCTTTTACAACTTTTTGCAATAAAAAAAGTTATAACAAAAGATTGGTCTTCGGTTAATGGTCAGTTGATGAGAAATACTGAACACGTAAAAAAGATGTTTGTACACAAAGAATACCTACAAAATCTTTCATTACTGTTATAATATATAAATTTTGTAAATATAAATCTAAAAAAGATATTTTATGACAAATACATGCATTAAAAAGTAATATTTTTAATGTTTACACTGATAAAAGTTGTCATGTCCATTAAAAATATTTCGTATTTTTCACCAAAATAATTAATTTTTTTCATATATTTTTTTATATTATATAATTACATGTTTATTACTTTATTTATGCATTTTATATATAAGTAAAGCTATTTTAATAAAAAAACTATGAAAATAATTTTGGCACAAAAAACCCGATTTTGTCCCACTGTGCGGTGTAGTTCGTTGTTTTATTTTCTTATTTTGTAACAATTTCATCCGAAAACTTTACAGGAGTTTGACGGATTTACTGTCAACAGAGTTATTCCATTGATACTTAAAGGATTTTTTATAGAGTGCATAGGGGAAAGTCGGGTAGTCCCGGACGGCGGGTAACTCCGGACACTTGATGTACAGCTTAAACTAAAGAAGCTATGTTACTTTAAATACTATAAAAACATGCTTTGAGTGAAAATATTGCATTTGCAAAATATCTATCATAATATACCGAAGCGATTGACTCGGATTGCAAGATATTGTTTCCCACCACCAGAAGAACGATGTATCATCAAATTTGATTCCCATATTATTATACCTTTATCTAAGCTAATAACATTTTGTTAAGGTTTTTATTTAAACTTTTAATTTTTATTTTTTTTATTTTTATTTAAACTAGTTATTAAAAAAATTTGTTTACTTTAATTCACTGGTTTTAAAACTATTATTTGTGAATTAGGTATGATCGGGTGGTATCTGTCACATGTTTGGAGGGTGGTTCTGGACAACTAAATCCGTTTACATATTAAAAAATGAGCAACTTTTTTTATATAAATAATTATTTATTATATTAAATGTATTATTATAATAATACATTTAATATAATACACAAACCCATAATAGTAATTCATTTAAATTTAATAGGAGAAACTCTTTTTTAAACATTTTTTGAAACTAACGGTTTAATTGAATATTTTATAATTCTTTAAAAATATTGATTCAGTAATGGTTGTAGACATTAAGATTAGCTTATTTTGTAAAAATGTCAACTTTGATTTTTTTTTACCTTAAGGCGTTTTGAAAAACGGCTATAGAGTAGTCCTTGTAAATACTTTTTTTTCTAAAACAAAAATAATTCAAAAAAATGTTTTTTGGTTGAATTTCTTAAATGGTTATGGCCTGGTGCACAATATTCTACAGTTAGATTTAAAGTAGTTATTATCTATGCAAGAGATTTAATAGGGGACAGTCTCACCTGAGGAGCCCGTTTTATAGAACTCAAACTTGTTCGATTCATATAAAATATATTTTTTGTATCAGACCACTTTTAACAGTATTTCTGGTGAAATGTCGTTGTAAATAGTATATAAGTATATAACACGGAAACTCGAAGGGGGTTATAAGATCCAGTTCCCAAAACCGTTTAACAATACAATAATAATAAACCAATTATTTCAAAAAAATATAAAATGAAAAGTAAATACCGATTAAGAAAACAATACAATAAAATTTGGTATCTCAAATATAAAACACCGTTTATAATACAAAAAATATATAATTAAATATTTTAAATTACGTTTAGAAAACACTTATTAAAGAGAAACGAGATCAAAAGAACTTGAATATATTATCTTTTGATAAAATAATTTTTTTTTACTTTATTTTTGAAAGTAGAAAAATTCCAACTCTGGTAAAAATCTAAATTTGTTAAAACTATTTTGTTCCACAGAAGAGCTCTCGGGTACCTTAACAGTCATCTAGGTCTCTACGTTGTATCCTATAATTTTTTTTTTAGTTTTTAAAAAATTTAAACTTTTTTTGAGTTTTTTGACAAAACTTTATAAATATCGACGTTTTGGTATTAAAAAAATAATTTTCAGTTTTTATAGTATGATTTATTGTTTTAAAGTATGATTTATTATACTATTTTGATTTTAAACTTATAAAAGTTCTAATTATAAAATCATTATGATTTTCCTTCAAAAGCCTTGTTTGTTTGTTTTTGTAAAATATAGTATTTATTTTACGACAAAAATCTTATTTTTACTTCAAGTTAAAGAGCATCGAAGTTGTGTATTACATCAGAATATTCTTGTATTCCTTCGGGATATTTTATTTTTATGTTTTATGTTTGATGCAACGTCAAAATATATTTGTCAATTTCTAGCTTAAATAATATAACTTAACTTCTTAACTTTATATAAAATCAAAATCTTTGTTAAGATTACATTTCTAAGTATTTGTTTATACATTTTATTTAAGCACACATATTTATTCAGCTTGTTTTAAAAAATATTTAATTTCTGTTCTGTGCTATACTTCGGTGTAGGCAAGAAAATTTATTATTATTATCATTATTATTATACTGTAATATTTGTTAAACACCCACTATATAATACAAGTATAGTAAATAAAGTTACATTAAAGATAAACATCATATAACCATCTTGGAATATTTTCTTGAATATGATTGATGACTTTTCTTTGTTCCTTTGAGTTCCAGCACTTAATTGCAGATTTTAAAACTTGAAAATTCTTTTCGGGAATTATTTTTTTAAAGACGAAAATTTTAATTTTTTTTTTGCTTTGCATTATCTTGGCTAGATTTAGTCCATGACAGTTTTTTCATCAAACAGTTTTTTCAGCTTTTTCATTTCTGGGAAGATTATTAAAATAAGATATTTAATTAACTTTGTAAAGATAAGTATGATGCTTATGATGATGCTTATGTTATTTAGATCAACTAATGACTTTTTATATGATTTAGTGGTATAATAAGTCATGTAGACATTAATTTTGGGGTTTGTCCATGATTGAAAAGTTAAAGAATTTTCTGAACCATTCTGTAAGTGTTTCACAACTCGCATTCTTTAAGTGTTCTTCTAAAATTCCAAAGACGTCCTTGGACTTGTTTAATTTTAGGTGAGAAAAAGTCGTTTTTATATTTTCATCTGATATTGCTACCTCGTTAAATTTTGTATACGGTGGAGCTTTAAAATTTGTAAAGTTATGTGTGAATGCTTTAGTTTTTAATCGATTTTTAAAACTGTTTGCAAATTCTTTTGTATTTGAGTCTATATCTTTTTTATTGTTTATAGTGTAAAGGTATGTTAATTAGAGTAATAAACTTTTTAATGCAATCGAAGGCGACCCCTTTTCACGGATTTTCTACCCCTCTACGAATTTTTATTCTACGAATAAAATAAGGGGGGAATAAGGGGAATAAAATAATCCGTAAAAAGTACTCGATTGGCTTCTAATAATAAAAAAAAATAAAAAAAAAAGTCCTCTTAACTAAAATTTACCCAACTGGATTGTGTCAAATACCCGACTAGCCGACTAAATTCGTAAAAAAACTGACTATAACATGAAAATCACCTTTTTATTTGTTGTAGGGTGGTGGGGGTGGGGGTGGGGGGTGGTTGTAAGGAACAACGGTAGAAACCGCTGTTCACTGTAATGTAAAGTTCTGAAACGTTACGTTTTTTCATAATTAGTAAGTTAATTTATATTTGACGTCAAATACTTTTTATTAAAAAACAAACAGTTTTTACTCAAACAAAGTATATCTTTTTATAAAGATAAAATTTTTTTACGTGTCATAATAGTTAATAATAAATTAGACAATTGCAAATTTATTAATTTACTTAAATGTTGCATTTAAATGACGATTCGCCGATCCAAAAATGCATGTATTGCAATCGCATATTCACAAAAGATCCATTGGATAGCTATAAACTTATTGATGATTCTGATGCAATTTACGCAGTAACACAAAACCTTCATGCCGCCGAAAAGATAAGAGAAAGTCAACTTAAGCAAGAAAAAATTGACGAAATAATGAATCGAGTAGAAATTGCTTTAGAACATTCCAATATAAGGTTTGAAGATAATGCCATAAAAAAGGAAACCTTTTTTAGCATCGAAAAAGAAAAAAGTAAACAAGATGAGCGCCAAACTCTGTCAGAGATATTTGGATTTTTGGAAAACTCGAGGCTGTCAAGAAACGTGATAATAAATGATCTACAAAACTGGTTCGCGACGTTTCAAGAGGAAGTAAATCTACTCAGTGAAAATACGTTTGACGAAGAAGAAATAGCAGAAGAAAGCTTTGAAAAGCTTAACAAAGCTTTTAGAAATTCCATTTCAAAAATGAACCGTTTAAGTAAACTTATCCAAAATGGTATTTTTATGAAAGATAACAGAAATGCAGAAAATGAACTTTTAGCCGAAACAACAATAGAAATATCAAAGTCATCTAACTCTTTAGAGCATGGCACAATTGACACAATCAAAGTCCCTAAAAGGATATATAATGAGAAAGAACTGGCGTTTTCTAAGAACTTAGAAGTGGCTATAAAAACAATAAATGCTGTATTAGATAACGCTATTTCTACTTCATCTACTAAGCACGCTAAAAATAACTTCACATATTGTTCAAAGCAATTTAACTATGTTTCTAGCCATTTGGAACAAAAAAAGAAACATAATGAAGAACTAATAGAAAAATTGAAGCTGGCTACAGTCGAAGAATCCATTATTAATTCACTTCATGAACAGTCAAAAAAAGATTTGCTTCTAATAAATGATTTACAGAATGAAATTAACGACCATAAAGACAGAATAGATTCATTAGAAAACCAAATAAGATTGTCTGATCGAAAAAATGTTTTATCAGAATATAGACTAAGAAGCCCTCCAAACGTAGTTTTGAATCAAATCGTAGGAGAAGAAACGGCTTTAAAAACAAAACCGTCAAATAAACAACTTTTTGGTCAAACCACCACAAATAATATGGTCGAAAATCGAATATCTGTGATAGAAAATCGAGTTACAGAAGAACTTCCATCTGCGTCATATCAAAAATTACTAATTCCTTCAAGTACACCCTCGAAAAGTTTACAAAATATAAAAATCTTAAGTCAAGACATTGCCAATAGGTCTACTTCAAATTTATTAAAAAAAGAAATTGAAACACCTAAAGAAATATATAACGAAGAAAAAAAAACCGAATCAGTCAGTAAAATAAAATCAGAACATGAAACGGAGTTATCCAACAGTAAAACTAACATAGTTTTACACTCTAGTTCAAAACCAAATATAACATTACTATCTAATACTTCTAGACAGAGAATAGAAAAAATAAATTCAAAACATCATAATACAGTTAAGGATGGGAGTGAAAAAAAGCAAAAAGATTTAAAAAATAAAATTCGTAAGCGTAAAAAGAAAATATTTGGACAAGCTAATGTAACATATATTTATTCCAACTCCAATGAGCATATAGATTTAATAAAAGAAAAGCACGACCAAACATTAGCTGCTGAGCAATTTGATCGTAATATTATTCAGACTAAATTACAGTACGAAAAAAAGCTTCAAACATTAAGGAACTTTATCGTTAACGAACAGTATCGATTCGAAGCTCTTTTGCGAAAAACGAACTTAGAACACAATGTTAAAATTGATCAATTAAAAAACGTCAACTCAAGAATAATTCAAGCACTCGTTCATTTTCAGCACATTATCAATCGACTAACAGACTCTAGCGACGAGGATTACAAGATTTTATATGACGACACATCAGATATATTTCAATATGATCAAAGTATTGAATGCGAAACTAAATATGGCCACGAATCTAAAACAGCCGTTGAAATTTTGGTGGATTTAGAACGCAAGATTTGTAATTTGATTTTAAAAAAAAATCAATCTGTCCAAAACGCCAATTCCGATAAACTACAGTTTTCCAAAGATCTGCAGCATCATCGCTCGTACTTAAAACAAATAATCGAAGCGTTCTCTGTACAACAAGAATTTGCAAAAGATGTTGAAATTAAAAATACAATGCTAAGTGAGGAATACAAAAAAGTACTTAAAGAACTGCTTTATTTAGAGAACCCCTCTCATGTCTCAGAATCTTTACAACACATTAGTAATACAAGTTTTTATAAGATAACAAACGATTTAATTAATCACAAAGACGCCAAACCAATTTTTGCGCAAGAAATACCGAGTCAATCGTCACAAGAACTTAAATATAAAATGCTTGACTTTTTTGAAAACCATCAGATCGCTAATTCTGAAGCTAGTATTGCTAACGATATTATCGATTATATACAAGATATAACTAACGAACAGTTTATAGAACTTGTCACTCAATACGTTTCGTTTACAAAAATTCAACAAATGAAGAGAGATATGAAAGATATAGAAAAGTCTTTACTGTCAAATTTCAATAACCACATAGAAACTTTGATAAAGAAGCACTCTGAAAAGTGCGCTGAATGGAAAATAAAACACCGTAAACTTCAAACAAGAAAGAAAACCGCATTATTATTGTTAACAGAATGGTTTCAGCAACTGAATAATACCAAAATCGCTGTTCAATCGTTCCCTGTAATACATGTAAAGTCAATTATTGCTGATAATCGCCAGACAGACGCAAACAGATGCGCTACTAAATCTCATCGCGAAGGTTTTAAAAACGCTATAATGCGTTTAAATTGTCACAAAAAAAGTATGCCCGAGGAGTTAGGTGAAATTATAGGAACGAGTTTGAATAACAACAAAGAACCCGATACGCTTTGGAAAATTCCTGATAAAAGTCTAGATCACCTAGTTCACGTTTATACCCCAAAAATACTGGAACTAGATTGCAATAAAAAACTACTAACTTATAAAGAACCTAAATGTAGTTTTCCAGCGATTGCGACGCTATACCCTTGAGCTGACACTGCTAATTATCTACAAAAACTATCAGGTTGTTCAGCAAACTTTTCTATGTAAATTTAATAATAACAAATTATTAGACGAAACTTCTTCACTCAAAAAATTTGAGTATTTTATATAACAAGCCTAAAAAATTAGGAAGTTAGTAACATAAGTTTTATATAGGTCGTTACTTATACGTGAAAGTAATAACGACAATCCACTAATATCCGCATAAGGATGTTCTATAATAAAACCAGCCATACGAAACATATTGTACTAGGTTATGCCCCAAACTTCTTCAAAACCAGAGCAAATTTTGGCACAAGTCAAAGCTGCTGATAACGGATATTCAGAGATAGCTATCTCCTCTTCACCGTAATTTACTTCCACCTAAGTACAGCAAAAATAAAAACTTATTTTTTAAAATTATGCAAAGATCCTTAAATAAAAACTATTCTATAACCTTTCCATGAGCCATTGCACCAATTACAATTACGACCGATTCATCTTTAGGAATGTCTCGTACATTTACACATTTTTTAGCTTGGAAAGTGGCAACTGAAAGTAAAAATATAAAATGCTGCTAAAATATTAACTTAAATTAAAAACTTTCATAAAGTAAATATTTTTAGTTCTAGTGAGGGCTTTTAATATAAAGACTTTTATAATATAATATATCTATAATATAAAGACTCTTAAGGGGTCATCCATAAAGGACGTCACGCCAAGTTTAACTAATGGCAAGAATTCGGAGAATGTTGGGTCTCGTGCGTTGAGATTTTTAGAGTATTATAGAGCCTTATGTTTATTAAAAATCTCCGCGGAAGGGAGCCAATAAACTTCTACTTCTCGTTAGTATTTAAATTCTGAATGACGTTCTTTATGGAGGACCCCTAATATTATTTTTCCTAACTTGCCTTAATTTCTAAAAAATTGAATAAAAGATAAAAAAAACAATTAAATTGAAATAAAAGAAATAGTGAGGGCTGCTATGTTAAGATTAAGACTTTCGTGTGCACAGACGCGTTAAAAGCAACTTTTTGCTTTTAACTTGTTCTTTAGGTTAAAACTAAGAAAAAAAACGGGTGCCAAATAATTTTTACATTTGGAGCTGGAACCTATGACGTCAAAACTTTTTACAGTCAACAAAAAAAATGTATCGTAAATTTAAAAAATATTTATCTTATACGAAAGAGCTTGTCACGTAAAACAAAAAATATGTAAAAACCATATGCTGAAAACATTTCCTTCCCAAGATATATCACTTTTAAGAATGTATAAAACACAGACTCAGAGTTTACAGAATCGCATAAAAAGATTAAAAAAATGGTTTTTTCATTCCAGGTTTGCTTTATATCAATGATGCATTTTGTTAAAAGAGTTGTTATTGATATGAATTTTCTATAAAAAGCAACTACAGCCCTCGATTTTTTGTTGACCTTAAACACTTCTAGGTCGGCAGTTTGGTCGGCATTGCCGAATGCCAACCCTAATTACGAGGGTTGCAATTATCTATTGTATACAATGAATAAAAGTTTGTTCTACGGGAATTTAAGTTGTTTTGTTGGCATGTTTTTCATTACGAATGTTTTATGTAACTTTCCTCAAAAAGCGAATAATTTTTTTTTTTAATGAAGCAAGTTTATTTTGCATCATTATCTGATTATTTTGGAATTATATAAATAATATATAAGGTAAAAAACCGATAGGAAGATTTTAAGCCCCTGCCTACCACAGATTAATACAAAATACTGCACCGTTATCAAAAAAAAAGCATTCAGTAGCACCTAACCACAATATGACAAGCAATACCCAGAGAGTAATCATTATTGAAGGAGTAGCATCGGTAAACAGAGTTCACATAGGTGCTGAAATAAAAACGTGGAAGGCAAACCCTTTTTATTCTAAAAGTAACATTATTAAAAAAAGACATATTACTTAATAAAACATAAAAGAATTATTTAAGATTTAAACATTAAAAGGAAGAGTGGTCATTATAGTTATTTTTTTAAGACTTCGCCAAACATTTTGTTATATCATTATTGAAAATTGCAAATGGTTACAACGAAATTAGACTTGTATTTGATTGCTGTATCAGTCAGTCTTTTAAAACAAGAACAAGATTGAAGCAAACATCTGGAAACAATATAAAGTAGAAGGTTTCTGATAAAGGAGATATTAGCAGTTTGTCCTTAAAAGATTTGTTATCAAATATAGAAACTTAGCGCTACAACTTTAAACCTTTCAGAATATACTTATGATGCACTATAAGATCAAAGAATATACTTTTCAATTACATATGAATTAAAAGCAGCTACAAATATCTCCAGTTTTAATATAAAGTTGCTAAGAGAAAAGGCGGACACTCTTCTTGTACTCCTTGCCATTGATATTGTGAGACGTAACCCGTTTTTAAAATGTTGTTTTCTCCCCAGATACAGATGTACTTTTCCTGGAAAAGGAAAAACGTGACATCAGTATCAAGAATTGTTTTGAGGCACTTAGTTCCAAACGTTTAAAAACTTTACTTGTGCTAACAGGATGTGACCAGACCAGCCGCATCTATGGGAAAATCCAAATTACATGGTGGAAGTCATTCATGGTTGTGGATGACAAGATTCGGTATGCATTACCAATGTTGGACGATACGGAGCCATTGCCGAATCAGGTTACTCTTCAAGGTATTGAACATTTAGTAGTCAACACATTAGTAAGTGACCGCAGTTGATATTTGACTGGGGCCGAGTTTGATAAAATATAGCCGGGGCCGGGTTTGATAAAATAAAGCTGGGACCGGGTTTGTGACTGGGGCTGCATAAACATTTATACATCCGAAAGTATATATTTTTTAATCCAAAACTCATGTTATATTTTGTATAAATATGCATATATAAACACTATTATGATCAACATGATGATCCAAATCATCATCAACAGCATAAAAGAGGAAGGCTTAAGCCTCATCATCATCATCATCATCATCATCATCATCATCATCATCATCATCATCATCATCATCATCATCATCATCATCATCATCATCATCATCATCATCATCATTATCATCATCATCAGGCTTTAGCCTTCCTCTTTTGTGCTTTTTCTCTAATATAAACAATCTAGAGCATTTTTTTCCTTAACTAAAGCTCATTCATACAATATGTAAGGCACTATCTTCAAGTTTTCTTACTTCTACTACTACCATTTTCTACTAAAGCTGCTACCTCTCTACATACTGATACCTAAATTACTTTATTCTTTTCTAACAAACGTTGTTCGATACCTTTTTTACTAATCTGTCTAAGATTATGCCTCTTTTTTTTGTCTTACTAGAGTTACACCACACACCCATCTGATCATCTTCTCTTTTGGCAAATACTACACCATATAAATACTGAAGTTTATATAACAATGAAAGGATTTTGTATGACAGCATCTAAATAAATTGCAAACATATATGTATAAATTCATAATATGTATGTATAAAGTGCATCTTGGAAATTTTTATTACTTCTGGAATAAAAGTTTGAAAGCATTTATGACTTCTCTTCAATTTTAAGTCAAGCCTCTAGAAAAACTTTTTCAAAACTCTAGAAAACACTTTCACCTCACTAACTATCCAATGGTTAGTCTTCACTCTGTTTCTTTATATAAAGGTTTTAAGCTTATTAAATTATTTCTTTCTAACTGAAGTAGTAAAGTTATTCTTGAAGGCCTATCCTCTACTTTATTTCAAGTAAGTTTAAGGGTACTACAAGGCTCTGTCTTTGTTCCTGTATTGTTTCTTATCTATAATAACAATCTTCATGAAATCTTAAGTGGCTCTATTTGCTGACGACTCAACTTTATACTCTTGTCTTGACTAAAAATCTTCACTTGTTAATTGCTTAGAACAAGCAGCCAATTTTAAATCTGATCTCTTTTCTGTAACAAACTAAGCCTTGCAGTGGCTTATGGATTTATATTCTGGACTTCACAATTTTTTTTAGACAACAAAACTCATTTATTTACTGCAAAAAAAAATTGCAATGTTGCCATTCCTTTATTGACGAATAACAACCTTCTTATTCTCAGACAAAGTCTAAAAGTACATTGCTTTATATGCCAAGCTTGAGCCACTCTCCTATTGTTGTAAGATTGTAATTTTTTCTTTTTTCTACAATTATTATCATGATCAATGCTCAAACGAGCTATCCTCTCTATTACGATAAACCAAAACACAATCTCGCTTGTTTCTTGTTCAACAAGTTACATCCTTTTACTGTATTTGTCCCTTCAAGCTAGAAAAACTTTTATTAATCCAGTTTTTATCCTTGCACATCAAAAAAACCTTATAATTCCTACCCACCTTCATGTTTTCTTTTTATATACAACCTACAACTTTTTAAGTCTTCAGTTAACCATTTCCTAGTATTTTAACTTATTCTCTACTTTAAAGTAACTCATAACTTAATAGTGGTTACTTGCAATCTTGCTGGAAATAAATTAAAGTTTAAAATATATAAATTTATGCTAGTATTTAGTAAAAATTATAATACTATATAATAATTATTATAATTGTTATATAGTATTATAAACTTTCTAGCCCCTAATATCAACCCCTGCTAAATCTTATAATTTTGCCAGAGCTGGGTTTGCAAAAAGTGTCATTTTTATCCAGGGCAGGGGCCCCGGTTGCTTACTACAACACATATGGATAAAAAATATGCCCAGTAATATATCAAACTTGGTTAAACTATAATGGTTTCTCTTCTCAAAGTATCATCAAGATGTTGCACAGTTACACCTATTTTCTGTCTCCTGAAGGATTTGGCTGGGAGATCAATGATGAACCCCTTGATCCAATATTAACAAATTATTTTCCTGCTCCATTGGGTTTAAATGAATTGAGTGTTTGTAGATGCAGTAGTGATTGCAGTACAAAGAGATACAAGGTTTATAAAAACAATTTTTCCCGGACGGATATGTGTAAATGATATTCACGATTGAAGGGACGAGAAGCTAGAGATAGAATCTGATACAGCCAATATAGAAGACTAATATTTATTAGCATATTTTTATCAAACTTTATTAGTTTACTTATCGCTAATAGTGTGTGTTGTGTTATTTAAATGATCTTTTTGTAAAAAATAGTCTTATCTATATCTAATAAGTTGTAAAGATGTTCAAATTTTTTTGTTTTACTGGACAAATTCTTTCAAACCACTTTTTGCCTGAATTTGGGGAGGACATGGCTTTCCTTTTTTGACAAATATATAAAAGTGATGCCATGAGTTTTATTTAAAAAAGATATATACAATTTTACCTTGCTTATAAAAAGCATTTAAAATGACATTAATCAATATAAAATATCAAACAAATTAAACAACTTCAAATTCCATTAAAACTTCATGCATATATTTATTAGATAATTGCTTTGAATATAAATTTACATTAATAAAAATTCTCTAAGTAAAATTCATCTAGATATATCAAAATTGGAATGAAAAATCTATTTTTTTTGTCTTATTGTGCCCAATCTATATACTCTGCAGGTGTTATATCTTGGGAAGAAAACATTTTCAGCATATGGTTTCTACATAATTTTTGTTTTGCTTGACAAGCTCTTTTGTATCACATATATATTTTTTAAATTTACGATTATTTTTTTTGTTGACTCTAATAAGTTTGACACCATGGGTCTTGGCCCCAAAAACGAAAATTTTTTGGAACCCATTTTCTTCATATGCGACATAACGAGACTAATGTCTCATTATGTCGGACATTATATATATATATATAATATATATAATATATATATAACATATATTATATATATATAATATATATAATATATATATACACATATATATATATACATATATATATATATACATATATATATATATACAGGCCTTCCCAGGAGAGGCGTGCGGTCGGTCGCTTTGAGTGACCACGCATATATATATATTTTTTGAGAGTTTGGCCACGGTTTTTTAGCATATATTAATGACGCATTTTTAAAAAGGCGCTGAAAAAACCTAACTAAATTGTCGTATTATTTTATTATTTTTATTCATAATTTATTCTTATTATTAATATAAAAATATGAACATAAAAATGAAATATATATATATATATATATATATTTATACTTATTTAAAAAAAAAAATTTTTCTTATTACAATTTTTTTTTTTAATGTCTAGTAAACATAAAAAAAAAATTTATATATTTATATTTATTTTTTATTTATTTATATTATAATTATTTATAATATATTTTTAGGTGTTGATTTTTTCAGCAACGATATTTGAGACAAGTCGAAAAAATAAACAGAAAATGTGACCGAAAACTTTTTTAATCTATTTTGAAAATAATGCTCTGCCGACGCGGGATGCGAACCCAGGTCTCCGCGGCGCTAAGTAATGTCTTAACCGAATAAGCTAAACGTTCATATCCTTATCAAGAACCTTGTAGATAATAATTCTTCTAGAACTTAGAAGTTATTTTTTGTAGAAAGACATACTTATGCGAAAAAAATTTAAAATTAGAAAAAATATGTAAAATTCAAAAAAAAAATTTTGTTATAAGAAAAAAAAATTCAAAAAAAAAATATATATAATTTTTATGTTATTATTTCCTTATTAATGAAAAGAATAAATTAAAAAATTTATTAAAAACATTACAAAATAATACAACGAATTTAATTTGATTTTTTCAGCGCCTTTTTAAAAATGCGTTATTTTTAATGTATGCTAAAAAAGCATGGCCGAGTTATCCAAAAAAAAAAAATATCCGTGTTCACTCAAGGCGTGCGACCGCACGCCTCTCCTGGGAAGGCCTGATATACATATACATATATATATATATTTATATATATATATATATATATTTATATATATATATATATATATATATATATATATATATATATATATATATATATATATATATATATATATATATATATATATACACACACACACACACACACACATCAACAGTTTTTATTGTCGATCAATTAAATTTTATTTTGGTGTTTTAATTTTTGTTCTATAACATTTACTAAACTTTGTAAATAAAAAAATACTTGTAGAAGTACTACTTATGACATACTTTTAAATAAAATTATTGCTTTTTTTTAACAAAAACTCACAGCAAAGTTTTAAGGTAAATAACTAAAGCTTCAATTAACTGGTTTATTTAATTCCCGTTATTCTAAAATAGCTCATGTGCGCGGATTAAAAACAGAGTTTTGATTAAAAAGTGAGTTTTGTCAACGTCAAAGTAATTTTAGATGTTTAATAATTTTGAACATCTTACTTTTAATTAACTTATTTAAATGTTTTATATATTAAAACTAAATTTTTATAAAATTAATTAACTAAACATAAGAAAATTATCTTGTAATTTATTACCTCCTAATGTACAAAGACCTTTTTAAAAATTACTAATGCTAATTGTTTTCTTGATAACGCATTAGCAAAAATGCGCTAATGATAACTACAATTACTTAAACTGCTAAACAGGTTTAATATTTCTATAAATAAACAAGACTCTAAATGTCTGTATTTCTAAAAGTCTCTAAATGTCTTCTGTTTTTTAAAAAAAACTCCATGTTTTTTTACTAACAAATTAAAAAAAGATTTTTTCTATTTTCAACACTATTAAAGACTACAAAATGTTTTAGTATTCAAGTTTAAGAATATATAATTATACTATGTAAACACAAAATTTTAAAAATATATTCACTTCTCGGCGTAGTTAAGACGATTTATAAATTATTCGAATTCTTTTATTTGGAAATGGCATGATTTTGACAGCGTATTAAGTTCAAACAAGAGCTTTAGATGTTATAATTTTTTTTTGCTTCAATTTTTTATGTTTAATGAAACTTTTTCTTTTTTATTTAGTTTTTAAAACTTTTTTTATTACCTTTTATTGTGAAACTAAAGAACACCATTTTTGAGTCTTTAGATTAATTTCGCTCAACAGTGTTAACTTCATTTTAATAAACTTTTTTTTGAAAAAGTGTATTAATCTACTAAAGATCCTAGCTTTAATCTGTTCTAGTACATATTAATTTAATATAATTGTCAAAACACAACATTACTCTCAATTTTCACAAAAAATATTAGAATTCCGACCAAGAAAGTGCTTATAATTAAGAAAAATTCCCAATAAACAATCACAACAGATCATATTATTAAACTATGGTGTTCATTTTACATAAAAAACGTATGTGTTTAAAATCTCAATTAAATTTGGACAAGCAATCGTGATTTGAGGAAGGCTTTTTTTTTTTAAACTTTTTAGCCTGGATTTTTTTGCTAGAAACATTTTTATTTTATGTTACGGCAAAATTTATCATTTTAATTTCTTTTTCACTTTTTCATAATTCACAGACCTGATCATTTAAGGGAAATATGTCATAGTCAGCAAAATATTATAAAGACGCTATAATATTTTAAAATTGCCTTAACTACACCGAGTTAGATTCATTTTTTGTACGACAATTGGCAAAGCATGGAACTGCACAAAGTCCTACATCACATTCTACACATTTATGTCTTGAATCTTTTTATTAGTTTGCAACATACTACACACCTTCTCTTAGCACTCATCTTTTTTTCAGATGCTGGCACATATGAAGGAAAATGTTGGTTAATTAATTGTAAGGGTTGTTTGCCACCAATCTAGAGTGAGATTTTTTTTTGCTGTTGACCATATTGTTGAATCATTGATGTGATTTACAGTAATGTAAAGTTCAAATGTGTTATATACAACCCATTTTTTTACAAATTATTTGAGCATTGAAGGCTACTTGATTGATCAAATGAGTAAATACCTTTTTTTACCACTTCTTTACTCTTTTTCTTTTAACTTCATACAATGTCATCATTTGGTCACTTTTATCAATGTCTCCCAAATTTTTATTGTAATTATCAATACCTAAAGGAACATGATTTTCTTTTCCAGCTCTCAAAACATTTCTAGTCCCATCAATAATGAAAGTTAACATGGTA